>NC_080046.1:50503931-50821994 GCF_012489685.1 Lotus japonicus
ATCCATGTTAAAGTTCCTTGGGGTGTATATTTTTCCAAAGCAAACAGAAAACGGAATACACGAACTTGCCTTTTGCTTTTGTTGTGTTTGTCGTGGTGGACTAAACGCTAGTGGAAGAAGATTCAAGGAAATGCATGGTAACAATGAAATAAACTTGGCCTTATAAATTTAATAAGCAATTCATAGTCTGACAAACAACTCTTGTTTTTCAATAACTATTGATAACTATTTATCTTGTGTTTGCTGTTATGCTTCAGAAACTTCCCTCCAATATGGGAAGAAATTACACAAGCTTTGCTTTTCTTGTTGTCCTCCTTTTCAGTGCATTCTCAGCATTATGTTACTGTGGCCATCCACCATTTGTTTGCATTGAGGAAGAGAGGCAAGCTCTTCTTGAGCTCAAAGGAAGCTTTAAAGATCCATCATTTAGGCTTTCTTCTTGGGAAGGAAATGACTGTTGCCAATGGAAAGGTATTGGTTGTAGCAACATTACAGGACATGTTGTCAAGCTTGACCTCAGGAATCCTTGCTACCCACTGAGGGGCCAAGAAGATCCTCCACTAAATTGTTACTTCTCTAAACATAAGCTTGAAGCTCAACATGTTCATCCTTCTCTGATGCAGTTCAAATATCTCAGTTATTTGGACTTGAGTGGAAACAACTTCAGTGCTAGCCATATACCGACGTTCATCGATTCCATGAAGCAGTTGTAATTCCTTTCTCTCTCTGATGCACATCTGAGAGGAAAAATTCCCAACAATCTTGGAAACCTCACTAAATTGCTCAATCTTGATCTCAGTTTCAATTCATTGTTACATTCTGATGACATATATTGGCTTTCAAAACTCTCATCACTTCAGTACCTTTACATGAGTGATGTGAATCTTGGGAAGACACACAATTTTCTCCAGGTACTTAATATGCTCCCTTCTTTGTTAAATATAGAGTTGATGAATTGCAGTCTCAACAAGGCGCTCAGTCATGGCCAGCTTGTTAGCTCCACCAATCTTTCTGGAATTCAAATCATCAGTCTCGCAGAGAATGAACTTGAAGTTTCACATCTGGATACTCTAAGAATGATGACTTCCATTGAAGTTATTGACCTTTCTAACAACAACCTCAGTTCAGTTCCATTATGGATGGGTAAGTTTGCTAAACTTGACAGTCTGTACCTTGGAAGTAATACTCTTCAAGGCTGACTTCCATCTGCTCTTGAAAATCTGACTTCTTTGACGATACTTGACCTTTCCCAAAACAATTTTGATTATGTTCCCTTGTGGTTAGGAGGCTTAGTGGGTCTTCTGTACCTCAATCTTTCATGGAATCATGTAAATCATGTTGAAGGTTCTCTTACCTCATTTCTAGGAAAGGTTTGTCAGCTTCAATCTCTAGATCTTTCAGGAAACAAGATTCAAGGAGATGCCCTCGTTGGAAATTTACAATCTAGATGCATTAGGTATGGTTTAGAGGAACTGAATTTGAGTTACAATAAATTCAATGATCGCTTGCCAACATGGTTGGGGCAACTTGAAAATTTGATAATCCTCAATCTTCAGTCAACTTTATTCCATGGTCCTATTCCACCTTCTTTTGGAAAACTGTCAAACTTGACATATCTAATCCTTGCTGACAATCGTTTGAATGGATCTATTCCAGACTCTCTTGGACTACTGAAAAATCTAATTCACTTGGATATTTCTAGTAATCAGTTGATCGGGGTTCTTCCTTGTATTATAGCAAAATTTGTCCATCTAAACTATTTGCTTCTTAACAATAATAATTTGAACGGGCCTCTTCCTAATTGTATTGGACAACTTGTCAGTATACAAACTTTGATTCTTTCATATAATCAGTTTAGTGGAGTCATTCCCAGGAATGTAGGGCAACTAGTAAGCCTAGAAAACCTTGACCTTTCAGCAAACTTTCTGAATGGTACAATCCCTCCAAAAATAGGTAAACTCTCAGGTTTGCAAACCCTCTATCTTGCTGAAAATAATTTACATGGGAACATTCCCCATAGTCTAGGTCAACTTCTGAACTTGCGCAACTTAGACATGTCTCTCAACAGTTTGGAAGGCAAGATTTCTGAAATAAGATTTCCTAAGCAACTAACCTACCTGAACCTCACAAATAATCACATCACTGGTTCACTTCCCCAAAATGTTGCTCACAGATTGCCCAATATTTCTCAATTTCTTCTTGGAGGCAACCTTATAAATGAGTCCATTCCAAATTCATTGTGCAAAATAAACTCCTTGTACATTCTGGACCTTTCACACAACAAATTTTCTGGAAAAATTCCCAACTGTTGGCGGTCTACTCAAGTATTGAATGGGATAAATTTGTCTTCTAACAAATTATCCGGTGTCATTCCAAGCTCATTTGGTAACCTTTCCACTTTGGCATGGTTGCATTTGAACAATAACAACCTCCAGGGGGAATTCCCATCATTTCTGAGAAATTTAAAGCAACTATTAATTTTAGATCTTGGAGATAATCAAATGTCAGGAATTATACCTTCATGGGCTGGGGACATTTTTTCCTCCGTCCAAATTCTCAGGCTACGGAAAAACAAGTTCCACAGAAACATTCCATCACAATTGTGCCAACTTTCTACACTGCAAATATTGGACCTTTCCAACAACAAGTTGATGGGCACAATTCCTCACTGCATTGTAAACCTCACAGGAATGATTTCAGGAAAGAAACCTCCACCTGCCCAGGCTCCTGGACAGCCTAGGTACTTTGAATGGTATGATCAAGATGTTAGCCAGATCATAAAAGGTAGAGAACTTCATTATACCAGAAATCTAAAACTGGTAGTCAACATGGACTTGTCAAACAACATTTTGAGTGGACCAATTCCTGAAGGAATTACTTTTCTTGTTGCATTGCAAGGCCTTAACCTGTCACACAATCACCTGTCAGGAAAATTTCCTACAAGAATTGGGGACATGAAGTCACTAGAATCTTTTGACCTCTCTTATAACCAACTCTTTGGGGAAATTCCAAACAGCATGTCCAGTTTAACTTTTCTAAGTCACTTAAATATGTCTCACAACAACCTCTCTGGGACAATTCCACAAGGAAATCAGATTCAAAGCGTTGGTGATCCATTTATATATGCTGGTAACCAATTCCTCTGTGGGGAACCACTGCCCAATCCTTGTGCTACCGGTGACAGCGAAAGAGGCGATGGTGGCAAAGATGAAGATGATAAGCAGGGCAGGTCAGAGAAATTGTGGTTTTACTTTGTGGTGGCAATTGGATTTGCTACTGGGTTTTGGGCAGTTGTTGGAGGTTTAGTATTGAAGAAGAATTGGAGGCAAGCTTACTTTGGATACATTGATGAGGCAATGCAAATGATAGATGTGAGGATTGCAATTGCATTAGCAAGGTTAAAGAAAATTTTGTTTATGAATGACACATAGTTGTGTTGTATATGTATTTTGGATGCTTTACTCATAAGTTGCTTCACTTCTAAGTGAAAGCTTGTAATGCTACTTGTAAATTTTTCATTTCCATGCTATCTACTATTAATCAGTGATTTGAATCCTGCTTTAACTAACAACATTTTAAATTGTATGTCGTTATTCCATTAATATACTGAGAAAGAAAGTTGAAGGAAAAAGGAAACAAACTCCACAACCGCAATCCACATAATTGTTTCCTTGACCACCCGACCATCGTGCTGCATCATCTTACCCAAAGTAAGCTTTTATGGAAATGATGGGATTTTCCTTACCGGGAGGCTTGTCTCCGGTGACATTGTCTAAGTGAAAAGTCAAAACTTATGTGGCACACCACGTGATAAAAATAAATATTTTACACATATATAATTAATAAAATAAAATAACAAAAATCACACCTCTTGTGTTAACGAAAATTACATTTATCACCATTTTTTCTAAAACTCATTTATCTTTTTTTAAGGGACGAATCGAAGCGACAAGGACTGAATCACAGTGGATCGTGGTAGTAAGGTCACTCTGCCACTTACAATACCCCGTCGTGTATTCAGTTTGTTGATAATATTTTATCCTACTCGACCACACCTTTGAATTCAAATACCACACCTCCATAATTCATACTTTTGAAATATCTAACTACTCTTTCCTATTTTCTAAATCCCTATCCACGATTGAAACCCAAAAGGTTAATATTCAAAGTGATTCAATTCCTACTTCTCCACTAATTAATTTCACTTTTTCTTTTTTATCCGGCCAACCTCCCATTCATTTTTTTTGAATAACCCACCTTCATCTCCTTTAATTGCATTTATCTTGTTAAAAAAAGTTTAATTGCATTTTTATCCCTCACTTATACCCTCTGGGTAATTTTGGTCCCTAAAGTAAAAGAATTACACTTTTCACCCCACTTTTACTTCTGTTAGCAATTTTAGTCGCCCGTCTCATTTCCGTCCAATTTCTAATATTTTTTATCACGTGACACTCTTTAATAATATTGGTCGAATCCGTGCTTGTCCCCTTCATGGAGGTCTTCCCTTCTCGACGACAATCGTTGGATTGATATGGTTCTCCTCCTCCGCTTTATCATTGGATTGATCTGTTTAGATCTAGGGTTTTGAATTTAGATTTATGTCCCCAATTTCTTTGTGAAGCGTTCTCTTCATCAAATCCTGGATCTAGCATCTCTTGACCACCTACGGAGCCATAATAAGGATAAGAGGTTGAAAATTGTGCAAAGGATAAGGAAGAGAGCGGTGGGAGAGAATGGTGGTTTGATGGTTGCATGTTGCAAAGGTAGAATCTAGTGTGTTCGATGTGGAATCTAAAGACCAGAGAACGTGAGAGATAAGGATTGAGCAAGAAGAGTGGGATCAAGCGAGAAGAGTCAACGGTGGCCAGAGGATCTCATGATGGTTGCATGATTTAGGTTAAGTGGTGCCAGATTAGGGCTTGGCGGTGCTACTGCTAATGCGATTGTATTAAGAATATGTGGTTAGTTCAGTTGAATTAGCGGGTTGTTGAGTTTGTGGTTAGTTCATACTTCATATGAATTAGTGGGTGTTTACACGGATTTTTGGTAAACAAATATCCTCTTAGTTCGACTAAAGGAAGTTTAGATTTCAGGGTCCTTTTGAGAAAACGTTTTGCCAAAGTGTAGTGTGTGGACGGATGTGTTTTCGACAACAATAAACAACTTCAAACGAAACTGGATTTTATTGAATATGAGTCGATTACAAAATAGTCAAGCAAACCAAAATAACATGAAAGCAAATTTCGACAAAACAAGCTACACATAAAAACTGGAAATTAACGAACTGAAATGCAAGGAAATTAAAGCGTTGGTTCTGCAACATACTCCTCCATCATCACGTTCTGCTCTCGAAGTCTCATTGATGCGGACGTTTAGAGCTTTTAGTGAATTTTCAGAGTTTTTCAGTTGGGAACCCCCTCTTCTGCTGCTGCTTCCTCTATTTATATTGTTCTTTCTGCCCATGTTCTTGGCGGTTTTCTTTGGATGCACGATGGCTTCGTGGGTTTTGAATTTTGGCGCCATCCCCACGTTTAGCCGATGGTCTTCGCGCACGTGACTCTATTGCCACGTGGATGGTTCTGAGTCGTGGGCAACCGTTGCTATTCGTGGCGTCGTGGGTGTACGCACGTGCTTGCAGTTGCTTATTGTTCGGTAACTGCTTCTTCCATTGAGATGATCGAGATTTCTTCATCTTCTGAGTGTGTCGAGTTATGGCTTTTTACTAACTTGTCTTTGGGGGACATCGTGTGCTGAGTTGCCGGCTTCGCCCAACCCCTTCTGTCGAGAAACCATTTTTTTGTACCATGGTGTCGATAATTGTAATGCTTCTAATTTTGGCTTAACAGTGGGTTATTGAGCATTCATGGTTAGTTCAGTTGAATTACTCGGTTATTGAGAATTAGTGGTTAGTTCAGTTGAATTAGTGGGTTAGTTCAATGTTCATGTGGTAAGATATCCATGTTTCTATGTTTGTTCATTTTCTAGGTTCGGGTTAATTTCCTTAGGGGAAGATGATGAGGAGTAGTGGTGGGTGAGGAAGGAGGAGTAGCAGTGAAGGTTGAGTGCGAGTGTGTAGTGGCTGGCTAATACCATGGGACTTAAAGTGCAACAAATTAAACATTTTTCAATTAATTTTTAAAAAAAAATTAATTAAAAAATGTCATGTCAACAAAAATATTAGTTTTTTAACGAAATGTGGACGAAAGACTAATATTAGTTTCTACTTTCTACAACCAAATGGTCTAGAGTTCAATATTTGCCGCTCTTGATTCTTCTAATTAAAAAACTGTTGAATTTCAAAAATGTGTTTAATGACATTCATTTTGCCAAATTGTGACAGTTTACAAATACGTCAAATGTTATTATTGACATTTACATTAATTGCCACTATCACAAATGTCATAGCTAAATTTGTGTGGTGAAATTTCATGAGCAATACGGGGATTATGAAAACCTCACAAACTTGCCATAAAACTGTCACAAGATACATCATTATGCTAAGATTTTACTGGCAGCTTAAGACTGCCACAAAATCTAAGATGAATGAACGAAAAACCAAACAAAAGCTGAGCTAGAGTTCATGATGAGAAGTCACAAATCTTATATGCAAATTTAAAGAGCGTTGCTTCAGTACCCATTAAAAATTAAAGGATATATATAGTACCTTTTGGTTCAGTTTTTTACCATATAAAAGACTAATTTATAAATTTTAAAAAGTTTATTGAGGAAGAGAGGCAAACAAATTATCCATAGTTGTTTGCATTGAGGAAGAGAGGCAGTCTCTTCTTTAGCTCAAGGGGAAGCTTTAAAGATCCATCATTGAGGCTTTCCTCTTGGGAAGGAAATGATTGTTTGCAATGGAAAGGTGTCAGTTGGAGCAACATTATAGAATTGATGAAAGGATTTTTATCACTTTAGTTTAAAATCTCTTAAACTCAATTATAGTATAGTAAATGATTATATTGTGTCCACTGGAAATTGGAAATACAACGCTAGTTGTTATTTGGTAAAATCACTTAAGCAATGGCTTTCAAGTTTGTTTGGAAATTGGTTTGGTTTATAAGCAACAACACATGAAAAAATAAAACAAGTGAGAATAAAACTTACTAAAATACAAGTTGAGAAAACGGATCGATGGAATTTGTATTCACCGATTGACTCTCATGCACTCTATGACTCTATATATAAACCTTGTTCTATGGTTGATTTCATCACATTATTTTTTATCTTTACTGCATGGTCTCCCAATGAGAAGATTATCGACCCACTATATTTACCATCAATCTCTTGATTGATGAATTAAGCAAGAAGCATTAAACATATATGTTAGTTTGACTAATGATCTAATTATATCTCTGGATCTTAGCTTCATTAGATGATATTTACCTAAGCCGGATTCAAATAGCTAGTTCTCACCATACTAACAAATCCAAAATCATGTTTTTTGTGATCAATCTAAAACAAGCATTAGGCACAAGGTAAGATCTTTGAAACCGTCCATAGAAACTAAAATTTATATATAGTTATTAGAGTAAGTACATCAAAACTAAAAGGCTTTAACAAGTCCCAATAAAGAAAAGTTTGCTATATCCATAGACATGGATGTTATCAAGCTTACAAGAGAACTAAGAAGAAGAAGATGAAGATCTTTATCATCCTCGACGTATCTCTAGCCTGATGGATTGTCCCAAAACACAATCTTTCGTTTTCTCTTTGTTTCTCTTGAGTTTTTTTTATAAGAAGTGCGTTATGGTCTATTTTCACGTAAAAACTGAGTTTTATATGAAATACTTTCTAAGTGCTCAACGCCCCTTTATGGGCGCTCAACACCGAGATTTATTCAAAAGAGGGGTTTCTAATCGCCTCTGGCGCTCAACGCCAACCCTCTCCAGAATCTTCATCTTCACTTGTGCTCAGCATCCTTAACTAACGGTCAACATCACACCCTTCTCAAATCATCATTTTGCACCAGAACTCAAATTTTCCTTGGATTTTCTTTATGGCGGTTGTGGACGGTACGTAGTCAGAGTAGTAGCGGAAGCACGACGGTGATGGAGGTGCAAGTGATGATGGAGGGTGGTGTGGCAATGCGATCGATGGTGATGGTGATGAAGGTAGATGTGGGTGTGAAAGTGACAGAGGGTAATGGTGGCGGTGAACACAAAACATGTCCCATTTTGTCAATCAATGACCAATTCATAACCAAACAACTATGGAATATCTTTTTACTCCTTTAGGGTACAGACTTCAAGTCTAAAGAACCTTATATCTTTTCAAATGAATTCTTTCTTCATATGTTGGCCAACCACACCCTTTTATATGAGCTCAATATTCTCGCACTTATAACATTGAGCGCTACTTCATTTGTCGATAATTTTTCCAGTTCTTGGTTCCTTGTTTCAACTTGTAGAGATATAATCGATTGAGATCTCTTTGTATCAATAATCACAGGTACCTGAACATCTCTAGGAGGTTTAAACATTTTTCGTAATCTCTACCCTTTTTCATGATAATTTTCCTCATAACAAGACTATCTTCCTTCTCTAAGATTTATCTTTGGAACCAAGTTTAGGCATTTCTTAGCCTAATAAAATTTCAATAGAGAAGGACATTTGCAGCATAAAGGAATTTAGAAAACTCTTTTAGGTCAGAGAATGCATTTTTTTTAACTTTAGGTTCACATTATTGTGTGCAAGTATATACATTCATTCTACACAAATTTTCAGAGCTGCTTATTTTTTTCTCCCCCTGATGCCGAGAAATAACGATAAGTAAGATATACAATACCTTATGTCAATAGTTCAAATTCATAGCATAGTCTTGGCTTTCTTTTAATCTCATCTAAGTGTTGTCTCATGGACAACGAAGAACACATAGCTCACATAAAAAGTTCTTAGACGAAAGATATTAGGTTTCTGACTATCAACCAAATGCAATGGAGAGAATTATAATGACTCATTGGCTTGATGCATATAGATGTTGCTACTAGCAACATTACATGTCCAAAAATAAAATAAAAATATAAACCACTTGCAATTCACACTCACTAAGTGTGAAACGCTTAAAACGAAAGAAAAAAGGTGAAAAGAGAATGAACATACATCGGCTCACACTTACAAGGTGTGAAATGTTTCGCACATATTAAGTGTGAAACATAGCAATGAGGAAAACCATGAGATGAGTGTGAAAGTGAAGGGTAGTGTGACAAACAAAGATGATGGTGGTGATAAGGTAGGAAAAGAGATATGTTTGAAATAAAATTAGATTTTAAGGGTATTTTAGTCATTTTTGTGCAAAAAAGAGGTGTGAAATTAATAGAGGAGGTGTTCAAACTAATGCCCTTAACAAATACCGTGTCACCTATTGTAAAATTGATGCACGCATTTTATAAAATCGCTACACCCATTGTCTTATAGTGTGTTCATACTCTATATCAATGATGAGGGAATTCAATGACCATTAATATTCATTTAACATAATTCAATTATGATGAAGGTCATGGCTATGAATTGATAGAATTCGATTGCAATGTCAACAAGTCATTGCTTTTATTAACATAGACATAGATAATTAAAGGAAATTAAATAACCTTTTAAAAGGAAAGAATATGGAATCAGTCTTTTTTTTCATTCCTTCGTTTATAAAGCACAAAGAAATCCTCATAATAAAGAGCTCATGTTCATAACATAATTGATTGGAAAATATCAGGCCCGTTCATGATGCAACCGATTTAATAGGAATTGACTTGACAAGGTGTGGCAAAGAGGCTTCCAACTTCTCAGCCTTAGCCAAGTTCTGAATCACTCAACCAACTATTTCATCAAACAACGATTGGACCCCATTAAAATCCCTACTTTGGTTCAAACCATCAAACACATAACATAACAATCATCACTTGGTGAATACCAAGATTGACTCTTAGTCCACCGAAACAAACGCAAACATGAGTTACCATCATTAATGACCTTCAAGGCTTGAGTAACGTCATGTTTTGTACAAACTTTACTTTGTCCAATTGGGCACCATGTTCAATTCTTGCAATCCCCCGTCTTTTTTCTTCTTCTTCAAAATATCAAGTAATAAAAATCTATACTTACTTAAAACAATCCATCGGAATCACTATTCCTAAAAAAGGTTTCAATCCTGACCATTGATTTAAATTGTTTTGTTTATTCTGATTCAATCTTTGCCTTTGGTTTATAGCAGATTGTTGGCCCCACCCTAATATTTCTCCCACGTTTCTTTTGTCATTTCATCATTTGTTTATGGGTTAGGTTGATAGTACCTGATGTCTGTAAGTGCAGTGGGTAAAATTTTGAAGGAGAAGAGTACCATCTTGAATTTGAATGGGGTATTCAATTTCAACTTCTAATCCAACGGCTGATTGTACTCTCATCACTCACTTTTCCTCTCATCACTCACTTTTCCTCTCATACCATACACTACCACCACCCACTCCACTCCCACTCCCATCAGAGGTGACAGAGGAACAAGCAACATAATAACAGAAACAAAATCAAATTTTTATTAATAAAAATTCAAACTTTACATAAAAAATCAAACTTTACAATAAAAATGGAAACTTTTACACGGCGTATTGATATTTACATAAAAATAAATCCATCTTCAGAGGCTTGCATGTCCGATTTGGTTGACAGGGAGATGATCTGGAAGGGAGAAGAAAGGGATTCAGTGAGTGCAAAAATTAAACGAACAAAATCAAGTAAAAATTTGATTTTTACTTACCTCAGCCTAAAATGTTCGATCCAGGTGCTTCTAGACTCGGATTTTGGTGAAAAAATTCTTGCTTGGATAGCTCAGAGCCTTGCATGTATCAAATCGTTGTAAAAATCTCTGATCTAGGTGCTTCTAAAATCGTTGCTTTGGTGGCCGTTGGGATGGGGCTGGGTTGGGGATTTTCGTGGTTCTTGGTGGGTTCTGGGTGGGTTGCGATGGTGGTTAGGAGTGGTGGTTTGGGGTTGCAGTTGTGGTTGCAGGAATAGAGAGGAGGAGAGAAAGAGAGAAGACGAGAGGAAGAGGAAGAGGAAGAAGAAGAGAAGAAGAAGAAGAGAGGAAGAGAGAAGGAGAAGTGAGAATGACGGCTAGGGTTTGATTTTCAGAATGAAGGAGAAGTTTTTATATGTGGTGACCGGTTGACCCGTTGGAGCCCCTGGTTTACCCGCTGGACCCGGTTTTGTGTCCATTTGGGCCTCTTTTGACCGGCCTGGCCGGTTTTTTTCCTCTTTGGACTCCTTTAATCAGCCCAAATTTTTTTTTAACTTTCAGCTCAAACATTAATATTTAAATTTTTTTTTTTTGAGATAAAGCACAACTTTTACTTTTGGTGTATGAAAATTGTCATTTACATAAAATGAAACCCTATATAATTAAGAGTTTAATGGAAATGCACTGACAGTGTAAAGTCATCTTTACACAGTCAACCAATCATATTCCATAAAATTGCCATGTCATTATCTTATTTATAATATAATTTAATAAATTTAAAACAAAAAATTCCAGTTCTCCTCTCCCTTTCAATCGTGTTTTCTCCCCAATTTCATGTTCTCCAAATTCTGCAACAGCACACCAGAGGAGAGGAACATATATCATTGCCATCTTGTATCTGGTAGTAATTCATTTTAATCAATCCAATCTCCTCTCCCTTTCATTCGTGTTTTCTCGACTGATCTCATTTTTTCTCATGTGATACTAATCTTTTTCGGTACAAAATATCAAATCTGAAATTGATTTTCTGCTGTGACTTGTGATCGGAAATGAGAGGGCCACACTATGGTTGCAAACCCCCAAAATCAATGGCAGACATCAATTAATTTTTTAATGGGTAGCAACTACTGAGAGTGAGCACAACATGATGGAGAAGATTGAGAAACAAAATGTGAAACAGAGGTAGAAAAACATAACAAGATCAAGAAGAAAAAGAATTAAATCAAGAAAGAGGAAGAGCACCAGAGCTAACAACAACCGGGAGTTCGTAATTTCACGGCGGCACAGTACAAGTTTTGTGACAGAGAAACATGCTCTGTTTTTGCCCTTTTATATTTTTAATCAAACAAAATCCTTTTAATAAATCTGATGTGGCCAAAAGGTAAAATTCTATTGGGTGACTGTGTAAACCATGTTTACACTGTCAGTGCACTCCCATTAAACTCTATAATTAAAGCTTGAATTATTTCTCACTATGTAGTATGTACAGGTTCTACAGAACGCCCAAGGCACTGAAAAATAAAATTTGAGATGCATGTAAGGAGACAAAATTTAGCTCATAATTTAGAGAAATTATACAACATTGAACTTGCGTTCAAGCTTTCTATGGCAACAATATTCCCATAATGTATTGCATTCCAGTCCTATTCCTTTTGGAAGAATGAGAGAACAAGATCTGTGTGCACAGAGAAGAGCTGTGTATCCACAAAAAGCTTCATGAAAGCCTGATCACGATAAGGGAATGAGTCAATGTAACTCTCCTTCAAAAGCAAGGATACCTTATCGTCATTGGATTCACTATTCCTAAGAAAGCTTTCAATCTTGGCCTTTGATTAAAATTGTTTTAGTTTTCCATTTTCAATCTTGGCCATTGGTATATAGCAGATTGGTGACCCCACCATAAATGTTGCTCCCACGCTTTTGTTCCCACTTTCCCCTTCGATGACCCATTTTTCCCCTTCGTGACCTAATTGCCTGTTTCTTTTTCCATTTTCCCCCTTCGATGGCCTAATCGATGATGTTTGTGATGAAGGAGTACAGTGTGTTGCAATCGTTTTCCTCTTCAAGTTTCGTACTTCGGATGATCTCACCGTCTGCGTTGGAGAAGGTTTTGTGGAAGGTGAAGACTGTGGGTTTCGGTTTGATTTCGCCAGAGATCGTCATATTTGGCAGGCTCTCTCACTGTATATTCTCTGATGTTTGGGAGCAGTTGATGAAAATCGTAGTTGTTACAATTTCGACGAAGGAGAAGCCAGTTTCTTTGATTACTCATTCCAGTGATTGTGATTGATGCATGATTTCATGATTGAAATTTTTCGCCAATGTTAAGCATTTCATAAGTGAGGTCAATTTCGTGTCAGGTCACAAAGAGCTGGATTAGGGTTAGGTTGTTCAAGGAGATTGGGGAAGTACCTACCATCTGTCGTCACAATGAGAGCACGATCAGAAAGGGGTGCTGTTTTTGGTATTATTTTGGATGATTAGTGATGCAGAATTTCGCCACCATGTCATGTACTTCTCCAATCGATTTTCGTAGTGCTTGAAATTTCATCACAGAGGTGTATATCTTTTCAAATATAATTCCACTATTATTATTTAATATAGGTATTTTTGTGAATATTTAATGTAGGAAGTTGAATAGTTTTTGACAATACAATTTTTTTACTTAAGTTTTTAATCTTATTAGTTAATATATTTATTACAAAGATAATTTGTTATTACTTAATGCATTATAATACTTGCAATCTTTACTAATGTATTTAATGTAATGGTTCAAGTGTGCTTTACTTATATATATAGAAGATTGAAAATCATTTGTGTAAGTAGTGTTTGGAATTGTAGTTGCCTAATTCTTACGGTTTGTTATTAAGTTGTTTAGGGTTGCATCCTTAACTTTTAATTTTAATTTTAATTATAACTCTGTCCTATACTTATTTTTTAAAATTCTAAGTGTTTAGTTATCTCTTTAAGTATATTTTTTGGTTCCAGTTATTTTAAAATGTTAATGCATTGTAATATTTGTTAGCAAACAAAATTTTCATAATACAAAAGGAAATTCGTATAACTTAATGGTAAGTAACTTTTCTATTCTTTGTAAGCTGGTGGTTGTGATTAAATTAGTAGTAAAGCTAGGCTAGCATTTTAACTTATTAGATTCAAATAGTTCAACTATTATTTGTCAGTATTTTTTTCATTCTTTTGAAGATTGGAATATATTTCCTTTTATTTGTCATAGTATTTAGAGTTTATATTATTTAGCTTTGGAATTCAAATTTGAAGTGAATGTTAGGTTTTTGTGAATGTTAGCCATATTGGTACCACCAATTTTGCGTAGGGGTTGAGAAGGGTTAAGTTTGAACACGACAGGGTTCGATGCATGTTCATCTGTGTAAGTTTCTTTTAAGCTAGGTTATCATTTGACTTGATTAGATTTAAGTAGTTTTTTTTTAGAACAAAATAGATTTTATTTATGAATAAGAAAAAACTCATGAGAACAATCCTCTCATGATGAATGGAAAAAACCTACTAAGCCTACAAAAATTTGGTGTCAAAAGAAACTCATGAGAAAGCCTCATTAAAACCTCCCTAGGAAAATAGATTTAAGTAGTTTAACTATTACTTTTAAGTATTTCTTGATTCACTTTGAAGATTGGAATATATTTACTATTATTTGTTGTTGTATTTTAGAATTTATATTATTTAGTTCTGTAATTCAAATTTGAAGTGAATGTTAGGTTTTTGAGAATGTTAGCCTAAGTGGTACGACTTATTTGGGTAGGGGTTGAGAAGGGTTAAGTTTGAAAACGACAGGGTTCGATGTCTGTTGATCTGTGTAAGTTACTTTTAAGTTAGGTTATCATTTGAGTTGATTAGATTTAAATAGTTTAACTATTATTTTTAAGTATTTCTTGATCCACTTTGAGGATTGGAATATATCTGCTATTATTTGTTGATGTATTTTAGAATTTATATTATTTAGTTCTATAATTCAAATTTGAAGTGCATGTTAGGTTTTTGAGAATGTTAGCCTAAGTGGTACGATTAATTTGGGTAGGGGTTGAGAAGGGTTAAGTTTGAACACGACAGGGTTCGATGCCTGTTCAGCTTTGTAAGTTACTTTTATGCTAGGTTATCATTTGACTTGATTAGATTTAAATAGTTTAACTATTATTTTTAAGTATTTATTGATCCACTTTGAGGATTGGAATATTTTTGCTATTATTTGTTGTGGTACTTTAGAGTTTATATTATTTAGTCCTGGAATTCAAATTTAAAGTGAATGTTAGGTTTTTGTGAATGTTAGCCTTAGTGGTACGACTAATTTGCGTAGGGGTTGAGAAGGGTTAAGTTTGAACATGACAGGGTTTGATGATTGTTGATCTCTGTAAGTTACTTTTAAGCTAGGTTATCATTTGACTTGATTAGATTTAAATAGTTTAACTATTATTTTTAAGTATTTCTTGATCCACTTTGAGGATTGGAATATATTTGCTATTATTTGTTGTGGTATTTTAGAGTTTATATTATTTAGTCCTGGAATTCAAATTTGAAGTGAATGTTAGTCTTAGTCGTACGACTAATTTGCGTAGGGGTTGAGAAGGGTTAAGTTTGAACACGACAGGGTTCGATGCCTGTTGATCTGTGTAAGTTACTTTTAAGCTAGGTTATCATTTGAGTTGATTTGATTTAAATAGTTAAAAAAATATTATTTTTGTGTATTTTTTTCATTCCTTTTGAAGATCGGAATTTATTTGTCTTAGTCTTTTAGAATTTATATTATTTAGTTCTGTAATTCAAATTTGAAGTGAATGTTAGGTTTTTGAGAATGTTAGCCTAAGTGGTACGACTAATTTGCATAGGGGTTGAGAAGGGTTAATTTTGAACACGACAAGGTTCGATGCCTGTTGATCTGTGTAAGTTACTTTTAAGCTAGATTATCATTTGACTTGATTATATTTAAGTAGTTGAACTATTATTTTTAAGTATTTCTTGATTCACTTTGAGGATTGAAATATATTTTAAGTTATATGACTTTGCATTTTAGACTTGATGTCAGCCGAGTGTAGGGGCATCTAACAGTGGTGGAAGGATTGGTCAGTTGGGTGCAGGGTGGTGTGACTTCTATGTGGATGATATCATCAATCATGACAATTATCTACAAGTTCATAGGATTGAGTTGTGGGAGTCATCTTTGGCTGATCACTACATCGTTTATGTGTACGATGTGTGATTTTGTTTTATGTTTTTAAGAATTGTGCTGCAGTACTTCTTTTTCATGATTTGAATTATTATTTGTATTTCAGTGTTTACATTAATTGTGGTGTTAAATACTAAATTTTATTTTGGTTGTCATTTTTTCTTAGTAATATTCTCTTTGTCCAAGTAGATAATGATATGTTGAGTATGCTATTGTTTTACTTAGGATTGAGGAATCATTGATGTTGAATTATATGTGTATTGGTTGAGATTATGTTCATTATTTATTATCTAGGACCAGCTTATACAGCATTTATACTAAGGCAGAATGGTAAAACAGTGGATGTCAATTTAAACATCCATCGTTTAGGGTAACTTATACATTACTCATCTTAAACCATTTGAGTTTATGTTTCGGTTAAACATCTTTTTAATTATAATTTAAGTTGTTGTATGTTTAAACAAAATCATTAAAGTGTAATTGTGTTTAACTTATGTAGATAGTCATAATTTAAATTATATCATTGATGCAGATATTAATGTTTATAATCAAATTGTTGTCACCTATGTTTAGTTTATGGCATTGTGAACATTTGAGGTTTTGAGTTGATTTGATTTATTAAAATTTGTTGTGTAAGTTAAGTAGGTAGAAGTAAGTAAAATGAATGAATACATATGATAAATTGAAAAGTTATTCGTCCGTGCATCGCACGGAAACGGGCCAAAAGCCTAGTTCATAACATTTGAAGCATTTTCAAACCGTAACAGGCATTAAGCCCCGTGTATTTTCACTCTTTCTTTGGAATTGTACAGTCACTTGATACACACACATAAATTACGGTGTATGACACTATGGTTCTTCCGGACTCATAGTTTATAGTTTATATTATACTAAAAATCTTCTCGATGCATGACTAGAGTACATCATACTATGATTCTTCTAGATCTGTTATACTATAGTTCTTATGGCCTTTTAGTTTATATATCATAATAATCAATATCTTCAAAAACATGTAGATTGGATAATTCAGATTTGCAGACGTTAACAAAATCTAAAATCAAATGTAAAAAAATGATATTCACTTGCTTAGTTCTTAAGGAGATGAAGAACAATCGCGCTAACAACGTGTTATGAATAAAGTTTAATCAAGTGATGGAAGATAGGAGAAGAGAGGAGTAAGAGGTAGAGAGAAACAAGAGTTGGAGAAAATATTGTGGAATGGGGGTTGGTTGCTTGATGCTTGTTTGATGCAACCTCTTCTATATTATATCATTAGTCAATGGGTCGAGTACATGGAGATAAGAATACATGGGTCAAGCTCATACAGTCATCCTATTCATAACAAACAAAACATTTTATATTAGTTTCAACTTGAAAGCATTTTCATGCAAAATGTTCCTCATGTAAGAGCTTTTTGCTATATAATTAATAAATATAGACTAAATATGTTTATTTTTCTCTAATTCCATGTGGGAGCCCTATATTCACAATCAAATTATAATGCGTATGTATATCTACTCTTAAATTATTTAAAAAGTATAAGAAAAGTATTAAAATTATAATAAAACATTTTCTATTAGTTTCAACTTGAAAGCATTTCATGCAAAATGTTCCTCCCCGTATGAGTTCTTTAATATGTAACTTAAACATAAATAAATATAAGCTATATTTGTTCATTTGTTCCAATTCCCGACAAAATTTCATATTTTTATATATATTTACCTTTAAAGTTGTGAAAAAAAATTCTAAAATTATATTGAAACTAGTGTTTTTTACCCGCGCGTTGCACGGGAAATTTATCTATTGTATTGATACATTGATTAATATTTTAAATTATAAAATATTTAAGATGCTGATAATTAATTACATTAATCATAATAAAGATGTAGATATTTAAAGAGTACAAATTCAGACACTCAATTTTAGTGTTTTGTAAGCATACACTGAATTAACTAATATAAAGATTTTGAAAAACACATAAGTTAATAAGCCAAAAGCTTTAAGTTTTGCATATGTGAGGTATAACTGAATTTTATTTGTGAAGATGTATACTCGTGTTGAATAAAAGGTAACGTTTTTGTGTTTTCGATATGTAACAATACATAAATATATAATTATTGTTTAAATTATTAAAAATACACTTAAGTTATAGAAAAATGATTTTTTTTAACTCGTACAAATTTTCATTTTTCATGTAAAATGTTCCTCCCAGTGAGATCTCGTAACTCTAATTTGTTAGCACTAAAAAATTTAGGTCATAACTTTACAATTTGACATGCTAAAAAAACTATTTGTTGAGATTCTTACCTGATGGAATTAAAAAAACTAACAAAGATAATCATTTAATAAAACAACTCCACAACACAAACAAAGTACCACAGACCTCGTGAAATCTCACATAATTTTTATGTATATTTACTCCTAAAATCATTAGAAAAACTATGAACAATTTACTTTAATCATATATGAAATGTTATTTTCTTATTATGTTTGACATTAAAGCATTTCCATGCTAAAATGTTCTTTCCCGTAGGAGCTTTTTGCCCTGTAAATTGAACAAAATAAAATAAAAATAGACTATATTATTATGTAGAACATATTTAATATGAAGTTACATTGTAAAATAGTGACATCTTATTAAAATTTATTTTTCTGTTAATTTTACATGAATTTTCATGTAAAATGTTTCTCCTCGTGGGAACTCTTAACCATATAGTTTAACTTAAACAAAAATACACTATATATGTATTAATGTTTTATAATCTCCGCAAGATACATTTTAATCATCAAATTACAACACCTTTATATTTATTTCCTTTTAAAACTTTCAAAAAGTTATGAAAACAGTAATGATATTATATTGATTTTTTATTTACAACTCATAGGAATTAGATTTCGACCTATGAGTTCAAACAATCACTTTTTATCCGTGCGTTGCACGAAGAACTTTCTCTTGTGCTTAAGACATGTTTAATACCATACTTTAGCAAATTTTTCAAATACTAAAAGACATACTTAATGAGACATATATAATGCTATATAATGCGTCCCTCTAATTTGATTTCCCTCTATTTATAGCTCATCTCGTTCTACATGAGTTTGAAAATTTAAGTAAACACACTTCTCTTAGGTGATAAATGGAAAATATATAGAAACAATCGTAGTCCGTAGCTAATGAGAAACTCTGCCGAATTCACCTATCAACCATCAAATCTCTGCGTGTCCATGGTAGCTCTGTGGACCCTCGGCACCAGATCAGCTCCATTTTCCTCGAATTAACATTAAATAAAAATAAGATAAATTAAGATAAAATTAAGAAATAAACAACTTAAATCATAATCAAATCTAAAATTTAAAATGGTATTAATTAAAGATAGATAAAAACTAGCAAAATCTAACAAATCACAATAAAAACTCATAAAATCATAAATTAAATAAAAAAATCCGAAAATTAAATATAAATACCATAAAAATTAATTTATACTCTAAAAGTAAATCAAAAGACCCACAGATAAAATCAAGAAATAAAAACTTAAATCCTAATCAAATTTAAAATTTAAAAAGGTGCTAATTAAAGATAATAAAAAGTAAAAACTATCAAAATCTAGCAAAAGGGAAGTTCTATTTAAAAATATTATAACTTATTTAAAAAATTATCTACCTATTTAAATACTTTGATATGAACTAAGATTTAAATAGGTTTTAAGGCCTTAAAAAATTCAACACAACCCAACCGATTTACATTCATATTTATAATTTTGATATGACATGTTTATATACAGATTTATGTTATTATATTAGCTTGTAAAGGTGTTGGCAAATTCCATTTAAATTTGTTGTTCTAATTTAATATTTTACTGTAAAACATATATTTAAATCATACCGGATTTTCAAGAATATCATGATAGATAATGAAAAAACTTTTAAGAGATGATAAACAATGCTTTTAAGATTTAAATTTGTTTATCTCAAACTTATTTACGTAAAAAATCAATGGAATGATTAATGTATTAAAATATGTGATTATCTAAGATATGTGATTAATGTATTAAAATAAAAGACCTACAATAGAAGAGAAACTATCTAACAAATTGGCACGTGGTCCCCGTATGATAGCTCAAGTGGTAGGAGCTAGGGGACATATAGATTAGGTAGGGGAGGTCCAGGGTTCGATTTGGAATTTTTTTTATGAGAATTAACGTGAGAACGACACGTCACTAAGAATTAACGTGAGAATGACACGTCACTAAATGAGCCTGATAGAAGTTCTTCTTTTCTAATATATATTGATATTGATATTGATTTATTGTTGTTAATGTATGTGCATCGTCAGTGTAAACTTTGTTTACACGGTCATCCAATTGAATTTCACCACATCAGCAAATATAATCTTGTTTCAATTAGAATTTAATGTGAAAGTTATTATTTCACCTACATGACATGTTGTGATTGGTTGTCAGTGTAAAACTGTTTTACACTGACAATGCATATCTATTAAACTCTATTATTATTTAGTAAAAAACTCCTACATGAGGAACATTTTGCATGAAAATACTTTCAAGTTGAAACTAATAGAAAATGTTTGAATATGATTTTAGTACTTCTTCCAGACTTTTAAATCATTTTAAGAGTAGATATACAGAAACATTTAAATTTTATTGTGAAAATAGAGATTCCACGGGGAAGAACATTTATATTAGAATATTTCAAAGTTGAAAATAACAAACAATAAAGAGTTTAAAGGATGTGCGCTGTCAGTGTAAAACAGTTTTACGGTGACAACCAATCACAACATGCCATGTAGCTGAAATAATAATTTTCACCTTAAATTTAAGGTGAAAGTATTTTCATACGGTCAGGTTTGTCAAAAAGAAAAACGGGTAGGCTGGTCAACAGAAGTTGGTCCCTAACACTCTCATGATCAGTAAGTGCTTTCTGGTCAACAGAAGTTGGTCCCTAACACTCTCAGGATCAGTAAGTGTTTTTTCCCTACCTGGATACCAGGGGCGGAGGTAGTGGAGTGACTCACTCATGCTGTGGTCACCCCCAAATTTACAAATTTTCTCACCAGTACTCTTAAAAAAATTGTTTCTAGCACCACCCTATTAGCCCAGTATGTATTATAGAGAGTAGAAGCCTATATTTTCGTGTCAGCTTAAGTCCCACACCACAAACTTATATTTCCCCTTCTTTCTTTTCTTTCTTCGTGGCCTCATTTCACTCTTAGTCTTTATTTATTTATCTTTTACCTAGTTTACACACATCACACTCAAATAAATTATCCTTTTTTTATGAAAGAAACCACTCGATAAGAAGAATAGACAAATGTCATAATTTTACTTCTCATATATCTATCACAATTTCACCAGCAAAGCTTTATATTGGGAGTTGGAAAACCCCATTTTTCACTTAATCTTTGAAGCTTATTATGAACATTTCAGCTTAAATACCCTATTTTTGTGGCACTTGTAAACACCCTTACTCGGTTACTCCCCTCTTTCACTTAACTTTGTTTGAAAATGCAATTGTTATTTGATTTCTCCCAGTTTGAATGGAAAACAACAAATCCCCTGTTATGCTTAAGGTATGCCAGGTAGTTTTAGTTTTGATCTCTATTTTCTTTGCGGGTAGTCTCTCCCCTTGTTGTTGTTGGTTTGTGGTTCTTAATCTGCGGCTTTTCAAGAATGGAAAGGCTTTGTGGGGTTGTGTCTGAATTTTTACTTGAGTAGGATTGTTGAGATCTTCATGTGTGGTTTGGCATCATATTTTCAACTGGTTTTAAATTTTTCATGCTTGGTAAAGAATGAATTAAGGATGTTCATAATTTTTTACTGATTTTTTACACATTCCTTATATGAGAAAAATATGAAATTTTCTAATAAATTACATTCCTTTATATCTTGGTCACCCTCATATTAAATTCCTGCCTACGCCCCTGCTGGATACCTAACAAAAATTAGAAAGCATAAATACAAACTACAGTATGTATATTAATATTAATGTAGAAATTAAATTATCTAACACATTAAGAACCATTTACAGAAACCACAAAAATTCCACATTGTCTCTTTCATGGCTTAATATAGGATATAATACAAACAATCATTTTATCAATATTTTCCTGCAAGAGAAAACAATAGTGGGGGAAAACCGAGGGGTCTCAAATTAACATCAACAAACATATACAATGCCAAAATATAAAATTTGGCTGGGAGACATCATTAAAAAAGAAATACTAAATATAGCATAGAAAGATCAAACTTTTAGTGAAATAAAAAACGGTTCATTCTAATTATTTGCAGTTTCAGAAACAAACTACCCAAAAGATATGAAATAGAGGCCTAGAAATGATTGTATATTTTATAAAATGCTCCTCTATGCAAGTACTCTTTGAGCTGCAAGCTTTATTAAGAGCAGTGAGTCAAACAACGGTGGCAGCTGGATATAGCTTCATAAACCAATCTCTCAATTACAACTTCAACAGTTTTTTTTTCTTCACCTTGACTTGCTATAGATCCAGTATATTTTTCGTACACCTCCTTCAGCTAATGAAAAAATCCAAAAGAAGCACTAAATAATATAATTGAAATACTCTTTTACATATTAGATATATTTAGTGTGGTGTGTGTGAAGCAGAAACCAAGACACAAACTGACATATTAAGCAAGCCGAAGGGCATTAAATAAATTTCTGGTGTCCAATATCGTACATAGATAGATTAAGTAGCTAATGGTTAGAATGTCCCCTTAGAACAGGATGACTAAAATAACCTGGAAGATGGTCATGAACATGCTACAATGTGGAAGAAAAATAAATAGGATGACTAATATGCTCCGAATCGGAATAAAACAAAAATGAAAGAAAATTAAGATTAAAAAAAATACCTATAAGAAATTGTCCCTCCATGTAAAGGAAATCATTCCCAGAAGTAAAGCAAAATGTCAGCGTAAAGAGCAGGTGAAAGAGAGAGCAAGGCAGCTTATAGAGTGAATGAAACGTAGCGTTTGGTAGACAAGTGAGAAGGGAACGGAACAGGACACATGGGTTCCGTTCTGTGTTTGTCGTATTTTTAAAATGGAACAAAACGGGACAAAAGGCTCCTGGAACGGGACACTTTGGTTCCCTGGAAAAGGGTAGAACGGAACAGAACACTCTCTTAAAACTTTTGCAAGTTAAAAAATACCCATAATTTATATTTGAAATTTTATGTATCTAAACAGTTTAAAATCACTTATAAAATTGAAAGCACTTATTATATTTGTAGACAAAGTTAAATAAAAATCTACTTTTTCAAAAAATCACTTAAAATAAAATCAATTATTTTTTTCAAAAGTAAAATCACTTTTTGTAAGCAATGATAAACGAGCCAATTAGAGTGCGTTTGATTCAACTTATTTTGGAAAAATCACTTTTTAATCAAAAAATCACTTTTTAATAAAAAAATCACTTTTAAAATAAAAAAAGTCACTTTTTTTAATCAAATATCACTTTATGTGTTTGTTTCAGCTGAAGCTGAAAACAGATTATTTGAAACAGTTACTTTAACTTATCATGAAAACCTATGATGATAGATGAGAGGAGATAAAAAAAGTGATTTTAATTAGAGTAATCAAACACGAATCAACTTAATTAAAATAAAATAAATTATTTTTTCAAAAGTAAAATCAGTTTTTGTAAGCAATGATAAACGAGCCAATTAGAATGCGTTTAATTCAACTTATTTTTGAAAAATCACTTTTTGTGTTTGTTTCGGCTGAAGCTAAAAACAAATTATTTGAAACAGTTACTTTAGCTTATAATGAAAATCTATGATGATAGATGAGGGGAGATAATAAAAAAGTGATTTTAATTAGAGTAGTCGAACACGAATCAACTTATGCTTTTCTCAAAATCTCTTAAACCCACGATTTTAGTCCCTGACGTTCACCAAACCCACGATTTTAGTCCCCCGCCAAATTTAATTACAAGAATGGTCCCTCACGTTTACCCCCGTTTGTAACGTTAGTCTTTCCGTCCAAATATTAACGGAGGATGCTTATCTGACAAGTCTTTGTATACGTGGCACTGCCATTGGGAGAGAGAGAGACATGCCTCTTCATCTCAGAAAAAAAAAAAAAAAAACCTCAAACCCAGAAATATGATGTTTTTCCGTTAATATTTGGACGGAAAGACTAACGTTGCAAACGGGTGTAAACGTGAGGGACCATTCTTGTAATTAAATTTGGTGGGGGACTAAAATCGTGGGTTTGGTGAACGTCAGGGACTAAAGTTGCAATTAAAATCTAAATAAACGGACTTAAAATAGCTTAAATAGATAATTAGGTTTCTGATTTTTTCAATAGCATACTGAAACAACTTAAACAATATATAAGTGATTATTTTAAAGAAATAAGTGATTATTTCATGAACTAAGCAATAACAAACGGTTTCTATGCAAAATGTTCAATTGAGTTCAATTTGTTTTCCTCAATCAAATATTAAACATGCAGGGTTATATATGTAATTAAAATTATAATTCTGTTCTATTGACTTGAAGTTACCAAACACAACACATAAAACATTATTGTCCTGTTCTGTCCCGTTCCGTTCTGTTCTGTCATGTTCCGTTCCGTCACCAAACACTATCTTTTAGGAATAGAAGGAGAATTTCAATTTCCATTGATTTTCAGCCAAGGCCAAGCAAGGAAAGAAATTAAAAGTGAAACATGCATCTCCATAAAATTAGCGATATGCAGATAACAATACCGCTGATAAGTAGGGGATTTTAAAATAATCAGTCAAGTACTCAATTCATTATTATTATCATACTTCTTGAAGATTGAAAAAATGAAATTTTGAAAAAATTCAGCAGCTAATCAGGCAACTAATCAGCTGATCAATTATCAATGAGCTAAAAAAATGAAAAAGGAAGAAATTAAAAATACTTCTTGAAGATACCTGAGAAATCTTCTATCAAAGCAATTTCACCACACCCAGATCAGAAACACCCAGATCAGAAGAACGACGATACGTTGTTGCTATTCAGTTAGTGTTCAAGAGCTTGTGGTCTGCCCTGTGCAATGAGCATTCCATGCGATCCCTTCATATATGTGTTATGCAAACAAAAACAAAACAACCACGTAAGTAATATGAACTAATAATACACTTTCATTCATTCACGGATATATTGACATTATTTATAAGTGTTTGGTTGAGAAAATGTAGATTTAATGAAATCCTTCTTGACAGAAAATATTAACAATGGAATTCAAGTTTTAGTACTGACAGAAAAAATTCAGTTAAAGACAAAAAAAATCAGCCTAGCTTGCCCAAAGGGTCAACATCCTCACCTCATGATGGGTTGATGTACAAATATCTGCCTTCTTCTTTTCAAAAACACCATTTCTCTGCATGCCCCCAAAACGTGAACCAAAGAATGAACATTTGAAACGAAAAAGGCAAGAAATTTGCAATGAAAAAAAAAGTATTACCTTGAACACTTACACATGAATGACTGTCTTCATTAAACCAAAAATCCTTATGTATCATAGAGATAGAGCTCGGCAGAGAAATCTTGAGGCATTCACTACATTTTTTTTTATAAGCCATGAACTTTATATTGAAAAGAAGCACAAGTGAGGCATTCATTACATGACCTGATTTTCCATCAGAAAAGAAAATCATGGGAAAAATATTAGTAATAACATATTTAAAAACATGTCAATCAGCATTAATAACAAATTTATTTTGGTACATACATTAATAACATATTTAATAACACATCAATCAGCATTCAATAAATTTATTTCAATTTTGAAAAATTTACGAATTCCATCCTTGACCCAGGGCCGTGGAGAGCCTTAGGCCAAATAAGCTATGCCCTAAGGCCCCCACCCCAAAAGATACTTACTTAGGCCCCAAAAAAAATTTACTTAGGCCTACAAAAAATAGTTACTAATTATTAACAAACTTTAGCTAACTAAAATATAAAAAATGTGTGAAAACATGATAGTATAATTATGTATAGATAATATTGATAATTGTGAAAACGTGATGGAACAACTACCTATAGATAATATTGACAACTGTGAAAATGTGATACAACCACCTAAATTAAAATTGTTTGATTATTAAACTTTAGATAAATGATTTTGCAACTATAAAGTATTAAGTCTCTTTAAAATTCTCATAAAAAAACTCACTTTAGCATTTTCGCCTTAGGCCCCGAAATTTCTGTACACGGCCCTGCCTTGACCTTGAGGTTGATGTGTGAGACCTGATCGGTGGGCTTGTCTTCCTCGTTGTTGATAACGCCGACGGACATCTTCAAACACTACGATGGAACACAAAATCAACGCTGATTTTTGCTTCTGCCAGTGCTGACAAAACTTATGCTATGTACTTGGTGTGCTTGGTGCGAGCGCATGAGACAGGCGATTCATATTGAGGCTTGGAGCGATTCTTTTTTCTAAAATATATAGATAGATTCAATATAAAATTATTGATAGTGAAGATATGAGTATAAGTTGTGATCCCTCCTCTTAATTAAATTCAAATTCAAAATTAATTTGTCATCCATATCTATATCTAATTATCAGATTTCATCTAGTGAACTAAATACAAATATAAGTCATATCTAAAAATATAGTTTATCATAATCTTAATATTTTAGTTATATGGAGATAAATATTTATCATGCACATGACTAAAATGTTAATTCTTTAAAAAGCTTTAAGATATTTTATTTTTGGAGAAAATTTAGATTAAGAAACCCAAAAGACCCAAACTACCTTAACCCTATATATATAAACCATACCCTATACACCACGTTTCATGTATATCACACTCTTTCTCTCTTTCTTTGCTATCAATACCTCGTTCAATGGGAACCGCGATTCTTCAAAGAGGGTTACGCTACGATACGACGTCGTCGCATCCCACTTCACCTCCTGCCAAATCGCACAAGAATCACAACCCTAACCCTAACCCTAGCCCTACCGCAACTCGCCGCCGGAACCGGGCTCCGGCCGCCGTTTCGCAAGACCGTGATCGGGGCCGCCGCGACGGCGATCGGTCATGCGTGGTGGTAAAAAACCCTGGTGCGAATCTCGTGATGGGGCAGGTCAAGATTCTCAAGAGAGGCGAGAAGCTAAGCCCTGAGCCCGCCACCGCCGCCGCTGCGAAGAAGAAGATTGAGGGAGGTTTCGATTCGGTTTTGGGAACCACGGATCGGTTCGGTCCGGAACCTGAGACGGTGCAGAAGCAGGTTAGGGTTCCGGATTTGAAGGACGCGAGCGCGATGTTTGCTGGACCGACTTCGTTGGTGTCGCCGCCGCCGAGCTCCGTTCCGGTCCCGATATTCCTCAAGAGGGAGAATCTCGCTGCTACGGCTTGTGATTTGATGCAGTTGCTGCGCGTGGTGAATTAGACGATGATGATGGATTGGTTGGTTCTGTTCTCTGGATTTCACTGTTGATGATGATGATGGATTGCGTGTGAGACGCGAGGAACTGTTGGCTACTTTCTTGGGAAAACTGTTTGATCTTGTCACAGAGTGTCACTGGCTTCCTTTGATTTTTCTATCAAGAGGATTGCCGTTGGGCACGAGTGAAGAAAGTGATGGAAAATTCGAAGGCTGAAGAGCAAAGCAAGGCTTGTAGGAATATCAAAGATTGTAACTATTTGGTTTCTGAAAAGGGTGGCTTTGTGTCAGTTTATAGGTAAGGTTAGTGAGTGCGTTTGTATGGGTCTAGTTATGATGTAAATTCAGGGGTTCTTATACTCTGATTGGTAGGGAGCACTTCAAAATCTAGTGTTTGAAGTTAGAATGCATATGAAATAAGTAGCAAATTTGTGTTTCTTAGATGGGTGTGTTTGATCTTAAAGTCAGTCACTCTTGTTGATGTAGTTTTGAAATTCAGTGTAATGAATTTTCTGGTATTTGCAGTAATACTTGATAGTTTATAGTTTATATTGTTTGTTTATGGTCATTGAGATTGAGATATAGCTGCTTGACTCTGTGAAGAACCATGTGAATGTTATTTTCTCTGGCAAGGTGCAGTTCATCAGATGGAATTTTCAGGTGTGATTTGCAGGGGCTAGCGGCGAAATGCAAATTTGATGTTTCGTATGTATATCAATGCAAACAACATGATGCTTATTTGGGCTGCTTTATGAGTTAACTCTTTGCATGCATTATAAAATGGTTTGGTGACAATTATCTGGGAACTGAACTTCAGTCATGTTGAATGCCAGAATGGTTGGATAGTAAATTGATATTTCCCACAAATTGCATCTTCTTGAATAGAACCTAAGCAGCTGTATTAAAACTAGAAATCCATGGCAAAGCAGCTGTTTGGCATTAGAGAGACTAGTAATTCAGTACCAGCATTACTATTATTGAACAGCTTCTGCACCAAACAAAACAAAATAGAAAATATTGTCTCTACAAACTATTTTGATCTAATCTTGAATGTTACAAAATTACAACTATTTATTCAATAATCTCATCATACATGCTCACTTTTTACACTAAGCTCGTTTTATGAATTACAGTTTTGCATAATTTCAGTTCCTAAATGCTCCATGAGCAAATTGTGATCAAATTCTTCAGTGCAGTAATTCAGTACCTTGGATCTGTGGTAACCAAATTGCATTACCGGATTCCTTGGCACTTATACCCTACCACCATCGGTTTCAGGCAGTATCATTTTCCAGAACCAGTGCTTCCTCCACATAAATGACATCTCTTCAATGGGAATCCCCTTTGTTTCAGGTAGGAAAAGAGAAACAAATATGGTCATGATTGTAATCCAGCCAGCAAAAAAGAGAAAGATCCCAAACTTGAATGAGCAGAGAAGAGCAAGGAAAGACTGGGCAATTATGAAAGTGAACAGAAGGTTCACAGCAACTGTGATGCTTTGCCCTGCTGACCTGATTTCTAATGGAAATATCTCACTAGGAACTGTCCACCCAAGTGGCCCCCATGACCATCCAAAAGCTAGAACAAATAGGCAAATAAAAACCACAACCAATATAGAAAAGCTTTTGGACAATTCTTGGGTGTCTCCAAACTTGATCCCCAAAATGATGGCAACTATAACCTGCGCATGTGTAAAATGAAGGTAAAATCAATCTCTTACAATATATATTATATAGTCAACTGCACCTCTTTTGAGAAAATAGGAAATCTGTAAGAACAAATTTTCAGGTGTTACTTGGCTTTGCAAATTATATCTATATGCAACCATTTCAACCATATATTCATATAGTTTGATGCTAGGAAAATTAGCCCCTTCATCTAAGATGAGCTCTTAAGTTACTGATCATGCAAACTATAGCATGTCTTTTATGTCAACTTATCCAGAAGCTAAGCTTATCTCGAGAATTGATTATGACATTACAATCAATTGTAGAGTGCATGTTTGAAAATCATTCTGCAGTTGATTCTAAAGCCATAATCAATTTAGCTGATCTAAACGTGCTACTAGTTTCTCCCATAATCACTTCTCCCCAACGTGAAAAATCTACTTGGTTCACCGTCTAGCATTTTCCCGAACTTCATGGATTTTTTAAGCATAGTTAGAATTTGCATGGTTTCTTACCTGACATGTGATCATTTGTATTCCACCGCTGATGAGAAGAGCTCTCCTGCCCAACTTGTCAACTGTTGCAATGGAAATGAATGTGGAAGAAGCAAGAACCCCTCCTGTCACAGCTGAAGAGTATAGAGAAGCATCCCTTCCGAATCCCATGGTTTGAAACAGCACTGGAGCATAGAACAGAATGGAGTTTATGCCAGTCAAGATCTGGAAGGTAGGCATGAAGATTGCCATCACCAACTCCGCCCTGTACCTTCTTTCAAGGATGTTACGAAACGGGTGCTTTATAGAGTTTGCCAACTCACTTGCATCAACCATGTCTTGAAACTCTGCATCAACCTCTTCAGTCCCTCTGATTTTTTCTAGGAGCTTCCTTCCTGTTTCTTTTGATCCTCTTTCAATTAAGCTATTGGGAGTTTCAGGAAGAAATAACCCTCCTACAGTCATCAAAAGAGCTGGTATTGCAGCCAAGCCTAGGGATAGCCTCCACCCCCAAGGTCTAATCTTCTGTGTTCCATAGTTGACCATGTTGGCTGTGAAAATCCCAAAAGTGGTTGCCACTTGAAACATCATGTTCACGCCTCCTCGAAGATGGGTTGGTGCCATCTCTGACAAATAAAGAGGAACAGCCTTCAAAAAAGAACCATGAATAGGAGGCTCAAAATTTGTCAACTTTTAAGGTATAGTTGTATTATCTTCTAACTTCTAACTCAAAACATATTCCATAACATTACTATCTTTCCTTTCCTGTAAATTTTGAACTCATGCTAACATTTAGGGCTATGTTTAAACATCCATGAGTACCAATATAAACAAACGTTCGCATACACTTGTAGACAAAAAGTGAATAAAACTCTTCTTAGAGTGTTTGGAAATGAGTTGTGCACATAATCAAATGCAAGTATAGGAAGAAGTTACAACTTGAAACTTCAACTGGTTCCATGTTTACAGCTTTGGACACGTGGTTCCAAACAAGCACTTATTCTTATGAATTGAGATGTTCATGCTGCACTTAACTATGCTCTAACTCAGAACATAGACTGTTTTTACTAACTTTCTTTCCCTGTAAATTTTGAACTCATGTGGCCATTTACATCTTTATTGTGAACAAACACCCTACAAAGTGTTTGATACTTCTTGGGGTAATCTAGAGCTAGGCTTTAAACAGAGAAAAATCTGGGTTTCTCCTTTTGTCTAGTTTTTATTTTCAATGTTCTACACCAAAAAAGAAAGAAATTGTATCTGCATAAGGATTGAACATGGTCAGAGAAATGGGTTACTACCTGGTTCCCAAATCCAATGCCAATACCAAGCATGACCCGGCCGAAGATCAGCATTTCCAGGTTAACAGCTGAAGCGTTCAGAGCAGATCCAATTAGGAAGCTGATACCACCACCAATGATACTCGCTCGACGTCCGTACTTCCTTGTAATGGGAGAAGCCACCAGGGATGCAATTAAACCAGCAATGTAAAGAGATGAGGTGAATGCTGCAAGGCCCTGATTGTCATACTTGCAGTAATTGTTTTCATGTGCATGCATTTTGCTTCTGTACACTGAGGGGAAGAAATCTTCAAGAAAATCATCCATGGAAGTAACCCCACCTATTAACCATGAAACATACATCAGAGAAGTTCTAAACATAAGTCTGAATAAAGTACTAAAGTACTGTTATGGCTGATTAAGGCTCTCTTTGGATTTGTGTTGGGTGAATGTGAAAGCAGGTTCACCCTACTGGCAAGTGCATTCCGTTGAGTGAATGTGTATCGGAAATTGTGATCCTAATTTACTAGTAACCGTTTTGAACTAAAATCCAAAACATACACTAAAGCATTGGAATTAATTGGAGCTATTTCTGAATGTCATCTCTCCATAGCTTGATTCACAACACTTGCTAACTCAGTTTAGGGGCAAAGAATTGGGAGATAACAGTGCATTCTATTATCAAGTATTGACAAGATTGGAAGTGATAAGGTTTGCATCAGTAACAAAGTGAATGATGAGTTTTCATTTTGAGTATGGATTATGAAAGAACCTAAACAAGTAAAATAGAAAATGAAGAAAATTATGATTCAGAGTATGGATTATGGAATGACCTGAAATCCCAATATCATATCCAAAGAGAGACCCTCCTGTGGCAGCAACAACACAGGCGATGATGACATAAGCAGTGACTCTCCCCTTATACTGTTCTGCTCTCTCCTTGCCCACAGCAGAACCTGTTGTGAACCCACCTGCCATTTCCTTAATTCTCTCTTTTCTCACACCAAAGGAGAATGCTTTTCTTCAACCTTCATTCTCATGCTGCTCAAAGTTTATAAAAGTCATACCAGTCCATTTGCTCAACAAAGACAGAGATATTAAATGATTTTGTGAAAACTTCAACTTGTGACAGATAACCATGTATTTAATGTTTGGCAGTATGTGCATGCACCAGTGGCATATATACTTCGATAGGAATATAGGATTGATATTTGATATTTTATCTTGTTTATTACTCAAAATAATTGAATGTGAACATGTAAATGTTTGACCACCTTTTTCAGCATTGTAATCGCTACTCTTAAGTACTATTAGGATAGATAATAACAATGACAATGCTGGGAGCAGACGCAATGATAATATAATAAGAATAATAACCACACTTTAGCACCAAATTGTTGAACATTGGATGATGAAAAACCAAGAAGAAAGAGGTAGGGTCAGTGTAATGTCGAGTTAGTGATGTCAAATTATTTGACTCATTAGTTTAGAAGTTTATACAACGGTTGGTGGAGTACATGTGACGTGTGTACCCAATAACCCAAATTGATGTAAGAAAAATTTGTGAAGTTTGGTTTGGGTCTTGATGACATTTAAGATCATATCTGACTTTGGTGTATTTGCCATTTGGAATCTCCATTATTTTTTAGTTTTGACTTTTTGAGTGTCATCTGTTTTGTCCTTACATGGGGTGGTATCCCATTTAGAAGGATGGAAGTAAAGTTGACATCTCACACAAGGCCGTCTCAACCCCTTGGCTAGTAAAGCTCCTGCCTTAGACCCCAAAATATTTTAGGCCCTAAATTTTTATTTTTTTAACTAGTATATATTTTAAAGGAAATTATCCAAGAATAAACTAATTAAATAACATATTGAGTGCCTAAAAGAATGGATTTTTTAAGTGCAGCATTTATTTTTAATTAAATTCAATTTATTGTGTATTTTGAATTGATAAAAAGCAGAGGAAAAGTGTGACTTTTTATTTGGTCTCTATGAATTCTTCTTCTTTTACTCTCTCCAATTCTTTCTCTATTGAAAAAGAAATTTTAAAAGAAATCAAGTATGATTATTTACTAAACGATTTTGCATCTCAAAAAGCCCAAAAAATAAATTTTATTTAAATTATTTATATAAAAAAAATTAACTTTATAAAGACTCAATTCTTAGAGTTCGCTTTAGGCCTCAATATTGGTTGAGACGGCCCTGATCTCACACAATAAGTTAGTAGCAATATCTGATGAACACAAATTATAGTGTTTAAAAATTAAAATATTTTTTACAATTATGTTATTTTAACTTATTTAATGATATTAAACCCTTATTACTTAATTTAATATATTTCAAATTCATTTAATGAATTTTTCATATTATTAAATAAATAAATAAATAAATTTTTGATTTTTTTAATCTAGTTGAATTCTGTCATGAGAAAATAGAATTGGGAAAAACAAGAAGGTGAAGGTGGAGGAAAGGCGCTTCAAGCCTAAAGGAACACAGGTTTGATAAGTCACAAGGTTTGATAAGCCTAGGATTCTTAGTAATCTTCATGAGAATTCTCTAGAGAAAAACTTAGATGGAACACTTTACCTCGCAAATCAATTTTCAATTTAGGCTTAATTGCACTTTTGGTCCCCCAACTATGGCCTTCCTGCGAAAATCGTCCCTAAACTTCAAAATTAGCAAAACTCGTCCTTCAACTATACACACAGTTGCACTTTTGGTCTTCCGTTAGCATTCCGTCAGAAATCTAACTGAAAATGATGACATGGCCTTTCTTAATTAATTTTATTTTAACTGAAAAAAAAGTTTTTTTAATTAAATAACAACAGGGTTTGACAAGTTGGTTTTTATTATTATTATTATTATGCTTCAAGTCTCCACCGTGTTCACCATCAAGTCTCCACCGTCTTCACCATCAACACAGTCCTCCTCCATCTTTTTCATTCTGATCCCAAATGCTTTGAAGGTCACACCTTTCCTCCTTCAACCTTTCAAATCCCTAACTCAAATGCATCCAAACCCATCAAACCCTTCCAAGGCGCCACTCCCTCAATCGGAGCTCCCCTCACCGAACCCAGATGCAACCAGATTGTCCCCACCATGACACCACCAGATCGAGAACCGGGACTGAGGGATCGAGCAGATCAAGAACCACCGTGACACCACCAGATTGAGAGTCTGCTCTCTGTTTTATCTTCTTCTCTGTTCTGCTCTTTGATTTCCTAGGTTTTTATTCTCTCTCACCACCACCACCACTAGATCTGCCATAATCGAACCACCACGACACCACCCTCAACCACCACCAAACAAATCCTTCTTCCTCCTACCAAATCTGGGTTTTCGGAGGCTATTTTAAGCATTTTAGTTTTTCGATCCATCAAGAGATTGTGAGGCTTCAAGTCCCTGTGCAAGATTCCATGGCCATGGCAGAAAGCAACGCCCTTACAAAGTTGGCACATCAAGCTTTTGACGGTTTTGGGTGGGACATTTTGTCGAGTTAGACGGAAAGTGCGAATGAATTTCTTGAGATTGGTATCCATGTACTCAAAGACCAAGTACAACACTGTTTTCCCTTCCTTACTCTGACCTTGTTTAAATTCCATAATTTGTATTGTTGATTCATTGGAGATGAACATGGAGGAGGATTAGATATTAATGATTTAACGCAGGGTTTAACCCATCTTCTCCATCTTGGTTCTGCTCTGGGTTATACCCTCCGCCACCTCCTGAACCAGATCTGCGTGGCGAACCAAAATGACAGTGATGAGATGGTGAAGCTTGCGGCCATGGGAAAGAGAGGAGCTTGGTGGCTGGGTTATTAATATTTTTCAATTAAAATATTATTAAATAATACCACATCAGCAATCTGTTAGATTTCTGACGGAATGCTAACGGAAGACCAAAAGTGCAACTGTGTGTATAGTTGAGGGACGAGTTTTGCTAATTTTGAAGTTTAGGGATGATTTTCGCAGGAAGGTCATAGTTGGGGGACCAAAAGTGCAATTAAGCCTTCAATTTATGATTCAAAGTGTGAGAAATGTAAAAGCTCCTTCCGTAATCCATTATATAGGGAGAGGAAGACCATGAAAATGAGAGGGAAAATGGGCGAAGCCCAATTGCGTGAACTCATACTAAACTACCTCACTCATACTCATACTTTCCTTCTAGTCTAATGGACCATATTTGTAAGGCCAACCCTAAATCTTATGTGGGCTAAAATACAATCCCTAAGAGCCCAATACAAAACTCAATCATAAACCTAAGTTGCTCATAGACAAGTCAACTCAAAATACAAAAGTATAAAAAATAAAGAATACAGTGAAAATAGGAAAAATACTAGCGATACAAGCTATGATGGAAATCAAGTCTTGAAAGATGACTTCAACCTTCAAAGAACTCAACCTAAGTACTCCCTCCATAGGTAAAACATGCATCACATCTCAACTGCTAAAGTATTTAATAGTCGTATTCCTAATTTTACAACATTAAAAGCACATGTTTGTCAAAGTCTTGCCAACTTCAAGCAAATTTGGTAAAATATATATGAGAGAAATTTGAAGATAAGAATAATAAAATTTAATTTTTGAGACAATATTTTGTATTTCATTTAAAATGCATTGTTATTTATTTTTCACTAATCTATTTCCTTTCATTTCCAATTAACACATTAGTTTAAGAATAAATAATTATTAATTTTTTTAAGGGAGAAATTACATTCTAAAAATTTTCTAAAACCACATTTAACTCTTTTCTATAATTAAAAAAAAAGTTATCTTTTCCCCAAAAAATAAAATTCATTTTTGCTTTGGATTTCTTCTCTCTTTCTCTCCCTATTTGCAGAGCAACAATGGCAACATATCATTTTCAGTCACAACTTCATCTTTCTCTCTCGGCTTTGATCTCTGCTTGCGAAGGCGATGCAAACCAGTGATCATTGCTTTTTCCATTTTCCCGTTCTCCGCCGAAACCTAATCTCTCCGTCGCTATTTCCCTAAACATCTCCAATCGCAGCGATCTGATTTTTGGGTTCAGCCTCCACAGTGAATCATCACTGTTTTAGGGGTGTGCCATCTCTACAGGTCTGTGCATTGCTCCCTTGTAGTTACTATGCTTTTGGAACACTTAGATTACTCTACTAAGATGCAGATGAGTTAAGCACAAAATATTCTGTTTTTTCAGGTTCTTCATGGGAAATTGGCATTGTATTCAACTCTGCATATATTTATTAGCAGTGAGTTCATGTATATGGTCACCTGGAAGCTGTTTGCTTGGTGATTCAGTGTCAAGTCAGGTTAGTGATAATTGTTATTGGATGATTCTGCTCTGTCTTGATAGGAACCCCGGTAATCGATAATTAAAAGAAAAATTGGAATAGCCCCAGATATAGAAAAATAAGAATCAATAGAAATATAGATCATTTGCCTTCAACCTAGATATGCCCTTGGAGGAAACACAGGAGAATAGGAGGTTTCCTCCCAAGGACTAATTCAATAGGTGTGCATTTAGTAGCTGCTCCTTGGTGTGTTGAATTATACTGATGCTCAGCCCAATCAAACCACACAGCCTATTGTTTCGGATGCTCTGAAGCAAAGCAACAAAGATAAGTTTCCACAAATTAGTTTCAAACTTAAGTTTGCCCATCTGTATCTGGATGATAGGTTGAGCTCATTCGAAGGGCAGTCCCTTGAAGCTTAAAGAACGCAGGCCGGAATTTGATTAAAAAAATTGGGTCCCTATCACTTCCAGTGGAACTATGAACTTTGTGATGTCTAATTATTTCCTTGGCAAACAATTCAGCAACAATTTGAGTTCAGAAATGATGCTTTAAGAGGATAAAATGGCCATATTTAGATAACCTCTCTACTAAGAACAGAATCTCATCATATCCTTTTCTCTAATACTTTTTTTCCTGACAGAAAAAGGAAGAAATTTAATGGTGTATTTATTGCAAGACTTTTTATAGACGACACTTATGTAGTTCTCTTAGTTTTGCATAAATCCATATAAGCTGGTCCATTATTTCCTTTTCTTTGATACATTTCAATAGTTCACCTTAACCTTGCCATAGCCTGAAGAATAACATCTTAGCTTGACCTTGCTCATGCGCAAAAATACACCCTATTTGAGTGTCCTTCTTTACTGTAAGTTTTGTCGTAATATCTTGCATTTTCAGGCGGTGGATTCTCCAATTTCTGACTCCAATAGCAGAAATGCTGAAGCTTTTTCTCCCATCAAGGAATTTCTGTTGAAGTCTTATTATGACCGATATACAAATTTAGATGATTCAGATTTTGAAATTTTCGTATCTCGAGAAGTCACTTCTAGTTTGTGTGAAATGCTTCCGGATGACCATAATTTCATGTTGAGATTGTCAGTTCTGAAGCGCAATCTTATTGGTGAAGGTTCTCATCGTAGTATATCTACATTAATCAAACTTCAAAACCAACCGTCAAAGTCTTTGTCTGAACTTTTAAGCCACTCATGTGAATTCATATTTATCGAAAGACTGCCTTCTGGAGTTTTCGCTGATCCATTTGAATTACAACGTCTCGTTCAGCGTGGTGGTAAGTACTATTTCACCTGCTTTTCAGATTTTTAGGGGAAATAAGGGTGGGGGGACAGATCCATATTTTTAAGTTTCAGGAATATCTCCATATTTCTTCAAGTCAATAACACTTTTTATTTCAGTGTTCAACGATATAGCTGTCTTTGGTGATACAAATCTGGAGCTGCCTTCGTTCCTGTCCAATCGTTCTGCTGTTGAAATCCACTTAGATGTTGACCCAAATATATTGCTAGAGCCTTCTAATATCAACATAGAGCTTCCATTGCATGCACGATATCAAGTAAGACTATTATATTGAAATGCCAATTTTCAGCTATAAGTTTCCCTTTCTATTTATTTGAATCTAATGTTCTGCAAACGAAAGTAGGCTAAGTATCTTTTGAAGGCATTATCACCATACCATAATTGCTTGAACTAGAGATCAAGATGATCCTATGCAGCATACACCATTTCTAGTTAATTTTATGATTTGTCACCAAAAAGTATTGCTTTTATTAACCATGAGTGCTATATGTTGTAATACTAGTATCAACGAAAGTTGTGGTTTGAACAAAATATTATACTTGTATTACTATAGGTTTTCCCTTGCCATATACACTACAGTAGTGCCTCAATTTCCTTACTTTTCCTCGTATCTTGTAGCCTCTGAATGAAAGTGGCTACTCGACAATTAAATTTGGTAAACCAGATTTGCTAGTGCGTTGCAGCACAAAAGAAAAGATGGGAAATCGGAATTGCTTCCTCAAATTAAAAAATGATGATGCCAATCTGGATGATCCTGATCTTTTTTGGAGAATACCTGCTGGAAGAAAGGCGCATGCTGATGTTGTTTCTGCTGTTACATTCATTGCAGCATTGTTGTCAACTCTTGTAATTGCTGTCACCTCATTAAGTTTGACTAATAGCAGACTAAGTAAAGATTTAAAACAATCATGAACGTTTTGTAAATGATAATTTGTTTTGTTTACCACAGTAACTCTACACATGTGATGTTTGTTTTATTTATTAATGGAGTATTTTCTCAATAGTCAGGAAAATGAAAATGGTTAACTTGTTATTTAACCAAATATAATGGTAGTCTCTAAGATAACAACCTAATATAGAATCTATCGAACATAATTTAGCATGATACCTCCTTATATAGTTCGGCTTAGTACTTGTTTAGCTTGTTCTTTCTGGTTAGCTTTACCTTCGTTTTTTTTTTTGAAAAATGATCCATGAAATTCATTCATCAAATTGATTGAGTACATCATTTTGCAGAATAGAATGAATACCATGGAGTAATCTTCAATTCAAGTCTTATTCTGAAAAGTGAAAGCTAATTTAGCTAAAGAATAAGCTACTGAGTTACAAGATATATTTGCATATAATAAATGACATTATTGGAAAATAGATATAATTTGTAGGTAATCCTATCACTGTATCAGGAGCGACTAGTGAGAGGAGTTATTTTTGTTTTTTGAATTCCAGGCATCATGCATTCATGCTACTAACTTACAATCTGTTTCAAAAACTACTCTTATAAAACAATTCTTTTGCCATCCCCATTACCCATAGTAAAGAAAGAGTATCTGCTATAGCTAAAACTTCTCATGAATCATGGAGTAGTTGGTGAAGTAGATGATTGCTCAAACATTTTTGCTGTGCTGTAGCTAAAACTACTTCACCAAGAGAATGGTAGCCTTCACCAACAGACGGTCATGGAGTGATTGCTCACTCTCCACAAAGGCTTCAAAATCTTCTACCTTCACCAAGGGAACAATCCATTGGAAACAAAGATAAATACAAGGCTAGCTCATACAATGAAGAGAGTTAGCAGCGACAATAGAAGCATCCCCAACTTCAATCCTCTTTTTCTCTTCTCTTGAAAAGTTCATGTGTCCATGTGCTAATACTCCTCAAGAACAGTGAAATTGAAGTAGCACAAAATTGTAAGAACCTATGCTTGAAGCTAAAGAGAGTTTCAAAAGAAGATAAGCCCTCCTCCACCCCTAGACATTTCTCTAAAAGGTCTAAAACATTTGTAATTATTTGAAGCAGATAGAAACAGATTTTTGCATCATAACAAAATTGTACTACTAACATGCAAGTGAATCTGCCAATGTCATACCATAACAAGGTTAAACATTCCCTGTAATTTTTTATGTCCCAGCTTTGAAATGAAGTAACTAAACTAAAGCTCTCATTGAATTGGTTTCCTTCAAGTTTTATTCACAATCATTTTCTTCCAAAGAATTTGTGAGTATGATTTTACATAAATACATGCACCAGTTATAAGAAATCTTCTGGGATAACATATACATATAGAAAGAAATCAAGGGAGAGAAGGAGTGAGGGAAGGCTTTGCAACTTTGAGCTCCCCACAGTCACTAATATAGACAATCTTCAGAGGCTTGTTCCATATAGAACGAGCATTCTGTGCCCTGTCATCTCCAAAAAACTCAGCCAAGTCATTAAATTGCCGAATCCTTTCAGACGGTTTGTAAGTAGGAATTGAAGCAATGGCTGTGATAACATCCAACCCTGCCATCGCAAAGATGAAATCATGATTTGATTCATATAATCTAATCCCCAAACAAATCAATACAATCCAATTATTGATTCATAAAATGAACCAGTGTTGTTAATCACGGATTGCGGATTATAGTGGTAAGCCAAAAATCCGCTATTTCCAGCCTCTTAAAGCAGAAAATAGCAGAAATAGCGGGTAATAGCGGAGTAGCCGTAAGCCAAAAAAGTGCTACGTTATAACCGCTATTTGACAACACTGAGATGAACCATTTCAATATAAGATAATGAATCTCAGCATCTATATCAAATTTTGATTCATATAATCTAATCCCCAAACAGATCAAATACATTTCAATCAAAGGATAATGAATCTTCTCAGCAACTACATCAAATTTCTCAAACCATTCCAATGCAGTAGCAGTACTATTTACAATTTTCCTTCAAAATCAATCAGCAAATGCAGGTAACCATGGAGAATGGAAACAGTGATTACCTTCAAGCACGGTTCCAAAGACAATGTTCTTGTTATCAAGGTCAGGGCAAGGTCCAGGCCCGGTGGTGATCAAGAACTCAACGTTCCGGTACAATGGGTCAAGCTTGATTTCTTCGTCGTCATCGTTTTCGGAGAGGGAGAGCGAAACGACGCCGGGACCGGAATGCGTGAGGGCGAATGCGTTAGGGTTTATCGTTTCGGTGTTGCGGGGGAGGTTGAGCGGGGAGCGGACCTCGCCCTTGTCGGGTCTACCCTGGCGGCCGGCGAGGAAGTAGCGGCCGGGGAAGAGCTTGTGGACGAGGGTGTTTTTGTAGGAGGAGGAGGAGGGGTCGGAGGAAGCGAGGCAGAGGGATTTGAAATTGGAGACGGTGAGGGGGACGAGGTTGCCGTAGAGGCCAAGGACGACGCGGCCGAGAGGGGTGGAGTCGGAGCAGACGGTGTCGCGGTTGGGGAGGAAGGAGGTGGGGCAGAGGCTGAAGTCCATGAAGACGCGGTCGGTGATGGTGGTGTTGGGGGGTGGAGTGGCGGAGAGGGAAGGGAAGGTTGGGAGGGAGAGGGTGGAGGATGTGAAGAGGAGGGAGCGGCGGGTGAGGTGGAGAGACGGAGGAGAAGGTGGTGGTGGCGGTGGTGGAATGCAAGAGGTCATGGCGGAGTGTGGTGGATTTGTTCATTGTTGGGTTTGCTCGCAACTATGGAGTGAAAAGAGTGGGGCCTACTTTGGATTAGATGAAGATAATTCAAATAATATCTACTTACCAAAATGACAACAAATAAAACCTTTATACATATTTTTTCTTATTTTTGAAGATAATGTAAATGGTTTTCCAGAGAAGAAAGAGTTGACAGCAACAAAATTTCTAACATTCTTCTTTATAAACTGAAATTTATGTGGCACTGTCCTTTAGAAAATTATGTTTTTACTATTTTTGTATTGGTTGAAGTATTTCATGTACATTACTTTAATAAATATATTTCTTATAAAAAAATATTTGTTTAAATTAGCCGTGTCTTATAGGATAAATACTTATGTCATATATATCTCTCTACAAGAAGAAAACTCTCCCAATACCATTAATTTCTGGAGGAGTATTTTTAAATCATATGGATCTTGCTCCAAAGTTCTTTATGTGACTGTGTGATGGTAGAAGTATTAACATTAGAGGTGAGTGGCGAGAAAATTTGGTGGGAATGTTTAGGTGATGGGAACACTAGGCAAAAAAAAATTGTCGATGATCTTCACTAGAGATTACAACTCTTAGCAAAGTCGCGACCATATTTTTACCCAAACCACCTAATTTTCTATGGAACAATTATCAATAACTATCAGCAAAGTTTTTAATGACATTACTTAATTTACTGACAGTCTAAACTTTCAGTGAATTGAATATTTTATAGGCTATCGACAACCTAGGTCGTACGTAACCTATATAAATAAGTGTTGCGAGTTTCTTTCATTGCACTACTTAATATTCTATTCCATCACACTTTTCAACTCTTTATATGTTTAGCTTTAGTATTTTTTATTTTGCATAAATGAAATTTTCCATAGGTTTCTATAAATTTCTGTAGCAAATATAGATTTGGAGCATGAGAGCTAGTACTTGATAGAAACGTACACAACAAAAGCGGAAGAGTAACAACAGAGAAGAGATTAATATATGTGAAGCACGAACAAACGAGATTAAAAAAAACTGAAAACCAAAGACACAATTACATGAATAAAATCGCTCTAAAACATGAGCAACTAAAAGGAAGATGGAGAAGAAGAACCTCAGTAAGGTAATTGGTATGGGTAGTTTGGAGGGAGGTTAAATGTTGCAAAAGAAGGTCAATGTAATTGTGGAAAGTTTTGGGTGGGGGTGAGCGAAGGTTGAGAAACACCCATTATAAGCCAGGACCAAATTGACAATTGAAAGTTTGAGGGAAAGATAGGTTGTCACGTTGGTAGTGTAGTGACAAGTCCGAGTGACACTTAATTGGTCACATCACAAGACGAAGATGATCAACATTTTCCTTATTCAAGGATTGTGAGATGTATTTTTTTTTAACGATTAGCTTTTTGATGCTCATACTTTTACGACGAAATTCATTTGTTACTCTATCTTTCTTAGAGTATTCCATAGTTTTCTATTTGTATATGCAGTTTATTCTCAATAAAACTTACCATGGTACAACTCATCAATAATTCTAAATAATGTACCTACTAGATTCAATATAAATTCATACACAACTCATCAATATTTGGTTGAAGCTACATTTTCCTTCCGGTCTACCTAAATACATGTTAAGCAAAGACTTTCCACTTACAAAATCGGATGGTCCAACCCTCTGTTTGGTGGACCAATGTTAACTTCGACCGACCCACTTTCTACTCTACATGGAGTGACACAACTTGGTAGGGGATCTAGTAGAAATATTATCATTCATAGAACCACTTATCATATTCTGAAATTCAATTTTTTTATTATAAAATTTAAGGGCGACAAAGATCAAACTCTAGACCATGTAGACGTAGTTATATAGACTTTGATACTTTGACACTAATTAACTATCCCAAAACTTTTAATACCATGCCGTGATTCAATTATCCCAAAATATTGAACAAAATTCACAGCCAAATGCTGAATATGCAAAACAATCAATAAAATCATAAAAAGGAGGTGAAAATGAGACTGAAAGAATGAAAAACAAACTCATCAGAAAGATAAAAAAAAGAAATCTTTAGAAAAATTTGGAAGAAAGATTTAGAACTTGTGGAGAATTAAATGAGGGCTAGGACGTCCTATAACCTAGCGGATCTATAATTGATTAACCAAGGGCCCAAACCTTACAAAGACAAAGATGGATGATGGGCCGAGAGAAGATGAAGAATGGGAGGGATTGCACAAAGACAGACACCGTACAAAGAGACTGTCACAAGGTATGGGGAAAATGCAGTTAGCAGTAAGGTGAAAGTTGAGTTGAGACAGTGGATCCCGCAGTGAAAGCAAACCTAAAGGACCACTTCTGATCAATCCCAATCCCAATACCAATGCAACACAAACCCAAAGGGACCACCAAACTGTCGCGCGTGACCTTTCTCTGTCCCGTGTCCTCTCCTCTCCACCCAAACCAAAGCAACAATGTGCCTCAGCCGCCGCCGGCACCTCCCTCTGCTCCTACTCCCTCCCCCTATCTCTCACCTTACTCCCTCAGTCCTATGTTGTGGTCCATGAAACCTCGTTGGAACACGTGTTGCCTTTGGGTTCTCACGTCGCTTTCGGGTTGGGTACTTGCCAGCCCAACCCACTGCCACTCTTACGTCCTTTTGGGTTTTTGGGTCCTCTGCTACCTCCCATTCAATTTAATTACCCATTTTACCTATCAAGAAGAAGCTAGGTAACCAAAAAGTTACTTGTCACTTCCAACAACAAATTTCATTCACAAAACAAAACAAAATCTTCCTCCTTTGCTTTGCTGGACCTTCAATTTTTAACACTAAGTTTCTAATCTCGTGTCAATCCCTACGCTGTACCTACCAATCACCTAGCAACTTTTTTCATTTTTATGTAAACAACCTAGGCTACTAGGACTAGGATCACTATTTCTAGGACTCAGTCCTTCTTCTCTGATCTTTCGTCAAAAGTAAAACACACACATTAACTTTTTTTAATATATCTCTCCCTGTCTGTCTCCGAAGAAAAAACCCAAACAACACGTCGGCAGGAACGGTACAGCTTTGGCACCATATCTTAATATAATTAATGGAATAGACTAACAGGAAATCGACACAAAACATTGTTTACAGTTGCAACTAGCAGTATAGACAATTAATTAATTAAACAAACAAATATTATATTATTAATTAAAATGATTAGCTGCTAGCTGCCTCCAACAAAACAATGTCATTGATGGATGAATCTTTGTCTTATTACACACCAAAATCAAATCAACCTCCAATAAGGTCGCACCACAAAACCCCCTCCACGTACGTTATCACCAATCCCACCCTCCCCTCGATCTTCGTGTCCACATTTCAAAAAAGTCTTCAAAAGTGCTTTTCTAAACCCCTTCCTCCTTCCTTCTACTCCCTTCCACCGCCGCTCACTCCTTCTCTCTAAATTCTCCAAACCTCGCCGTGTTTCCGCCGCTTTTCTTTCTTCTTCCAATCTCAGTGTATCGTAACAGCAAATTGAATGTAAAAAAAAAGAGAGAGAAAAACAGAAGAATTGTGAACCAAATTAGCAAGTTCATCAAATGGCTTATCACGACCATCTATCACACGAGATCAGTTTTCAGCAATTCACGGACGACCAGCAGATGAGTCATCAAGGAAGAGACATGCAGCAGAGGATGATGCCGCTCTCAGCCCCCGGCGGAGGAGCGGCGCCGACGTGGCTCAACAACGCGGCGGCGCTCCGGCAGCAGAATTTCCTGCATCTCCAGCCGGACTCCGCGGCGCAGAACGACGACGTGGTTCGGGGCCTGATGGAGAAGAGCGGCGGCGATCGAGACCACAACCACAACGGCGAGTCGGAGGACTTGGCGGAGTATAAGGCGGACATTCTGGGACATCCGCTGTACGACCAGCTGCTGTCGGCGCATGTTTCGTGTTTGAGGATCGCGACGCCGGTGGACCAGCTTCCTCGGATCGACGCGCAGCTGCAGCAGGCGCAGCGCGTGGTGGACAAGTACTCTCGCCTTGGGAATGGTGTGGTGGATGAGAAGGAGCTAGATCAATTCATGGTATTGACCTTCTTCTATCACATTAGTATTATCCAGAAAAACTATTCTATTCTAATCATAATTATTGTCCCACTACTTTAATCTTAATCTGCTTTACTAGGAATTGAATGATTGATTTAATGCTGTGTTTGTTTGTTTGTATATGGTTATCCAGTTTAACCTAATTGTGTGTGTGCTCCTTTGTGTATAGTATAGTACTAGTATTAACTATTAAACTCTTTTTGAGTGTGTCAATTTGCTGTTATTAAACAGTTGTTGTTTATTTACTCTTGCTTAGTAGCTTTGGGTGCTTTCAGTAAATTTTTAGCCCTTTATACTGTAATCTGATCTTCGTTTCCTGATTTTTCGGAGTTTGTTGTTTAAAGTTTACAAAATAGTAAAAGGTTGTACACTGTGGACTAGGGTAGATACAGCGATATGATTGTAGCTGCTTCTTGCAGAGTTTAGGACAGACGGGAGATTTTAAAAGAGCAAAAAAATAGAAAAGAGGATTATGGGGATTGGGGAATGAAACAAATTTTTTTTTCAAAAATGATTGGTATGCACCTCTTAAGTGTGGACATTTTGAGTGAGATATGAAAAGAAAAGAGATAAATGATTAATGTGATATATGATTGATATATGTTCTCAAGTCTCAAGAGAATTTTGAGTGTCAATTCTAATTCTAATGTTGTGTTTATCTCTCTTTATAAATATTTAAAAAATTTATCTGTGAAAAGAGAGATACACAAAATTGCAACTTAAAGAAAGTTAAAAGAGTTTACACTTGAGATGATTATAATCCTATGATATATAATGGGGTGTGATAAAATGAGAGTGGTGAGAGAAAAATAAGAAGGTGGTGTGTTGTCATAGTTTTTTTTTACCACAAAAGATATTTTATTTGGTAAAAAAGGTGCCACCAACCAAAAAATTATAGGGATTCCATATAGCTGAGTGGTGATTAGTGGTAATTGTTCATAAATCGAGTTTTTTTAATGTTGTAATGTAGTATGACTTTAGAACAGTTAACTATGAGATGTTAACTATGAGATGATCAGATTCTCTTTAGTAATTTAACAATGTTAATTGAAATATTGTGCGTATCTTTCTTCATAAACAATTAAAGACTCAATTTATTTATAAAAAAAAAACTTGTAAGAGAGAACAAACAAAATTTCAATTTAAAAAAACTTGAGATATCTTTATCCACTGCAAAGTTTTTAATAATTGTCTTGCAGTGGACGGCAGTTGTTGGATCAAATAATTGTCTTGCAGTGGACGGCAGTTGTTGGATGAATTTATTAAAACATAATTAAATTGATTCATTTTCAACGATCATTGCCAGTTTAATTATTTTATGGCAAGGTCCTTAATTAATAAATGCTGCTTTAATCTTTGTTGTGTAGACGCATTATGTTCTGCTGCTGTGTGCTTTTAAAGAACAATTGCAACAGCATGTCCGTGTTCATGCCATGGAAGCTGTTATGGCTTGCTGGGAGCTCGAGCAGTCTCTACAAAGCTTGACCGGTAAGTTTCAAGTTCATTTCAACAATCACTACATTAAAATCTCTATTTGAACCCTTTTGAAGCTGTTATAAATAATCTGTGTATGGTGCATGAACTGAACAGGTGTATCTCCGGGTGAGGGAACGGGTGCAACAATGTCTGATGATGAAGAAGACCAAGCAGAGAGCAATGCTGCCAACTTATACGAAGGAAGCATGGATGGTGCTGATAGTCTCAGCTTTGGGCCTCTTGTTCCCACTGAAAGTGAAAGGTCTTTGATGGAGCGTGTGAGGCAGGAGTTGAAGCATGAGCTCAAGCAGGTATATATATCACATAGTATATATGCATGCATGTGACATGTATCTTTTCATTGCAATGCATTAGTATATAGGAATATTAGTTTACATGATTGATTTCATTTGTCTATTGTTGGATGGATCTGCAGGGTTACAAGGACAAGATTGTGGACATAAGAGAAGAAATTCTACGAAAGAGAAGAGCTGGGAAGCTCCCTGGCGACACCACCTCCCTTTTGAAACAATGGTGGCAGTCACATTCTAAATGGCCTTATCCAACTGTAAGTTCATTTTCACATCAATATAGTAAGGCAAAAGTTAGGTTCACACCACTTGGTCTCACTTTCATCAAGGGATAAAAGAAGAACTAAGAAATAAAAGATGTTATATGCGATGTGATATAAAAAATATATATAAACAGATCGAGCTAAGAATAAGAAGTAGGTGAAATGAGATGAAAGAAAAACGTAAAAGAATGAAAACCATATAATAATGACTTAATATTTAGCCATGTTCATTGTCTAATAACATTTGGTAGGTGTAGAATGCGATATTAATACATTAACCGTAAAATATGTTTTTATTTTGATGATCATACAAAATAAATTTAATTAATTCAATTATTTAAATGTACATATTTAAGTAATAAATGCTACAAGGAGTATGTTTTTTTGTGAATTCATATTCTAATAAATGTATTATATATTTTAAATAATGTACTTATAGGATAATATATACTTTTAATCCTTGTTTAGTTTATGCGTTAATGTCATGATATGACGGTCACCGTGATAGTCGATGTATAGACCATTATTTTCATCTTTATATCTAGAGATAGTGTGGAAGAGACAACTATGACTGATCATGAATATTGAATTGAGTAGCACACAGTAAAAGATGAATTGCCCTAAATAATGTACCTAACTAATTAAGAATTGATCTACGTATGTTGATTGTTGTTGGTGGGTACTTGTCTTTTCCATGATTAATATTGATTGCTGAATGCTAATCCTTTTAACTAAGTAGTAGTTGCACTTGCACTCACTGCACTGGTGAATGTGAATGTTGTTTAGGAAGAAGACAAGGCAAGGCTGGTGCAGGAAACAGGGTTGCAATTAAAGCAGATAAACAACTGGTTCATTAATCAAAGAAAAAGGAATTGGCATACCAATCCTTCCTCTTCTACTGGTGCCGGAACCAAAACCAAGCGCAAGAGGTTGGTTTCTACTAGTTGATTATCTTTGCTCCAAATCACATATTAATTTTAATGTGTTGAATCTAAAAAAATTATTGTTACTTTTTGACAGTAGTGGTGCAGGTGAAACAAGTAACCAGAGCTTCATGTAAATGATTGATACCTGGTTTGAACAGAGGAAAAGGACTATCTCTATATTAATCTCCATTTTGTGCATGTAACAATGGTGGGGTTCAAAGTGGAATTTAATTTATATATGATATCATCAGTCACTGTTTAGAAATAGTATTGTTGTACTTGTATATGACGCTGCAGCTTGATAGTCCTACCTGGTATTGTTGCAGCGTTTAAAGGGTATCTAAGAATGCATGCATGGTGATTCCTATTTATATATTTGTAACGCATTACACTGAAACAATTTTTGAAAGAAAGGGGAAAATCCATGAATGTGCATGCTGCAAGTTTCGTGATCATTTTTTTAAGTAATTTTATATGTACAAAGTACAAACAATGCCGCTCCTAATTCGAAAGAAAATATATAATCTTTAGGAATATTATTTTGTTCACAACTCTTATTGAGATGAAAGAGGTGAAGGAATGAGAGAGATTGATAAGGAAGAAAAGAGAAAGATAGGATCGTGATTTGATTGAAAAAGAGATAAATAAATAAAAAATTAAGTAACAAATAAGTAGATGTATGAATGAACCATAACTCTAATTTCTACGGGTCATACATATACCACCCTCTTTCTCTTCTTTTTCTATAATTGTTGAAAATATGGTTTGATAAAATCTGAGACAGGTTTATTTTCAAGTAATATATGTGTGCTGTTTTTACAATTCGTTCAACATACATACACCTTTTTAGCGGTATTTAGCCGCTGCAAGCAATAGCGGTGGTTAAAAACCACCATCAAGCTGTATGTTCAAAGATGTCCGTGAAAACATCCTAAATTGTATTAGGACCCCACCCCCACAAACCACTTCTCGCCTTAGGACTTGGGCATGCCCACCTCCATTCTCCAATAGCACCCCTTGGAAGCTCTGCAGTTGGATAGAGTGGTGATGCCTTAGATATGGTGGAAGCTATGACGGTGGAGGTGAAGCATATGGTGGTAGCTTGGATAGTGGTTATCATCGTGGATCTCGTTACTCTAGTGGTGAAAGTTGGAGAGACTAGGGTTAAGGGAGCGTTGGAGAAAGAAGGAGGTGGTGAATAATTAGTTGAACTAAAAGGGAGGAGTTTGCTTCAGTTGAACTAAACTAGTTATGATTAGTCAATATGCTAGTTTTGGGCTAAATGTTTAATTTATCTAAAGAGGTGAGCAACATTGTGTTGAATTTTGGGCTTTGGCCTATTTCCTTGTGGGCTTGGTCCTATAATACAAATAACTTTGACAAAAAATACGAAAGTAAAATCTTACTTATAATAAACATTAAGTGATAAATATGTTTTGTACTTTTTTTTTTCTAAAAATATATTCGACAATAATGAAACTAATTTTTAAATGTTAAAATACATAAAGGCTGGTTCAGACAATTATCACAATAATAAAATATTAAGTTAGTAGGTAGCTGAGTTTTTTATTGCTGAACAATATAAACAATACACAAAATGTTGTACCTAAGTTTTATTCTTTCAATCAAGACAAAACTTACCTACAGTTCTATGCATGCAGTTTTTACTATTGTCTAATAAGAACATAACACGTATAAATAGTAGTTTAGACAATTATCACAATAATAAAATATTAAGTTAGTGGTAGCAGATTTTTTTATTGATCAACAATTCAAACATCATACAAAGTATTGTACCTAAGTTTTACCCTTTCAAAATTTCATATGCAAAATTTATTTGCTAGGACGAATTTTCTACGTCAAAATGGAAAGCAAAAAAAAAATAATAGAGAAAATTTCCTTACATCGTTACACTAGTGCCAATAAGACATCTCTTATTCTAGAGGAGGGTTCGATTGTTCCCACTTCGATCGCATCCACCTCTGATCTCTACACTCTAACTCTCCTCTAACCAGCAAGTCCCTACAGCTCGCGCTCGTAACTCCACAACTAAAAGTTTGTGTCACTTCCTCACGTCCCACTAGGGGTCTTTCACTCGAGCCTCTTGGGTAACTGTGAAGCTCATCAAGACTGCGGACGACGTGTAGTTCACATCTAAACCCTCCAATCCCTATCATCCGCAAAAGATCAAAAATCAACATTGAGAGTTGCATCAAACACTCATTACTCCATTGGCATCAGCAAACAGACACACATGAGGGAAGTGATGAGTGTTTGATGCAACTCTCAATGTTTGGTTTGTGTACGCACTCTCATTCCAGCCTTAGCTAAAATAATCACTCTAAATCCCAGTCAATTACTTTGACATTGGAGTGTCATTGCAGGGACCCCTTCAGAGCATATTGACGATGCCACGACAGGCCATTCCCTCCTCTCTTCTAGTCACCATCGTCTACATTCGCCGGAATCTCAGCGTTCCTTCTCAGAACATTGTTCGCAATGGTTTAATCGGATTGATCCCATTATTTCCCTTTTGATGTTTGGTTTGTGTAAGGAAAGTGTAGAGCACTAACACTATAACTAAGACCAAATGAAGGGGTGATGTGCAAGTTGCTAGTAAGCAAGGAAAAACAAAACAGAGAATGATTTGTTTTTAACACGTCTTTGATTGGGAGTAGTTAACTCATAGAATACGTCTATCAAAAAGAGAATTTCTTTGAACTACGGTGATTCCACATCTTCCATTTTGTATTGAAAATGACAACTTCTCGAGTCTAAGTTTAGCCTGCTAATATCAATCGATGCCACACTATAAGTCCTGTTTATTTTGACGTTGTTATGCTAAAGGAAAGTGGGTAAGAGGAAGGGGAAAAGCAAAAAGCATACAGAAATTGAAGAAAAAGAATATTTTTTTTACAGAATGAATGATTGATGATCCTACAGTTGTAAAATACTCACAAGTGATCAAATTTAAGCAATTAATTCTCTTCAGAAACAGCATGGACGACTCATAATAGTTCATTCTGGCGACGCCCAGAGGGGAAAGGAGCACCAAACCTAGCTGAGAAACTGGGAGGCATATCATCATCTTCACTCTGAGCCCCACTACTGAAGTTGAGAGCATAGCTGTGTTCATCATATTGAAACCTGTTCTTCTGCTGCTTCTTGCCATATCCACTTATCTTTCTAATGAATGTCTTCCACTTGGGACCTGCAATCACTTCTGAAACCTCCTTCACCTTCCTCAACTTGCTACTCACCCAGGAATCTCCCCTTGGCTCCAGCAGGTCCTTACCTTCTTCATTACCCTGCCACCATCTCAACCTGAAACTCTGAAAGCATCCATACGCACATCCACTACTAACCTCTTGTTGATCATTGAATTCTTCTTCGTGTTCCCCTGCCTCCACCAACGGTCTTCCCTCAAAAGCAGCCATATCTTCAGAGAAAGAATATGAAGTTTGTTGTATCTAGTTGCAGTTGGAGGGCTTTAGGTGTGTATATAACATTTATAGATGATGATAATGAGAAATAGAGAGTAGCTGAGGAGGAAATGAGTAATGACAAAGAAAACGAAGCTACAACTGTCTTGAAACACCTCCAACCAAAAGAAATAATAATAAACAAAAGAAAAGTAGAGTTCTTTGAACTGGCAACGTAATGAAGTATCCTAAGGAGGTTGGAAACAACTGACAGTAGTACTCAATGTATCTGGCATTTGGCAATTTAATTGACATGTTCGCCACTAAATACAATATAATATTACAAAAAGAAAAAGGAAAAAGAAAAGAAAGAAATTATATGATATATATGAATTCAATTTCATGTTGACCCACACAAAACGGGAAGATAAAGCCGACTCCAACGGTACGCTTTGACATGCTCCGCTGTTAGTGGCTCCCACACACATAAATCTAATTGCCGGAGTAATAACCAATAATCAATCACTTGAAGAAAACATGGCTAAAAATGCTAAACTCTTTACAAAATTGGAATATCCATTTTTTACAACTATAAAAAATTTAAAATAATCTATTTTTGCCTTTTTTTTTTCTACTAAGAAACAACACGACACATGATGTTCAGTGAGGTTTGGGGTGTAATACAAGAATATGCAGTAGTGCTAATAGGCTTCACACTTGCACACCTTCCCTATGGTATATATACTGCACAATGCATTGATACGCCAAATGGATGAAAACACACACACCAGACACAACAAATATGGGATTAAGCATCCTGCATTGTAGCAAATTATTTCTGCACTTGACTCTGAGATGAAGCAGGTTGCTGCTGTTGATTCTGTCCTTTGGGAGAGATCTTGCTTCCGATGGAACGTAATTCACTGGCAATCTCAGTGAAGGTTGGTCTTTCTGATGGCTCTGATGACCAGCACTTCTCCATCAGCACTTTCCAATCTGGGTCACAAGATTCTGGAACTGGAGGCCGCAAAGTGTTGTTCACGATACCACCTGAATTATGTTTGGAAAAACACACAGCTCAATAACCAAAAGCTACTGAATCGGAATCTAAGTATGGATTCATCAACCTTTTGGATTACCTATTATGGCTCCATAGTGTAAATCAGCATAAGGTTCTTCTCCTGTCAGGAGTTCCCACATGACAATGCCAAATGAAAATACATCAACCTGAAACACCAGAAAATTGAACGCAGAACAAGTTTAGAGAATGACAAAATATAAAGGAGGTATCAGAGTAAATCAAAGTTTCGAGCATAAACCTTCTCTGAAACAAGGCTACTGCTCCCATTCAGCAGTTCTGGGGCCATCCAAGGTAGAGTTCCTCTCACGCCACCAGATATTAGAGTCTGGCATTTCACTTTGGACAGACCCAAGTCACCAACCTGGTTTCAGAATCAGAAGTTGAAATAACCAGGATATTGGACAATATACACAATATACATTCAATTGCTCTGTGCTAAGAACAGTTTTGATCATGAAAGCAGAATAAAAGAAATATAAAGAGAGAGAGAGAAGTGAATGTGAGATCTAGTGGAGATAATAAAGAAAAGACTCAAAAAATAACAAGTTGCCAATGGATAGTAACAGTCCAACATAAAAAACTAAAAAATTCACAAGTCCTCTAAATGACACATGTACCCAACTAGCATAATGGATTCCTATTTCGCTCTTTTCCCAATATCTGAAATTGATAGCAGAATCCTCAATTGCACAGAAGTTGTACAAAGCCATATGCTATCACAGCTAGCTAGTTTAGTTGAAGTGGTGATCCAATGGGACAGATGGTTTTGACTATCCACACGTCCTTAGACAGATGGGAGTAAAGACCATCTAAAAACAACATATCAATCATTAAACTTTTGCCAAGGTTTGCTGGTTTTGTGTCACTCCTCTAGTCACTTGGGAAAACACTGCAAATCTGTGGTATAATGCCATAAACAGCCATTTTAACTAATATATAACTATCTCGTTTTGTAAGTATAACCCATGCCTAGCTTGACCTTGAGTAGCTAATCAAACCTAGTAAAGGAGAAGGCCTGGTTGGTGAAAGAGGTAACTCCTGGAGTCATTATATTCATGCATGACAAATTAAAATATCACACTCCTTATATTAGCCTTTATGATGAGTCAAATTCCTTACATCAGATTAAAACAGCAAATCATCAATCTATCTCATCATGCTCCTTTGAGCAAAGCCACCCAAGCAAATGCCCCAATGACTTAAATATCATGCTGACATTTTTTTTTAAAAGCAACTGTCACACTATGGACATATCACACCATCACATCTAACTGTTAAGAAACTCAGATCTTATGGTAGTTGGTGCACTAAGCATTCAGCTCCTTATATACAAAATAATATAATGCGTGTATAATATAAATGGACACAGCAGAATAAAATTTCAAATATGACCATGTCATTGAAGATTTAAACCTTGCATATTGGGCGATGTGGATCTCGAAGATTCACAAGCAAGTTGTCACTTTTCAAGTCGAAGTGCACTATGTTTTTCCCATGCAGGTACTCCATACCAAAGGCCACATCCATTGCAATTAGAAGACGCTTGCGCTTGTCAAGGTTCCTGAAATGATCATATAAGTATCCAATATTTATTATTGTGGAAACAATTTTATATTAAATCAGGGTAGCGCAAAGAAACCGAGAAGTGGGTGTGTGAGCATGCACACACAAAGTCACAAATACATTAACACACTACCTCCCATTCTTCTGCAAGGCATTTCTCAGAGAACCATTAACCATGTACTCTGTTACTGTTGCCACAGAGCCTCCGGGGCCATCAAGCACAACACCATAGAAAGCTACCACATTTGGATGGTGCAAGTCCGCCAGCTTGATTGCCTCATTCCAAAAGTCAGCTCTCTGCTTGATGCATAAACCAAGAACAATGTAAGCTAGTTTGCTGGTTACCAAAGAAAATAGGGGATGATAGAAATCAGAACCAATCAATAATAATGAGACACAGACCAAGCGCTCTTGCTCTGAAGGCTTTCCAGCGAAACACCTATCGTTAATCCGCTTTATTGCTACATCAGTACCCCTCCATTTTCCATGATATACAGTCCCAAAGGTCCCAGAACCCAATTCTATCAGTTCTTCAAGGTCACCATTCTTTATAACCTAGCCACATTCCCACAGAAAGGTTTTAGCTCAGCAGAGCAGGGAATATTTTCATAGAAGAGGAAACATACATGATACGGCAGAAAACATTCAACCTGCAGTGCTCCAACATCTGATGCTTGGAAGCCAAAGTTTGCCTTTTCTGGGATCTTGCTTCTGACATCCTAAGAGGGGGGAAATAACAGTATTTATAATAAACATTTAAAAATAAAACCTGAAGAGGATAGGATGAGGAAGGGCAGAAAAGCATTTTATTTTGGAGACTATTCCTGCAATTGCAAGACAGAAAGGATAATATAAACCAAGAAATGTGAATATCAGTCACCTGAGCTTTATCATTACACTGCATATCTATTAGATTATTTTGAACATCTCCATCATTGTTGTCTTCATGATGGGATGCATCTCTGGCATGCAAGTCAAGATTTGAAGAACTGCTCGAGTGTAGAACAGAAGCAGCTAAACCTTCAGCAACAGCTTGAAGTTGCTGCTCTTCTGGTGAGACTTCAATAAAGAAACCAAAACAAAATGAGCACATGCTACGATCCAAAACCATGAATGGTCAATAAAAATAAATTAAATGTAGTAGGACTTTTAACAATTCACAGACCCTTGACACATCGAGCTTCTTCTAAAGTTGAATTCTGATTGAATGTTCGGTAGAGGCCATCATCCAATTGAGCTTCTAAATTTTGTTCCCCAGTGTTCCCTGTATTCTCACCAAACTGATCCTTATGAGAATAAGTTTCTTTCTTTGATGCGACTTTGTTAGGTCTTGGTGGTGGAAAGTAGGTGCCACGTATATTCCAGGGATCCTGATTACTAAAAAGTGAGTTTGAAGAATCCTGCATGTCATCCTTGTGATGGTTTCCATTCTTGGATTGAGGATTTGATCCAATAATGCCCCAAACAGCTGGTTGTGCAACCTCATTATATTCCACTGGCATGGAATTATTCCCATATGAAATTTCTACAGTAGAACTAGGAAGAACTTCCATCATCTTAATTTGATTTGGAGCATCAGTGATCAATTTTGACCTGCCAAGGTTGTTATCTAAAGCTGCCCCTGTCTTCTCTACAGCATGCTGAGGGTTATCATTATTTACAAAAATTTCAGGATTCCCTCTCTTGAGAGTGTCCATCCTTCCATCGATAGGTTTGAGAAGATCTTGTGCAATCCAATTATCCACAGCATCTGTTTTTGAAAGAGTGCTAGCAACTTTATCAGTATACTCTGTTGGAGATTCTTGAACCATGCACTTGGAAGTTTCAGAAGATGTGCAAAAAAAAGGTATATCATTATTAACAGGTTTATTCACAACCACTTCCTCTTTAGCCCAGTTTTCAACTGGCGCTCCATGCTGGCGGACAATATCAGACAAAGGTGCCGCTGTTCCCGTCAGCCCGTCCCTAGTTGACTGTATTTCACCAGTTCTTCCAACTGCTTCCGGGATAACTACAGCATTTTTGGGATGATCAGACCTTTCCAGCATAATAATCCTCTCACCTTCAGGCTCTATAGGAAGTCCAGTTGTTTCAGTACAAGGCACTACACCTGGGGGTTCCAATTTACTGATGACCCTGGGTCTGGTCCCAACTGCTTGTTCAACACTTCCTTCCTTCAATGGTGCAGTTACCAAAACCCTACTTGTTGCTTGAGCTGTTGAATTGTCCTCCACATGTAGACTGTGGTAACTTGGGATTGAATTGGGAATCTGACCTGCGCAGCTATTATTATGCTGATCCTGAACCACTGGATCTGAATGGGCATGAGGCAGTTTTTTCTGACACAAATAACAGTCCTCTATTCTTTGGACTTTCTCAGGGATCATTACCTGTTGTCTAGGTAATACTGCATCAGGGTAAATAACATGCTCTGGCAGAGAAACCTGAATCCAACCATAATTACCTCCGTAAGGGACTTGAACTGGATATGCATTGTAACTTTTTTCACAAGGAGGCTGGTGAATCCTTGGCCCTGAAGTATTTTCATCATTATATTGGTCCATAAGGTTTTGCTGCAGTTGTATAAATGGCTGTGGCTGAATGACACTCGGTCTAATACCAGCATGAGATGACAGCTGAGCCATTGTCATTTGCACAGCAGGGATTGCCTGATGGGATGCTAAACGAGGACTACTACCATGAAAATGATGTTGGGGGTAGATAGACCCAGACTTACCTAAGAGCTGAGGATTTTGGAATCCCGTATGGAAAGGCAGCTGGAAATAATCTGCATGGTTCATAACTTCTGGTCGATGATCAACAAAAGGCTGCAGAGGTGCAAGCGGAGGAATTTCCATTCCAGACTGCTGCAGCCCAAATTGCTGCTGGGATAAAGTAATAGGTACAGACTTTTTTAACTCAAGCTCATTCTGGAAAGGTGGATTGTGAGTTGGAGCAGAATTAGTCACTGGTGTGCCCAATGAAGCCGCAGAAGCATCTGAGTAAGTTGACGCAGCAGGCTCAGGAACCACAAGATTTGCAGTAGCATCGTGAGAGGTGGTGATATTCCCCTCAGGTGATAAAGCACTAGACAAAGGTGCCCCACTGACATCCCCTTGGGCAGTATATGAGCTATCAAGAGCCTCAATTCCACTCAAATCAGAATTCTGTGTAGAAGCTGCACTTGTAATACTTGCTTTCCTAGTGAGTTTACTACTAATCCCATCGGTAATTCCATTCACAGCTTCAACATACCTCTGCCCACTATCTTGTAAATTTACAAACTGTACCACACCAGAAGGATCAATTTCTGAAGCAGAAAATAGAAACACCCTTAATTTAGGAGAACCATCAGGACACCTCTCAATTAACCTTTCATACTCCTCCATCATATTCTCCAGATCCTCAGGGCAGGAAACCGAGACCAATGCATCAAGTTCCTCATCAGGGAGCTGATATTTGATAACCACAGGCTGCCCAAAAGTATCCACCATCTTTCGCACTAAATCATTAAAGCTCACATCTTTCTTAACACTGATAATCCTCGTCTGCCCTCCAACATATCTCAACGTTCCATCACTAGGTCTGGGCAAAATCTTCCCACCATAACTACACATAAACTTCAACTTCCGCCCCGACACAGAGTCATCCCCGCCACCCTCCTCACTCGGCTGATCAGCCCGCTGGCTCGCAGTGGAATTCGAGCCAACCCCAGCCAACCCAGCGCCGCCAGCATGATCACTAGCATTGCCAACGAACCTGCAATTGCCCTGCAGGGTATTACTAGTACTACTATCCAAGGCATTACCTGCAACCCAGTTACCCAGATTCAGAGGAAACCCATGAGCAGCCGCCACAAAGCTACCCGAAAAATCAACAGCATTGCCACCAGCAACCCGATTTGAAAAACTAGGAAATTGACTGAACCCAACCGCGGGGTTCATAGTAGGATTACGAACCGGCACAGCAGGGCGAACACACCAGGTAGCAGCAGCAGCAGCAGCAGAATTCGCCACATTTCCATACCCCATGCCAACCAAGCTAGCATCAGAGACAGTCGCAGTGTAGAAAACAGGCACCACACCGTTAGCCCCATTCACCGCCGCGGTACTCGGCGGCAAAACGAGCGGCTCTTCCGGCACACTTCGGGGTGGTTGCCGCATATCATTAGAGTTGGAATTTAGATCTAACGCCATGACCAAATTCTATTTGAAAAAAAAAAACCGAAATCACAAAATCAATCGAATCGGAGAGAAAACCTTAGGGTTTGAGAAGCAATGGAAATTGACACATTGAGGTTGGTGGTTAATCCTGGAATTGAGAAACCCTAGTGAAATTGAGGAAAATGAGGGGAAATTGAGAGAAAGTACCAGGAAGTTGCAGGGTGAAGTGTGAGTGATGGAGAGTGATGAGAAGATGATGAAGTCGGTTGAATTAGAATTCGAAAGAGGACAAACAATCCGCGTTGAACCCCAAGAAATCAGGATTTATGGATGATCGTTGTGTGAATCTTCTCTTACACACTCTCTCTCTCTGTGCTAGAATTGAATTTGCGAGGTTGTTTTTGGCAATTGAATAATAATGAGTAACGGGAAGAGAGTGCAGTGAGAATTTTGGTTTTCCCGGGAAAGTGAGAGAAAGTGGGAGGAAACGGCGGTGGAGAAGAGAATGGAAGAGAGGAACTGGAAAATGGAAATAGAGACGGCACGTGGATTCGACCGCTTTCATGTAAAGACTATTGATATTGAATTAAAAACATATAAAATCAAATTAAATTGATTGGGATTTACAGTGACAACAACTAGTATATACGTATGTTAATGGGGCCTCATATCTCCCCCACCAAATCTCACTCTTACCTGCTAACCATTCTCTCCCTCTCTCTCTTACATTTCCAGAGTACTTTTTTCTTTTTGAAAAATTTGGATGAAGTTAGCTATCTCACTATTACGGGTCGGAGCATGCATTCAGAATTATAGTTTGTTTATTGAGATACTTACTCATCACTCACTAACATAGCTTTCACATTAGCAACGAGAATGAGACACACTGCCTTTTGGTGATGATGATTCTATAAAATTAACTTATGCTTACCTATTTCCTACTAGTATTTACGAAAACTTTAAGAAATAAATTTGATGTTCTTTAATGTAAAACACCTTATTAAATTTTAAAAATATTTATTATCTGCTTCTATATATTCCCCTGTAATTCCAAAGTTTTATTTATTTATTTATTATTAGTTATTTCATATTACCCAATATATTAATATAAAAGTTTTAAAAACTAATATATTAATTGATCAAATTACATGTTTTCTTAATAATTATAATTATTTTTAAAGGCTCTTATAAATAAGAATGGATGGAGTGTTCTATTAATAAATGCATTAGATTTTCCTAATATTTTAATAAATATGTTCGCAGTGTCAATAATTTTTGCATTAACATTTAATTAAATTTTACTATCTTACACATTATAATTAAATTACAATTATAAAACACAGTGAAAAATATGATTGGAAATATTATATAAAATTATTTACACATGTAATAATAAAATTCATTATATATATCTAAGTGGCATAGAGGCATTTTGTTTTTTCCGGCGCTTGGCTCGCATGTTTCGTCAAAAAAAATGTTTGTTCATCAAAGAGCAATACTATTTATTTATCAAGAATCTTTCAGATATGTGAACCATCTTTAAATATACAACAATAAAAATCCTTTTTCATTTAGTAGGAGTTAAATATATACATTTAAAATAACGTATCATGTTTTGTAAAAATAAATAATGGTGATGAAAAAAATATCTAAATACAATTTTTTTACATCAAAAAGATAAATTACACCCTTCATAATTTATGGACATTGTCCTCTAATCTTCAACTTATATGTTATTGCTCTTATCACTTGAGTTATACGCTATCTCCTTAAACAAATTTAACTTCACAAAAACTGAGACAAAATACGGTAAATGGATTCTTGTAAAGGTGAGAAGACTGATTTAAAAATAAATATAATTTTTTGTTATTTTGGTTTTTATGGTAAGACTGATTTTCTATAATGTAACTAGAATTTGAGGAAACCCAACCCATACCGGAAGTTAATTTTTATGATTTCGTGAGTGTACATACAAATGATATGGTATGACTTTGAATCATACACGAATATTAGATTTGTCCTATTGTGAAGGGATTGGTGACATGAAAATGACTTCCCTAAAATATGCTTACGTTCATGTTCCGATTATTGTTCTTTTGCATCTTTCCTAAAACAACAAAGATGGCGACCCACTGTGTAATAAATGAGTCGAATATCATAATAAATGATTTATGGATACATATTTTTTTATCAGACTAATCTATTTCAAGATGAAGAGGCCACTGAAGTAGATATCACATTTAGCAACAAATTTATCGTTATATGAATTATTTTAAGCTTGGTGTCTTGTGGACTTATCGACAGAATGAGATCCTTAGCTATAATAAGATTTCCGCCTCGCCCAGAGAGGCTCACACGCAAATCAAAGAACTTAAAAACATGTTGCGCTCTCATATGCTTCAACTTGGGTGTCTCGTGGACTAGACGAAATCCCTCACCATAATAGGGTTCCCACCCATGTTATTATGTGGTCGGTTCACACTGTCGGGATTTTGGGCATGTAGGGGCGGGTGAACCAAGGGCAGTGTGTAAGGGGCTAGGCAACAACCACCTAAGGGCGAGAGTAGTGTTGTAAGGGTTGTTGGGCTGAAACTTATAAGACCCAACAACCCGGTTAGGTTATTTTCGAGGGTTTCCACGTACCCCTATAAAAAGGGACACTTGAAAAAATGATTTTTAGTATTTATGACGTAGCAGCTAGACTATTACAGAACCTTACTTCCTTTAGGGTTTTGGGTCTATCATTGTTACTATTGTTTTTATACCGGAGCAATTTTGTGTCGGATTAAAATTATCTAAGCCGATAGACTCTCTAAACATAGTGTTAGCCTCTGAGACTGACGTAAAATGTTAGTTTCGACACGATTAAAGTCAGTTTTGGTTACGACGCTAAATCAATTATAGTGTTGTATTGTGCAAATTTTAATGAACGTTTTTGTCATAGTGATTTATTCCCAAGATTTTGGTAATTAACTTTTATGAATGAGAAAAGCTCCGAGCAGGTTGTCATAGCTATAGAGGGAGGAGCTAAACACTAGATTAATTTCTTACCATAACCAACAGTGTACGATGTCGGCAGTCAAGATTCAATCCTAGCTCGTTGTGTTAGTTGTTCGTTATGGCTCTCTTTTGGTAGGTTCGTTACCCAATCTGTTAGTCGACAATGACATATCCTCTATAATTGTTTAGTTATCACTTCCTGGATAAGATATTGGAATCTCAGCACTACCAGTCAAAAAGAGTGATACAAATCGCACTTATTGAAATACCAAAATAGGAGACCAAATACTATTTCCCTGCGCGTGAAACAAAGAAATTATAGGGAAAGCTTCAACAGACACATATTGATATCCAATGTTGCTTTTGTCATCTACTTGAAAGTGGCATATGACATGAGGATTGATTTCTGTGATTGAGACATTAGTGCTCTAAGCTTTTAGTTGGTAGTAAAAAAGAGCACTAAATTGTTTATTTATAGGATGCTTCAGATTTTAGATAAATAGTTACTACAAGAGTTCATTAACTGTAGTACGAGTTAATGCGTTCAACGTCATACACGGTTTTAGTGTTTTACACTTTAGTTAGATGAGATCAGATGAGAAATTGAGAATAAGACAGGCTCTTTTGAACATCATCATGATAAGAGTCAAAGAAATATTAGGCACTATAAGAAACTGACGTAATTGCTATACGCGGTTTGATAGAAAAAAACAGAAGGTTGCATTGCATCAATGTAGAGAGCCAGTTTGTCAGATAAAATGAATTTTCCTTCCCTCTTTTGTTTGGTTGTGAAAGACAGAATTTGGAGAGAGAAGATAGAAAGAGAAGAGATGACTAACAAAAAAGTTAGTAATTTTTAAGTTGATTTGCCTAAGTGAAACAAAGAGAAAAAATGAGATCAATAATAGAAAATTAGAATTGAATTTTTTTATCAAATGATAAGTTCACCTGGTAATACATATGATAAAAATTATAAAAACAAACATTTAATTTCATTTTGTTAGAATATAATATAAAACCATTAAAGTGAAACTTTTGGATAAGGACCACTTTAATGGTTTTATATTATATTCTAACACATTTCTTGCAGTTTATGATCACTAGCTAGTAGCCTAGTAGTAAGATAACCAAAAAAAAATAAGTGTGCTATTTTCTTCTCAATTTGGAAAAACTAGGAAAAAATGTGTAAGGTTTGCACTTCCAACACTCATATATGCAGATGGCTAAATCAAACGCGATAGGTAAGTTCTCTCATCTCTTCAAAATCTCTCTCCCTCTCTCAGACCATCAATAATTAGATAATTTCTTGTAGAATTTATTTCTACTTGTTTCAATTCATAAATTTAAATTAATTTTTATGTAATAAATATGATATTATCATACCAACTAGAATAAGATGATGGTTTAGTGATGGACAAATACATAGTTTCCTGAAGGAATTTACACAAAGAAGAAAAAATGATATTACCAATATGAAAAGTTGAAAACTTCAAAAATACTCCTTAACAATATGGGTTGTAAATAATCAAAGAAATTTCCAATAAACCATAAATACTAGACCAATATAATATTTATTTCATTATGAAGGATATCCTTTTTTTTTTCTCGGTGAGAACCAGCAGCTTCAAAAAATACTAAACCCATTAACAAGGCCCAGGCCTGCGATATCGAAGAGCACAAGACAGTTCAGGCAAGTTCTAAGGCCCGAAGTGGTCCATAAAGTACCATGACTCCCTCATGGGTAAACTTTTTTTTTGGTCTATGGCTAATAAAAAAGTTGTGGACCTTAACCCTCTCTGATTTGAAAAGTGGAAGACATATAAATGTGAATCTCACACACTTTTTTTTAAATAAGAGTTTAAACCAATTACAACATGTAACGTTAATTAAAATAAATTTATATTTTACGATGTGCTAGAATTAATTGAATGATTGTTTAAACAAAGTTTATATTTTCGATGCATACACTTTTAATTTGTAAAATAAAATATAAGAGTTGAATGTGTTAGGTCTTTTAATTTGAAAGAATAATTCAATTAGGTCACTTAAAATAATCCTAGAACCCCTAACCAGTGTCGGTTGCAGTGGTAAAAAATAATTGTTTGAACCCCTAAATCGATAGTTCAATTCCTAAGAGTCGCACTCTTTTGGGAGACATTTGACTTTAACCATACACAGATCAAAATAATGAGAGGGATTTAAACTATATGCTATCTATTTTGTCAAAAATCAATCGTCGACGTGGTGACTAGTGAGCATAGTCAACTAAGGGTGATACAACCCCAAACTCACAAAATGAAAACATATCGCCCATCTCTCAAGAATCTGAAAACACATTGCAATCTAAAGAAGAGACTCATCCATCAACTTTAACGAGGCGATGAATTTCTAGGTGGATGAATCTCTGGGTTTGAGCTATATATGGAAGAAGATGAAGAAGGCGGGAGGGAAATATAAATAAGATAACAAAGGTGGAAGAAAGAGGGGAGAGGTGGAAGAGGAAAGACTCAATGTCATTTAAAACTTTAAAGGCACCAAAATTATGCTGAAATGTCCATGTAGTCATCCTCAACTAATTAGATTCACCACGTAGAAAATTGATTGATCAAAGTTTATAACACGTAAACATAATAACTTAATTTAATTAAAAAATTTATGATAAATTGCACTGTCTACCCAACTTAATTACAAATCCAGCTACATTAATCACATTAGTGGCAGCGGGACATGGGTGACTTGTCCCTGCTTAGTCACTCCTAAATTTTAGAAATTTCTCAACAAAAAAAAAACTAAGCAGTGTGGGACTTGAGGAAGGTTTGGTTCTTCGTATGTCTCTCTCAAGCGAGACCATGGCATTCGATCTTTTTGTTGTTTGCGTTTCTCTCTCTCTGATTCAGCCGACATTCTTTTGAGCATATGTTTTCCGCATTTTCTTTGATTTGGTGTGAGAAGGTTACACATACTGTGTTTTGCGGCTACGGTAAGAGTGTTATCCGCTAATAATTGAAATTGGAAATGGACATTGAGGTTTTGTTACATATGAGCTTTTTTTGATTAGACGTGAGAGCTACTGGACTGCACTTTTTTTTACATTAGAGTTGCACCTCTTTCCAACATAACTTTTTTTTTTGAAACTGTTCATATTATTGAAACTGCTCATATAATAGTTTTAACTTATACGAAACATAGAATTTCAATTTTTTGTGTTAATTTTTGGCTTAATACATCAGAAGGCCCCTGTAGTTGTAAAGGGAATCAAATCCAGGGCCTAGAAAAATTTTGCATCAAATTGGGTCCCTAGAAAAATAAATTTAATTCAATTAAGCCAAAGTGTGTCAGCCTTCAATTTTATCCCAATCATCAATTCCACGTGGCTTTCATAATTTTTTTAATTAAAAAAAAATATTTTTAATTTCAACTCAATTATTTAATCAGAAAAAAAAATTAAAAACTTAATAAAAAACCTAATCTAATAATCCTTAACTAAACAATCTAATAATCTAACTAATAAACTAATCTAATAATCTAACCTAATCTAATCTAATAATCCTTATAACCAATCCCTAATTAAAACATTTTCACTCCCAAAGTAAACCCAATCCCAATCTTCTCCCAAATTGAACCCTAACTGAGGAGAGAACAAGAAAATCCATTCTTCTTCTTCTTCCCCACCCCCACCCATTTTCTGATTGAAAATTCTGAGCTTCTTCCCCTTTTGTTCTTCAACTATTTTCTAGGTTTATGTTTGGGGTGTGATTTATGGCTTTATATATATATTGGAAAAGTGGATTCAAAGTTGTGAAGAAGAATGCTTCTAGGTTATACCCACGGATGTAGACTTTTTGGGTTCCAGAACAGTGGGAGGAGGGTAAGAGGTTTGTGGGGTTGGTTTTTGGGTAAGGAGAAGAGATTTTTGGTGGATTGGGGTTGAAGATGAAGATGATGGGTGATGTTGAATTTGTGGTTGTTTAAGGGTTTATTTCTGGTTAAATAAATTGTAATTTTTTAATATTTTTATTTTTATTTTTCTCCTTAAATAAATGAGATGAGTTGGAATTAAAAATTAATTTTTTTATAATTTTTTAATTAAAAAAATTAAAAAAGTCACGTGGAATTGATGACTAGGATAAAATTGAAGTCTGGCACACTTTGGCCTTAATTGAATTAAAAAAAAAAAATTCTTAGGGACCCAATTTGATGCAAAAAATTTCCAGGTCCTGGAACTGATTCTCTTTACAATTCCAGGGGTCTTCTAATGTATTAAGCCTTAATTTTTAAAACAATCCTTTAAAACTATTAGAAGTCAATTTGAATCTATGATATTTAAGGTAAATATAAATTTAAGGTAAATTTAAATTTAACTTCTCAGTTGAAGTTATGTAACTATTTAGTATCAATTTTTATTTGTGCAATCTACTAGATTATTTTTAAATGATATATTTAATTTATAGCGGCTATCCCGGTCAGACCATGGTTCAACTACGATTGAACCAATGAACTGTGAACCAGTGCCCTCATCGGTTTGATCACCGATCCGGCTTTAATAACCTTATTAATTGATTTGATTATATGAGATTGAATTTGCGGTGCTTGTGTTTTGCTTGTAAAAAAAAGTGATAAATATTATGCACTAACTGTTTGTAAAAAGTCCCCTTTAAGTTTTAACCTTCAACAAAAGAGTTTTTGCTTACATTGGGTTGCTGCTTCTTTCTTGCCCTGTTTATGTTTTTTTTGGCATATTCTTTATTTAATAAAAATTGAATTTTTCTTACAAATTATATTCCTTCAGATCTTAGTCCCACTTTTGAAATTTCTGCCTCCGCCTCTATATATATCCACACACTAGTAGAGTAAAAATAACAATTGTGAAAATTTCAAATAATAAGTGAGGACAAATATAGTGTTCTGTTTTAGAGCAAACTAAAACTAGAAATACAAAAAGTCTGGCAAAAAAATGTAACAAAGGGATGCCATGAGAATGTAAGTGAGTGGTACCAAAAGGCTTTGTCTTGCTAGGGTGAGTCATCATGTATACAGGCTTGTGTACTGTAGGTTACTATTAATATAAATAAATCCATATTGATGTAGGAGCACTTGATTTGGTACTTTCATTTTGAGTTCTGAGAAAAAGAAACACTATAGGTGGACTTAAATAGGTTATCGATTGTTAATTTGTTAGTGTAAAATTAGATATAGAAGGCAATGTGGGACACGTTTGCAAGGGGAAAATAACAGGAAGGAGTATTATACATTGATTAAAGTATTAGATTATTTAGCTGCGAGTTAATATAGAGGTTTATCACTTTATTTCTTAAGCAAGTGATTAAAGTTTCAAATCTCTCTTGTAAAAAACTCTTCAGTCTGATCCCACTAATTTACAGCTGAGTGTATGGCCCCGTTTGGATAAACAGCTTAATTAAGCGCTTATGGTCATAAGCGCTTATGACATAAGCGCTTATTCATAAGCTATTTTTAAAAATTTATTGAAATAAATTAAAAATAAGCTGTGTATAAGCATAAGCTGTTTTTCATAAGCTATCCTGAGTAGCTTATGAAAATAAGCTGAAAATAGCTTATGGCAGACCATAAGCCGTTTGCATAAGCTCTCCCAAACACTGGCATAAGAGCTTATGCTGTCAGATAAGCTCAAATAAGCTCTTCCAAACTGGGCCCATGTGACATGATCAAGATTGAAGATCTTTGTCGTTATTATTCATTCATGTAGAACAATTAGAGGTAGAGGTAGTGATTGCTGATTGTGCGCAATATCACAAAGCGACAAGTCAGTTCAATAATATATGACACGTTTCTTTCTTTAGTTCAATAGAAAAGTGGAAAAATAGATATACAAAAATTTATGTATTTTTTTCCAGAGCTAGAGAGTAGAGACCTACTTTGAATCTTCATCCTGAGTCTCTTTACCCGTGTCCTTCTTGCTTTCTTCGTCACCTCTTACCTAACCTGCAAAATTCAATTTCAATTTCGTATGTTCTGAGAATATCATTATAAAGTTTAAAACAAATATACTAATGTGTCAAATAACCAATTATTAAAAAAGCTCAAACTATTGGATAAGGGCTCATGTGAATGTTTTTAATATATTATTTTTAACACATCAGAGCCTACTTGAGTTTAAAACATATATAGTGTACAATTAATAAACCAAGTGTCATGTGTTTAAATTTCATTTTTTAATTAGAAAATGAGGACAATAAAAATGGAACTCTAAAACCTTTTGTTTATACAGATTTTAATTAATATCATACCAAACAACTAATTATTCAAAAAACTTAAACGGTTGGACAATAATATATGAATGGTTTTATTATATTAATTCAACGAGTATGCACCATAACTTGCAATCAAATGAACTCCCACATTTTTCTTTTTTCAAATTATGCCCATTGCATTATATTTTAATAGTTTTTTACTGTTTAAATTTGGCTTAAAAGCACAGTTGGTTCCCCACGAATGCGAATTGTGCAAAATGAGTCATTTAACTTTAAAAATAGCATTTTTAGTCCCCGACGTTACCCTCCATTTGCAATTTTAGTTTTCCGTCTATAAACTAACAGAATCTATTAAAAAATTGACTAAAAAATAAAAGAAAAAAAAATAAAAAACATGATGAATGTTCATCTCTTCATAACTAAACCCAGAAAAAACCAAATATCAATTTCCATCATCACGTTCTGTATCTACATCCCAATTTCCATCATAGATTCATAATAATAAAGCCATAGACATATGAATGAATCATTATCATCACGTTCATCATCTTTATTCTATAACAGCAAGCCAATCAAAACAAAAATAACCCAAGTCTTCTACGGTGAACGAAAATTTCTAGATCTGCAAAGATGGGTGGTTATCTTCATGTTGGTTGCATAAAAAGAAAGATGGGGCTGGGCATTTTTTGTTGTTGGTTGCAAATTAAATATAAGGAGCTTTAGATGCATTGATGAATGTAAGATTTTAGGTTTATTCTGGGTTTGGGAGATGAAATTGATGAAGAAGATGAATAAAAGGGGCACGTGCAAGGCACATGCGTACCCTCTCTCCTACTAACCTTCTTCTCTCTCATCCAAGTCATTTAAAAAATCCACCTAAGCAATAACCGATCAAAATCTAACAGAAGGACTAACTGTGGTAACAGGAGAAAACGTGGGGGATTGAGAATGCTAAAAAAATAGTTTAGGAACTAATTTTGCACGACTCGCATTCGTGGGGGACCAAATGTGCTTTTAAGCCTTTAAAATTTGAAGCTACTAATTCTCTCATTACTATTGGTAGATTCCAATGACCGCCTATAGTTATATAATTGATAATTATAATTGAAGCATACTAGGACTAGGTATGTTTACGGAGTTTAATATATATAAGTGTCAATAAGGTTAAATTTTTGAAGCAATGAGTCTTGAAAAACTTAGGTAGAAGAGTGTCAAGCAAATATTTTGCCAACAATCATGTTTAAATATTACAATTTTACAAAGAAAAAATTTAACTTGTTAATTTGCTGAAGAATATTAGTTTGAAGATTGTATGAATCTATCTACAGAGGTTTGTGCATAGTGACAACCTTAGACAGATCACTATCGGGTAATGTTTCATCCACACCTCTCTTTTGAGGTAGAGAGGTGGAATGATGAGAGAGATAGGAAGAAAAGAAAAAGTAAGAGAGAGAAAATATGAGATGTGATAGATGATAAGATGAGAGAGATAGAAATAAAAAGAGGTGAAAGTAGAGTGTTTAAAAAATGAGGTGTGTATATATCATTACTCGACCACTATCTAATACTTCTAAACTCTAAAGTTTAAACAATAATGCAGGAAAACCTATGGCCCAATTTTGTCCACCACCTCATGTAAAGTAATGGTTTTATGAATTTATTTATTTTGGTGCTATGTAAAGGAACAGTTATGCTGCATAAACCACAAAGGTACACTCATCAAACTTTTTTTTTATAACATCACGTCATATATTACATTTATTATATCTTCCTATTCTCTTTATTTCTCTCTTCAAGTGTAAAGCTTTTCTTTTTGGCAAAGGCTAGGGTGCATAAGCCTTACAAGTGGTGTATGGTTGCATCAGCTACATTTGACAAATTTACCCCTAAATTGTTTTCAATTTACAACTTATGCCATGTCCTTCCTCCTCCCCTCTTCCATGCATCTGAAGTTGGACTTGGACACCAACAGATCCTAAGTAGACATGGGTTAAATGAAGATCTACACAAACCAAGAATAACAATTGATTGTGGTGGCAGACTGTGAAAAAATTTCATCAGTAGGAAAAGTGGGTGTAACGTGAAAAAGTAAATCTTTCAATCAAGAAAGACAAGCTTCAACCTTCAAGAGGGAGTACCATTTTGTATAGAACTCCTCAAAAAGCATGGATATGTCAGGGAACAAGTAAGAAACAATAAATTGACATGGTTTCATGTAAGACCCAAGATTTTAAGCTTAGAATAAGTGGAAGAGATTTCCATTCACGATTAGGTTTGACGTATTGAGAAGGGAAACCTGAACAAAAGTTTATTTAAATGAAATATATTTATGAAGGAGAAAGTTCAGGAAAAGTCTTAGAATCGTACCGAAGTCGATAAAAGTTATAGCACGATCGTTATACGCTTAAACCTAGGTCAGAAACCCTAGTATATAGCTAGTTTTCACTTTTAGGCACGATGGAAGTTAATTCCAAAAATCTTCAGAGAAATGTTAGAACTTCTCTTTTTCCATATATCACAATCGTTTCGAGGCGAAACTCTAGAATCTACGAACGTCCGATTCCAATCATCGGAAGTTTGCCGAAACTGAAACCCTGGTATCTCAAAACCCTAGAATTACTCGACAATGAAGACTTTTTCTATTCAGAGCTTCAAATGAATATTCTACACGCGTACACCCATTTCTCTTGATGATTTCAATCTTTCTTCAGAAGGAAGTTTTCCATTCCGACATCCGATGCAAAAAGCAACTTATCGGGTAAAATAGTTTTATACCGACTATGCATTAGTTGCTAAAAATACAAGGAGACCTCATTTTAGTTTTGAAATTCTTTCGCCAAAACATATCTTAGAATTCATGGAGAATGACGCCGGAAAAATCAGATTCGCGAAACTTTCATTTTCCCGCGTTTTGCCAACCTCTATATATAGCCAAGAAAGGAAGAAAAATCACAAAAACTACCCATTTTCCCCACCCAAACCCGCGGCCAAGAGAAGAAGAAGGAGGAAGAGTTTTTCTTCATTACTTGCTTGATCGTCGATCAATCAGTTGCTGCTTCAAGGCTTCGAGGTATAGTCGCTAATCCTTACCTCTGATCGCTTTTTCCATAGCTTTTCTGTAGACTTTTCTGAGCATATACTTTTGAGGTTTTTGCAAAACTATCCTGAATATTTCATTTTTGATTCTAAACATCTTCCTTATGTGCCCAAGATCACTTCTGCCGGGTTAGATTTTCGGTTATGTCGCCGGAATTCCGCCGGAATCAATTTTAGCCTTAAATACCCATTTTTGGAGTAAAGCTTCAACCTTTAGGCTAAAAACTATCGCCTTAGCTTAGTGCTAGTAGGATTAGTTGTCATAAACGTCGTTAGTAACGTCCCTGTCAAATTTTCTTTTTGGGATTTCAGTTTTGAAATTCTAAGTTAAAAATCATGACCAAAATACCCCTGCGACAGTTTTTGATCCGATAATTTTTCCGAGTTCAGAATACCCTTAGTTACGGCTAATGATAGCATAGGAACCAAGTTTGATCGAAGAAAAATCGAATCCCACAATTGTGAAAAGTGGCCGAGCCCTATAGGGGAGGAGGAGGAAAATTTCCTTTTCCGAAAACTTGTCCTTTCGCGCTAGATTATCATACCTCGGAGTATGTACTACTTCGGGTAACCTTAGTGAGCATCGATAGCTTAGTTTCCGATAGGTTCTGATAGTATTCTGTGGTTTTATTTTAAAAGTGCTTTTGAGGATTTCCCTGAGGAACAACACTTTGATTATGAGGAAACGTTCGAAGATCATTCTGGAGAATCTACAGGTGAGGGCTTCTCACTGAATCTCTAGTTAATGCTTAGGGTCGATGCTTTCGACATTGTTTACTGTTTATGCACTTGTTGTGTTTGATTGGAAAAACGTTTTCTGAGGCTTCGGCTGACAATGTAGATGATGCATCTACTGAATGTTTTTGATGATTGACTTACATGCTACGTGCTATGTGGGTAATCTAGGATGTGTGGTGCATGCCTTATATGCTAAGTGCTATGTGGTTATTGCTTAATATGTTGATATATGACATGTTGATTGATTGTGCTGAGTATTTATGCTTTTGCAATGAAATCTGAGATTCTGTATAGTGAGGATTGCGGGCAGGTCATGCCGATTTTATTTTGAGAGTTTTTGAGAAAGTTTGATAGGACGAACGAGGTTCGGGCCTTGTTTTTGTTAGTGGATCGAGACATTCTCTGGAAGTGATTTGGGATTGGGAGATCCTGAAAATGTATAAGATTTGCGATAAGACAAAATGGAATCTATTTTATAAAGAAAACTCATAAGACCTTAAATAACCTCTAATTCTTTAAGTAATGATAACAACCTCGAAGGAAGGCATTGGAAGTCAAATCTTAGTTTTGGAAAACGAGAAGTGTCGTCGGATCCCAGTGTTGAGAAAGTTGAGAGGCTTGAGTATGTAGTTGTTATTGTGCTGTTGGAGCAGCTGTTGTTATTGTGCTGTTGGAGCAGCTGTTGTTATTGTGCTGTTGGAGCAGCTGTTATTGTTGTGCTGTTGGAGCAGCTATTTTGTTGGGCTATCCTGGGGATAAGTCCGGGAAACCGTTAGTTTCCGAGAGTGTGATACTCTGTGCTCGTTGAGCAGATGTGACCATCGGATTGAGATGAGTCGGATGATTTGGAGATCATCATGGGTTATGTGTTGTTGGGAAGAAGTGTCTTTTGTCGCAGAATCGACTTTACCTTAGGGTAAGCTTTTAGAGACTTTAATTTACCTAGAACACGTGGCGACGTGTCGAGTGAGATCGGAGACGTTGCTTGACTAATCATCCTGCATTCATGCAACATTAATGAGGTATTAACACAGGACGTACTCTGGACCTCGTCGGTTTCCAAAATGGTCATAAGACCCGGAATGCCGTGTAAGAGCGTTTGTAGACGACTCTTGTAGCAGACCGAAATGGCAGACCTTCGGGTTTACTGCTGATCTGGCTACCTTTGTGTGGTGTAAGAGACACGCGGGCAGAAATGGTCCCACCGTTGCTGGTGCTAGGATTGATCCGTTTGATGTCCATCCGTTTCCGGAATGCATGTGGTTGACTGGGTTAACCTGCATATCATTTCATGCAACATGCATACTGACTTAGTTGATGAGTGTGTTTGATACTTGTTAATTCTATTTGAGGCATGTTAACTGTGATTTACCGTCTTTTGTATTCATTGTGAGATATGCAACCCTAGGATGTTATCCCTAGCTATAAGCCTAAGTGGCTATTCTATTATCTGTATCTATCCTTGCTATTATTTACATAATTCTTTAGAGTTGACCCTCGCGTCTTCTGTGTGTGCTTTGGCGGACAAACGCCCTTTGTCAGATGTCTTTGGCGGACTGGTTCACGACGGTTCACCCTTCGGGGGGAACTAGGGTTGGGATGCTAGAACAGGAGCGCATCGCGGTAGCAAGCGGAGGACGGATGGTGTACATAGACTAGGTCGTTTTGGATTTCGAATTCGGACGACGATCATGCTAGCATGTAGGTTTTAGTGCTGGTGTGAGCTCCTTGAGATGAGATTAGTGTAGGAGTAGAGTTTTAGCTCTGACCGTTATGTTTTCTGTTGGGAACAGGGTAGTTTCCCGCCGATAGCTTTTTGTGTGGTTTCTTTACGGGAATCACAGAGAGTTGGTTGGACTTAGGAGGTCTTGTTTCAGGCCGATGGGCCAGCTTATTCTCAGTTTTGAGGGATGGTGTTGCAGACACTTACCTTTAGATTTGGTTTGTACTTATTGCCTACGGGCGCTACTTTTCTTATTACCCGTCACTGGAGGTTTACTCGTGACGTGGTTAGCTACTTACAGCGGGGGCTGTTATATATATTGTATATTAGTTCTGTTGATATCGCTTTTGGGTTTTATTTAATTCAGTCTTGTCTTAGTTATTATCGAAAAAAAATATATCACGTTTTTCCGCATTAAGTTTATTTTTGGTTACTAAAGTGACGCCACCGAAATCGGGGTGTTACATTTCATTTTCCCATTCACCTCATACAATTTTCTGTACATTTCTGTTGTCTACCTCTCAACTGAAACATAACCAAATGAAACATAGTTCTGGTTGTTCCTACTCAAATTCATTGCTTCTTCACTATAGACATTTTGATTTATGTTTTCATTCTTATTGAGATTATTTTTCTGAATCTGGGGTTTCAAAGGAGGTGGTGCTTTCTATACTTCCTATTAAAACATGAAAATACATTTTTACTTCATATATCATGATTTTGTTCACCGATTAAATGCATCTCAAGGATTCTCAGTGTGTGGGCTTGGGTCTCGTGGTTTAGTTTTCTGGTTAGTGTTTGTGTGCAGCATGGAGAAAGTGTTTTGGAAGAAAAGAATGAAAGAACTATGATTGAAGGGTATTTCAGTAATGTTGTTCATTTGATCTCAGCCATCTAATATTTTAATATTATATCAATGGTTAAAAACCTGTCATGTACCAATGCAGGACCTAACAGGACCTAACAGCTGTTGTACCGTAGCCTTTGCCTTTCTTTTTTATGTATTAAATAATAATCGCAATTAATTTCGAGCCATATACCATTATGGTGATAGTGTTCCCCAACTAAGTATTTAACATAATAGTATTCAGTATTCATAGACACTTAAAATCAAAACTAGTGTTTTTAAGTTAGAACAACCTCATATTTATGCGTTTGATGAAAGTGTCTAAGAAAGGGTAATGTTTCATCCACACCTCTTTTTTGAGGTGGAGAGGTGGAATGATGAGAGAGATAGAAAGAAAAGAAAAAGTAAGAAAGAGAAAACATGAGATGTGATAGATGATAAGATGAGAGAGATAGAAATAAAAAGAGGTGAAAATGAAGTGTTTAAAAAATGAGGTGTGTATATATCATTACTCGTCTAGAAACTTTAGCTACTAAACATTTTGTGAAAAGTTATAGTCCACCAACACCTCATAAGATATTTGGCTTACCATAAACAACACAATCTACTTATATTCATATTTTAATTGAGTGCCTGTTTGGCATAGACACATAACTTAATCATGAACCTACTCATATCATTCCAACCTTAGCTGCGGGATTCTTGGCTCTCTGAATCCGAGAATTTTCTGTCTTCTTTTCTTTTCCTCTGTCAGCAAAGCACTAGCAAAGAGCCTGCTCTAAACACCTCTTTCTATCCATTGATCTCTATCCATAACAGTAATAGAAAGAACAAGTCCAAAGCTGAAGAACAATTGTGCTCTGTTCAGCAAAAATGGCAGGAATGCTTCCGGGAGTTGAATCAGCTAGAAGGAGAAGGTTCCATAAAAGTGGAGGGTGCTTGGATGGACCACTGTTGGCTCCTCATAACTCCACTAGGCGCTCTTCGTTCTGTTTGTATGCAAGTAACCATGAATCTCGCATTTCCTCATCTTCTTCCCTGGTCTGTGCTCTGTTTTCTCCCTGTCTTCAACTTTCACCATTGAATTTTCCTTTCTCTTTCTACAACTGTTCATGGGGTTGCATTAATTTACTTTCTTGATTTGAATTTAAACAGCAAAGAGGCTTGCTATACCAGGCACACCTTGATGAGAGTTTGGGGGGAGCAGCAAGAGAAGCTAAACATAGATTGGATGACAAGTTCAGAGCACAAAGGGTATCTGAAACCAATAGGTATATATGAGCAAAATTTTCCAATTTTTTTCATGGGTGACTTGATGTGATGATACCTGAAACTCAGATCTGATTAGAGAATTTTTTTTTTCTATATTGTTTTTGAAAACTTGTACTCAAATACAGTGTGGAGGAGAGAAGAAGAAGCTTAGGAGAGTTGGGGACAGAGACATATGGGTCAAGGAAAAGTGGTTCAAGGAGGTTCAGTTGGAGCAAATTGAGCTGGAAGGCCTCAGAGCAAGAGGATTGTGCAGTGTGTTTGGAAACATTCAGGAATGGGGAGACACTGATTCCTCTTCCTTGTGCCCACAGGTTCCATTCCAGATGCTTGAAGCCTTGGTTGGAAAATAATTCACACTGTCCATGCTGCAGAACCACCATTCTTTCCCTCTAGTTTTTATTTTTTTCATTGTGTGTAATTGTAGACTTGGTTGGATGATGAAGTCAAGAATTTTGACCATCTGACTTACTTTTAATACGCGTGAGATTAAGTGCTGAGTTAATGTGAAAGAACTTTCATCTAAAATCGTAAGAAAAGTTCGTACATTTTTTGTTTGAAATTTTTTTTAGTATTGGCGTAACCAGTATCCAAACATGACCTAAAACTATAAATAATGCCTTGCATATTGAGTGGTCAATAGCTCTTAACCGTAGTCTATCTTGGATAATTAAAGTCAAGTCCATTCCATCAACTAAAAGCCATCTCAATCAAAACATGTTTGGGTGGTTGTGGTTTTTTTTATTGAATATAGATTTTAAAATAAACATGTTTCATAAAAATGGATGGAAATAATTTTGAACTTATTTAAAATGGTTTTGTGATTAAGATATGTAGTTTTAAAAACATGCTAAACCTTCAATCCAAATAATTTTTCTTATCCCTTCTTTTCACTTCAATATATCATCACCTCCAACGTCTTCGAGCCTTCCCGGCCGCCGCCACCCATCTAACATTCTTTATCACTATTACTTGGCACCTCATCTGTAACACTACCACACAAAAAACCTCAATTGTCATAATAATGTTTAATTCTCCATCCATTTCCACCTCCACCACTTTAAAATGTGAAGAGAAGTGAGAGAAATAAGTGATATAGGGGTGTACAAGGGACGGGTTGGGACGGGTTTTAGTTAACCCTAACCCGACCCTAAATATTGATCGGGTCAATTCATAGACCATAACCCATCCCAATACCCGAAGCAACCCGACATTATGCGGGTCCAATATAGGACGGATCTATGTAGGACGGGACCGGGTTGGTCCGAGGGACAATAAGTTTAAGACTATTTGACACTAATTGTAAAATTTAAAGATAATAACTTACTAAAAAAGTTATAAGTTGGAACTATTTTTTAGAATAAATAACTTGAAAGAATCCAATTCTTTCATACTCTATTGCACTTGAGAGGTTTACATTTTGTTTGATCATTTCTTCACTTGTCTCACATATGCATAATACACACACATGATTTTCTCTTGTTAGAGCATGAAAGTATGAATAGTTTGACCAACGTTTATTTAATTCATAAGGTAAATGTTAAACATTTTAATTTCATCTACATGATAAGATAAATTTGAGCACCATGTATCACATTTTAATCATTATAACAAATTAAAATTTTATAAAATATATATGTGGGAAGGGCCGGGTGACCCAAGTGTCAACCCGAACCTGACCCTACCCGAAGTCTGGTAACTCAAAGATCAACCCGAACCCGGTCTCTTTTAAGGCTTGGGCCGGGTTGACGGGTAGGGCCGGGTCTTGTACACCCCTAAGTGATATGACATGTGATGTGACAGGAAATGCAGAGAGAGATAAAAAGAAAAATGAGTTAAAAAGAGATGGAAGAAAAAGTGAGGTGTGAATATATCATTACTTCCCTCCCCGGTCGATAGCCTCCACTGTTGCCGCCACCACCATTTACATCTTCCACCATTGCATCGTTGAGCAATTTCTAGGATCACAAAAAAAAATTACATTCTTGAAAATTTTCTGGATTTTTTTTATACATCGGAAAGATAAATTATATCCGCCAGAAATCGATTCCTGGACCTCCCCCTACCCAACTCATATGTCCCGCAGCTCCTACCACTGGGGTTTAATCAACACTATTATATATAACCGAAGAAATATATTACTTTTGAATAATTTCCGTAATTAATTTTCATTGAGAAAATTCAAATTAATTTGCATGACAACATTCTTCCTCAAATAAATTTTGTCATGAATTTAGACAAACTCACATGTCTAATTAAACTCAAATCAAGTTTAGTTCCATACCTAAATGTTTGGTCAATTTATACATCATTTTGTCATATATATATACGAGATATTTGGTGGATACGTTTATATAGTGACAATACTATACTCAAAGGAGATCTCCAATAAAATCATTTCGTATTCATGCAATGTGCAACTTAATGGAGTTATAATATATACACATACATCTTCACTCATTTTCTACCTTTATTTTTTATCTATTTCTCTTTTTTCTATCAATCAAATCATTTATCATATTTTTACTTTCTCTCCTTTCTTCTTATCTCTTTCTTCTTCCACCTCTCCACACCTAAAAAATAAGGTGTGAAGATATAATAATGTTATTACGTTTTTATGCCTATAATAATGCTAGACAAAGAATTATAAGTTGTCTTTTAGGTTTGACAACTTTCCCTTGATGCAAAGTAAGTGATTCTTATGGACAAACAATCACCACCTGTCTCTTCCTTTCGGATTTTGCCCCAACACCGGCAACCTAGCTCTTTGTAGTTTGGCAGAAATAGCTGGAGATGGAAGTAGTAAGATGGGAAGTATTATGGCAGAAAATAGATAGATTTAACTTTTAAATTCTATGAATTTGTAGAAGTAGGAAGCACATAGATAAGAGACAATTAATAATGTTTCTCCACTTATTTATTTTGCTGAATAATTTTTCTCCGAGTGTGAGAAAGACCTAATCATTCATCTCAAGACCTAATCATTCATCTCAAGGTTAGCACACTAAGCGGTAGGAGGTTGACAATGAATTTTTTTTTATTCATATGAGTTGGGCAAAGTACTGAACCACTATGTGAATCCATTTATTTGTATTTCGTATCATATGATCCATGTGTAGTACGCTAAAAATAAAGCTTCTTATAATTAACTGACGTTTACTAAAACTAAATAATCTACACAATACACAATTGCTCGGGATCAAAATTCAGGATCAATGTGTATATTTTACAAATGGTAATCAATGTGATAAAAGAATACGTATAAGAAGTACAGTAAAACTTATCAACAACAACATTGCCAATTCTATCATCATAAATGGCACATTGAAAAAATCGAAACACACCTATCATTGAACAAATAGTAACGGAACGAGAAACCTGTCTTCTATTCATTCTTCATTCATTTTCTGCTACAATATTTGGTTCTTCCCCTTGGCAAAGGTACTCATCACACAACGATGCTGATCCCCAGTCCTTTCTCAGCCGCAGGATGTCTTCAGTGAAAGTCGAACCAGGTGCTCCGATGAAAACGCTAGACATGGCACATATAGTCTTGTCTAACATAGCTTCCACCTTCAGTGTGAAAATGTTTGTAATGAACATCAGCAAAAGAAATTAAGAGAGTAACCAGCTCATACAAAGGATTAGCAAGTTGAAGTGAGGAAAGAACCACACAACTAGAAGTTCACAATGCTTAGAATTTGGGTTAAGCTTAACTCCCCCAAAGCTAGGTTAAAAGTGAGGTTGCTCTACCCTTTATAAGGACTCCTTTGGCCATATCTCTGGTCAATGTGAGCCTTCTCAAAACAACCCCTCACCCCGAGGGATGAACATCTGAAGTGTGGAATTTGGTGGAAGGATCATCTGCGGGTGTATATGGATGCCTCAAATAAACAGATCTAGAATAGAGGCTGCTACCATCTTAGAATTTAGGTTAAATCTAACTCTACCCAAAAAACTAGCTTATCCTTTAAAGGATTTTTTTGGTCATATCTCTAATTAATGTAGGACTCTCAAGTCTCAACAAACTAAGATTGGGGTATTTTATCATATAAGACACTGCAGGTTTTTTCAGCAATACACCAAATCAGCGGAAGCCATCACCACTGCATGACAACTGAAACCAACAATGTGAATACCATAGGGTCTAAAGTTCTTAATTATCTTCCTGAAAGTAAACTGTGGATAGCTTTCATGACAGATTGACAGAATGAGAATTATAAGATTTCTTTTAGGCTTCAAAGGGCCTCTTGAGAATGGTGAAAAGGCTCTAATCCTTCCAGATCTTGCAACCCACAATTTCAAACAAACAAGGGAATCATGATCAACTGATATGTTTAAGTCTTCTTAAAAGATTTATTTACTTATTCATTTGCAACAAACTCCAAAGATCATCAATGGATGGGGAATTGAGTTCAGTTATATTAAGTTTAAACTTTAAACCACATGAAAATATTAAGAGGCCCTGTCATCTCACCTGTGAATCTCCCTCAATATGATGCCTGTATAACAAAGCATCCCATTTTTCAGCTGAATTTCGAGCTGGGCGTATTACAAGTGGAACAGGCCGGCCATTCAGCACAACTAGTGACTGAAGCAGACCAGTTTCACTTTCTGCTGCATCGGTAGAAAGATAAATGACAGGCGCATCGGCTCTCTCAACCACCCTCAAGAGGCAATCTGCAGCTTGAGGAATGGGGTAAAAGCAACTCGGTTTCTTAGCATTGCTGTGAACATGAAAAATGAATCATTAGATGCAATACAAAGGGAAATAAAAAAATGCACTGCAAAACAGTTTCTGATTTCTCTCATGAGGCAAAAGCCTTATATTAAGGCAAACAGCTACAACATTCAAGATGAGCCATGAAAATGCAGTCAGCAATTCACTAGCCAGAAAACATGCAGATGCAAGCAATGTTGTCAGCAAACATATCATACTCAAGTGATCTATGTAAATGGCTGTTATCAGTGCTTAATGAAAAAACAAGGAAGAAAGGCTATACCAGAATTTCAAAAAACCGTGTCTCCGAAAGTGCAATGCAATGAAGTTCCTCCCAAGGAATGTCTGAACAAAACGCTGGGCTGTGAGCAAAATAAGCCGACTAGGTTCAATCAGCGTCTTGCATTTGTGCGCAATTGGCCCACCCGGTTGCATCACCCATTCTTTCTCCACTTCAGCATAGAACACATCCCCAATTGCCATAACATCATCACCATGCTCAAATTTCCCCAGAACATCCTGAACTGTCTTCTTCTTCGGGCTCTTGATATCCTCATCCCAAACAACCTCAGGTTTACTCATAGACAAACCCAAATTACCCAACTTCTTCAAGTGATCATCATCCAAATAACAAGGTTGAGGCTTCGAAAAATAACACAGAAACTTGTCAATGTGCAAGTGATCCTTTTTAGTCTTCGAAAACTCTTCAAAGGAAACCACCACTTTCTTCCCCAAACACTTGTTAATGTGATCAATGTCCACAACCCTATCATACTGGTAATCCACTTTGGAGCTAGGAATAACCAACACTCGATTAAGAAGCGCCGCGAAAAACATGTGCTTCTCCAAGCAAATCAAATGGTTTGACATCTGACCAGAAACACAAATAGCAAGCAAAAACTTCCCATCTTTAGGGTTCCACTCAACTGTTCTTCTCTGTGAAAGTTTCTGATCCACTGTTCTACATCTGTCGTAATCAGCACCATCAAACCCTAAACTAGCGTTTCCGAAATCGAATTCAGGCTCAACCACGTTCTCTGTCCGGTGTGGATTCAGCAGAATCTGCTGAATCTCTCTGTTGATGGAAATCTGCTTGAACAACGCAGATTTCAGATCCTCCAAGTTCGGATCTGAAGTGTTGGATTGGGAAGTGCGATTCCAAGCGGTTAAGAGCCCTAGTTGCTGTTGGCGCAAGAGGTTAATGGCGCGCAATTCGGACTCCTTCATTTGATCGGCGAGAGAATCGAACTTGAAGGAGGGCATGGAGAAGTGGCTGCGGAGATCGGTGACGGAGTAGAAGATGAGGACGAGGAGGAGAGCTAGAACGGCGAGAATGTGCTTCTTCTGGAGGCGGAAATTGAGGCGGCGGCATCGTGAGGTGAAATCTTCGACGTGGAATGTGGCGGCGGTGGAGGGAGGAGGAGTGCGAGGCTTCCTCCTCTCGTTCTGTTGGATGAGGTTGTGGCGGTCGTCTTCCTCGTCGGAAGACGATTCCATCTGTGTTGATTTAGCCACGGCGGGGAAGTGAGTGGGTGACTCGGTGGCGGTGGAGGTGTTGAATCAATGTGAGTTACCGAGTTGGTGAATCGTTGGGTTGGATCTCCACTCGGTGTGTCGGTGAGTGTGACTCGGTGGGGGAGAGTGAGTGGCGGTGAGCGAGTTAGGAAAGATGTGCGGAGGAGAAACCCAGAGAGGAGGCAAATGGAACTGCGTCGGTAGTTGAAAACTTAAATTACCGGTTACTGACCCACCCACTTCAGGTTTTGTGGGTCCCATTTGACATTTCAACTAGTGGCTGTTGGAGTATTATGGTGTTATGCTTTGTTTGGAAGCAGTATTAACATTTTGTTTGATTTACAAGAATAAGTGATAAGAGAAAAAATGAGTACTGTATTTGAAGGGCAAGTGGGCTAGGCCTAGATGATTCTTTTTTCTTCCTTAAAAAATACATTGTTTGATCAATTCAGGCTAGTTGGAGCCCAATCCAAAACCGATCGTTGTTAACTATAAGAAACTTATATTTTGAACCGCACAACATCCACAACGAGAAAATTGATCTTAATCTTCATTGTTATACAGAATTAATAAAGTTTTCCCTTGGTAATTATAATTATTAACTTTAATATCAATGAAATTATTTTTTTTTAAATCAAAGTTTTTATGTTTTTTTTTTAAGTAAAGTTATTATGTTTGAACTCGACAATTTGTTCAATGTTAAATGAATTGTAATTTTTTCATTCAATGGGTCATGTGTGGTTGGAATTTTTTCAATCAAATTCGAGTCCCCATTTTATGACGTACATATGTGTTCTATTTTACTTTTTATTTTAAATATTATAAATTTGTATATTTCGTAATAACAACCGTGCATGACATGAGTACAATACTAATCAACTTCTAAATACAGGGGTTCAGTGGTTCTATGAGAGGTTATTAGAGGTTCTTTGATAATGGTTCTTTGAGAGGGTTTTAGAGGTTGTTTCATGGGCGGACCCACGTTGTGGCTAGCCACACCAGTTTTTTTAATTTTTTTTGTTAATATCGTATATAGCAGCGGTTCAGGATCTGCTGCTGAAAGTTTTGTGTTAATGTATGGCGACAGTCGAAAGCGCCGCCATAGCTTAATAAGTAAAAAAATCAAAATTCACGCTTAACATCAAATTAGAACGCGATTTTCTTTCTTTCTTCCATTGCTGCTTTTCGGCATTCATCAACTTAAAACCCTTTTCCCCAAAAATTGAAAACCCACCAATCTTCACCTTCCTAAATTTTTCATCGCATTGAGAACCTTGATCACCGCACTAATCCACCACAATATAAGAGGAAATTCAATTGATTCATTGTCTCTCAGGTAAATCAACTTCGTAATTCACCTTACTATGCCACTGACAATTCATGTTGGAGGATCTTTTCCTATTTCTATTTTTTTTTCAATTTTTAAATAATTTTTTTTTGTTTATGAACTTGTTGCATGCGTTGAGTTTGATCGATTTTTTTGGTGAAAATTTTCGCTTATGAACTCAGCAGATCTGAGTTCTTTGATGGAATCATGTTGAGTTTGGAGCTACCTCCGTTTGTTTTTTTTGATGAGTTTTCCTGTTTTGATTGTTGATTTGTGCATGCAAACTTTGGAATGTTAAATTAGCAGCATTGTAATGTTTTTTCCCAAAAAAGCAAAATTTATCTTTTTTACTGCATAAATTAGTCTTAACTTTTCATGGTTGAATAAACTTTTGTGCTTTTCATGTGAGATTATAGTGCTTCTTGCTTGCTACCTAATATAATTTCTACTTTGTATTTTAGTCTATAATTTCTTTTATGTTTAGCCACACCGATATATAATGTCTGGATCCGCCCCTGGGTTGTTTGGGAGGTTTTTAATGGTTCTTTATTAGGTGTGACTTTATCCATGTTAAGAGAAGTTGTTTCTCTATATATATATATATATATATTTTTTTTTTTATTTCAAGTAGAAGAATGAATGAGAAAGAGACTACAATATTTTAGTTTGACATTTTTTTTATGTCGAAAAAATAAGTTACACACCCAATAGGGATTGATCTCTGAATCTCTCATTCCTAATTCATATTCTTAGTTTTGGAGATTAGTTTGACAAATAACTACATTATTTAATTTGCATTTTTATTCTTTATTTTAACAAATAAATATAGAAACGATTAAAAGTAATAAAAAATAGAAGCATAAAACAAGGGAAAAAAGTCAAGGTAACGACACAGTTGAATTTCTTTCCACCTCACCCCCATAACCCCACACAACGGCTACTTCGAACTCCAGCATCATCATGTATTCATGTGACCGTTTAGAGCAATGTCCTAGATATTCATATCACTGTGTCACACCATTTCTTCCATCTCCAAATTTCACAAAATTCTATTCTGTCAATCAATTTCTTCAGAACTCTGGTTCATCCACTGTTGAAGAAATGGTACCCTCAAACGCACCCAAAACGTACTACTCATCCATCCACAACTCAATCACCTCTCTGTGCAAGACCATTCTTCCCGTGGGCTTCAACAAACGGCACCGTTTGGTATCCGCAGAGCACAAGCTGCAGTCCGATAACCTCAAATGGCAGCAAGACACTCTCCACCAGCTGCTGAACTTGATGGCTCTTCACCGTGATGATATCCTTCCTGAAGCTGAGGTTTCTGCTTTTAAAGCTCATTTGCTTGAAACCCTTCTTGCTTGTCCTCATCCACAGCGAGATTATCCCCTTATACTCAGAGATAAGATAGGGTTCTTACAGGTATGTCAGTGCTGCTAATTCAGCTCAGTGTTACTTTAGACTTTAGAGCTATCTATTTTCATAAGTAGCATTTGTTAGGGTTTTAAATTGTGGTTATGTCTGGATTGCCGAATTGCGGACAAATGCGAGTTGATGTGGTTGTAAATTGCGATGCTGATGCGGAGAGTTGAAAAGCCTTTAAGTTGCAATTTTATTTGCTAAACATGTTAGAACAGGATGGAACACAAGATATAATCTATTTGGTGGTAGAGGATAGGATATTTGAATCTTGGCAATATTCTAGTTCAATTGGCTTTGGCTGAAATGTTTGAGATTCTCATAATTAGGTGACTAATAGCATGTTTGGATTAGTATCTTTTTCCTCAGAATCAATTCTGACACACAGAAGCTATTAGCTTCTCACCGGAATTGATTATGAAAATAAGGTGTTTGAGATTCTCATAATTAGGTGATTAATAGCATGTTTGGATCAGTGTCTCCTTCTTTAGAATCAATTCTGACACACAGAAGCTATTAGCTTCTCACCATAATTGATTATCATAATTAGGTGTTTGAGATTCTAATAATTAGGTGATTAATAGCATGTTTGGATCAATAGCTCTTTCTTTAGAATCAATTATGACACCCAGAATCTTACTAGCACTAGAATTGATTTGGCCATTAAAGTAATTTATAGAAGAATTTTTAAACATGTGCTAAACTTATTTAATAAATTAAATTTCCTTTTGGTTTGTTGCCACTTGCCAGGAACTGCTTGATGCCAAATGCATTTCTGAAGGAGAGTACCATTCTTCAAGAAGGCCTTTGCTACAGAGGCTGGCGGCTCAAGGAGGTGAAATTGGAGGCAGAGATGTTATGGTGGTTGCTGAGGCACAGGACAGGGAACAAAATTCAGAGGAAGAGTGGTCAGTGATTGACTTGAAGGATGATCAATGCTTGATGAACAAGGAGAACTCAAATTCTAATAAGAAGAAAACCAGGAAGAACTTCAAAGGAGCATTTAGCTTTGGTTCTTCTAACAAACATGGAAAACATTCGAAGGAGAAGAGCATATTCGATTCACCCTCTTTACAAATGCACTCAGCTCATTCAAAGATTCCTTCTTCAACTATCTATGCCAACAATGAAACAAGGCATGCCAAGGACAGCCCCTTGTGGGATGGTCCAGAAAATTTTAAGAGGAAACCATTCGGAATTCTGTTTCATAGGGAGAAGAAAGAAGGGCATAGTGGTGGAGATCAGGTTCTTGAACCAGAGGGAAGAACGACAAAAAAACAATGGGGGTTCAAAGGGTTCGAGAAATTGAGGAAAAATGACTTAGATGATGAGACAGCACCTTTGTCTCTCTTAATGGAGAACAAGTTGCATTTGCATTCTGATGTATCACCGTCCGAATTTTCCATAAGTGATAAGGTCTCCACATTCCTTTGTTACAAACTGTGATTCTCATTTACTTTGATGGGAGCTAAATTTTAACATTGAGCCAAAATTGTTTATGAATGAACAGGTTTCTGAGGACAAGATAAACAAGGAGGTGTCAATAATCCAGACAGAACTTAGGAGCACAAACACAAATGCAAAGTTTTCGTAAGTCTTCTCTCAATTATGTCATTTTTCATTGATATCTTTCTGTATAACTGTCTATCTGTTAAGAAATCTGGTTTTAGTTGCTTTCTTAGAAATGTAACTAATGCAAACTTCTTGTGACATAAAACAGGAATGACCAGATACAAGCAATTTCTACCGAACATCCAGAGAACAAGCCCGAGTTGAAAAAACACTTTCCCAAGTGAGTCATCAACATAACAACTCTTATATTTGTAATTACTGACACCACATGATGCTTAAGCTGTTTGGAAATTGGAATAATAGCTAGTGTGACTGCTGCAAATTACACCTTAATCTTAACTTTGGATCACATATAGTCATATATATTCCAAAATCGTCTTGTTTTACTAATATTTGTCTATCCTGTTAAAGATCGCCCTGTGACCGATATGGCAGTGTTGTGTTGGATGCGGTGAAGGAAAATGTTGGAGAGAAGGAAAATATGCGCAACCATGCTGAAGAAAAATATGAAAGCACAATGGGGTGGACAACATTTGAAGATGACGAAAACCTGCACCCAAATCTTTTTGCTCATCAAGATAATTCATTGCGCAGCAGTAGCATCAATCCATTTTCTCAGTGGAACTGAATTAAGTTCAAAAGAATTGAACCCTCACTTAGTCTCGCTCGTAAGGATCAATATATCTGAGGCCAGCGAAAATACATGTGATTACTATTTGCATTAACTATATTCTGTACATTATCGATATTATTTATATCACAAATGTCTCCTCTGGGGACTATAGCATCAGTAAAATGTGTAAGAACAGCAAAAATAGTTGTAATTAAGGTTTGAATGATTTATATAATATCTGTAATATCTTAATATCTTCCTGGGAAATTAGTATCCGGCATGTGAAGTTATACTTGTGTCCATATCATATTGTCCTTTCATGGTGGTTACTGACTTACTGGTTAGTGGTTACTTTACAGGCGATCCTTTATGTCCAAGCCATATATCATATTGTCCTTTCATGTTGGTTTACTACCTATTATTTTCAAACAAAAACAAAATTAAAAAATGAGTCCTTTGCAAAGTCCTAACTAAGCTCAGCAATGGGGGAACCTAGGATTTAGGATTTACCTGTATAGTAAAGTTAAGTTACTACTGAAATCTATTTATAATATACAATTTATGAAGTGAGCGCTACGATACTGACACTTCATAATGCTATTAGGCTTTATTTTGCCACATCAACATGTTTGTTTATGTGTTACCTCTAATTTTTCATTGTCTTTTCATCTTTTTGAATGCAAATTACTAATTTCATTATTGATAACTTTAATCATTGATATTCTTTAGTCTTTTTACCAACGTAATTGATAAATGACTTTTATATATCTTAATAGATTTTCTCACATTTAATAATATTTCTCTAATTCTCTCATTCTTAATTATTTCTCTCTACATAAGATTTGAATGCTATCTAATTCCATGCTTTTTAAAATGAATATTGGGGTCTATTTCTAATATATCATTCATTGTCATTCTATCTTCCAAATTCACCAATCCACCACTACTTAGCATTCTCATTCCAAACACCAAACTTCAAGGCTTAATTGCATTTTTTGTATCTCCTTAGTTTAGACTATGATTGATTTTGGTCTCTTTTTTTTTTCAAGCAAATCAAGTCGCTCTAATTGAAGAATAGTTTTTCTCATTTTTTATTCGAATTTATGTTAACATATTTGAATTTCATCATTATAATATTTATTTTAGGCTTAATCCTCATATTAGTCCTTGTCTTTGTCTCGCCGTCTGAGGTAGGTCCCTGACCGGAAAAATTTGTGCAAAACGTCCATATTTTTACAAAACGTATGGAGCCGGTCCTCGCCGGAGTCCGGAGCTCCGACGAGTGATGAAATGGCATGATGACTGTGTAAATGAATCTGACATGACACTAAAAAAAATAAAATAAACAAAATTAGTTTACACATCATATAATTCTAACTCAAATCTAATTAAGCCAACTTAACCCTGATTCTAATTCTAACTCAAATCTAATTAAGCCAACTTAACTCTGATTTCAAAAAAAAAAATTAACTCAGATCATTTTTCCTCAATTTCCCCATCTGCTTCATCTCCTCCTCCTTCATCTTCTTCTTCTTCTTCATACTCAGGACCTTGATTTTCACGATGAGGAGGCTGCTCCTTTGCTCCTTTGCTCCTTTCATAACCCTTTCAACATCTCCATCACAAAGAACTCTAATTCTATTTCCTTTCATCCCAAAAGAAGAAATAACCCAAACCCATATTTTTCAGATTTCACAAAGAGAACGATTCAGGAGTATTGTAAGCACCATTTGGGACGAATGGAAGTTTCTGAAGGTGGTGGGTGTGGATCTAGGGCTCTCGAACGAGATTCTTGGCCACCACCACCACTTCTGGGTCTCAATCTCCTGGGTTTCTTCTTCCATGGCCACCACCACCACCACCACTCACGGCTTGGCCACCACCACCACTTCCGAAAGCACGATGGGTCTTCTCTCGAGCTTGGATAGAGCAGATTGATGAAGATCTGAGCTGGGGAACTCCTCCGAGCCCACGCCCTTGCTCCGCCGTCATCACCATCGCACACTATGGTTCTTGACGCTCTGAACGTTCGGTTGTAGGTGGGTTGGGGTTTTGGACGCTCTGAACCTTCGATTGCATGTGGGAGTGGGGTTGGGGTTGGGTTCTGATTGCAGGTGGGGTTTGGTTGGAGAAGAAGAAGATGAAGCGGATGGGGTTTATGGACAAGGCGTGATTTTAACAATCTGGTGGTTCCCCTGTTTCTGGTCTGGCAGCATGTTGGAATTACTCTTCCCCTTGCTGGTTTTTTGGTTGCTACTTTTACCTTCTAAGGATTGCTAGTATGGTGGGTCAGGGACAATGTATAGCTTTGGTTGATTTAGTGTTGGTTCCGTTTCTAGCTTCTGTAATCCTGAGATGGGTAATTTAGCACCATTCTTGTATCCCCTTTTCCTTTTTCTTTTTAATATTGTTTCTAGCTTCTGTAATTCTGAGATTTGTTCTTGGTTTTGGTACTTCCTTAATATATTATTGGTTTATAAAAAAAACTGTGGGTAAATTTTCTGGGTTTGGAGGGAGGGGTTGATCTTGATTTTCATGTTTCTGGGTTTAGTTGTTTGTTGAAGAACATAAAGAATGTGAGGGAAGATGATTTATTTCTCTGGTTCAAGTTTGGTTGTTTTTGCTTAATAAATTTTTGTTTTTTAACTTTAATTAATTTATGAGGAAATTGGGTTTTTTTAATTAACTTTGAAATTTTTAATTAATTTATTTTCCTGATGTGTATTTTTTTTATTTTTTTAAATTCCACGTAGGCACCAATGACACGGTCAGCGTGACACTTCATCACTCGTCGGAGCTCCGGGCTCCGGCGAGGACTTGCCCCATACGTTTTGCAAAAATAGGGACGTATTCCACAAATTTTTCCGGTGAGGGACCTAGTTCAGATGGCGAGACAAAGACAGGGACTAATTTGAGGATTAAGCCTTTATTTTACAATGACTAACACAATCGTCCATACTTAAAAAAAAACACGATTCTAGCATGATGAAAATAATAGTTGTATTTTATTGAGCAATCAATATATCACCTCAAAAAACAATCAATATATCATGGGTGCACAAAATATGATGATGAAAAACTATAAATAGGTATAAAGTAGAAGTTGGATCGTAAAAAATGCTTTAAAAAAAAACTCTCATTTTTCCATTTTTTACTTAACTTTTGACATATTTTTTTAATTTTTGTTGTTTATAGCAAGGTTATTAAAATCGGACCGGTGATCAAACCGGTAAGGGCACTGATTCACGGTTCATTGGTTCAATTGTAACTAAACCGTGGTCCAACCGATATTACCGCTATAAATTAAATAATATTATTTTTAAATGAATATATAATGTATAAAGTAATATTAAATAAAAAAAGACAATACTCATAACTTTATAGTATTATAAATAAAACATAATGAAACAAGAAGTATTATAATATTTTTTTGAACTCAATAAATATTATAATATTAATACGTTTTCAAATCAATTATATTTCTAAAAAAAAATCACGTTAAAATAAATAAATAAAACAATATAGTAGAAAGCAAACCAGGAAAGTCACCTAGCCAGCTATGATTTAGGAAATCAAGAATTTACCTTCACGGTTTGTGTGCTAACAATAAATATTGATATTACTTTTAGTCCTTAGTTTACTCACTGTTTTTATTTTTTGGTCAACACCCCCATTTTAATGGCCAATCCCCTTCCTTTCCTCAATTATTTCAAACGCCTCAAACAAGAGAAATCTAACTTTTTATCTTCATATTTTTTTTTACAGTTATCTTCTTCACATCTACACTTATTTTCTTCTCTGTTTGTTATGGTTATCTTATGACTTCGAAATTTCTTCTATTCTCACCAGCATGGAGTTGACACCGTGGAGCAAAAATTCTTATTGAATCCAACGGATCTCTTCCTCTATTTCATGAACACTTCTGTCAAAATAGAGTTGTTGTGCGTTGATGATGCTTTGCTATTAAGGAGAACCGGTTCAAACTTTGAACCGGCCGGTTATGACCGGTTTTCCAGTTCTTGACCGGTTCATACGGGATTTGGCCGGTTTTTAGAACACTCGATTTCTGAGGCGAATCAGACCGCTCACATGACTGTTTCTCGGTCAAACCGGTTGAACCGACCGGTCCGGTTCGGTTCTGATAACCATGGTTTATAGTGGTTGGAAGCTTCTGCATTGTCCGGCGCTATTCAGTTCAGATCCTCGTTTATTGGCTTTACTCGAATAACCAATCGAGTTGAGAAAGCTGTCAAAAGTGCGATCTAAGTCATGTCACCAATAACTCCGCCCCACGTCATGCTCTCACTCTGACCATTGGCATTTTTGGCAACAGCAGCAGCGCAGGCTTACCTTTGGGATTTGGAACTCAATTTGTTTCTTTCTAGAATTGAAAAATTATCTTGCAATGTATATAGTCATAACGTGACTCTATGAATGAACGAACCAAGTGGCTGTTTGGTACCCCTTTCCAGTCTTTCTTCTTGAACTTTTATGATGTTTTTTAATTGTCAGTAAACTCAATACTATTTATCTTAATTTCTTCTATCTATAGATGAGGGCTCCATCTACTCCAAGAGTAACTCTACAAACTTACTCTCAATCCCCACCCTCTAATTTATTAAAAATTAACGGTTCAGATGGGTTCTTAAAACCCTCACGTGACTTTCTCAATTAGTTGCTGAGAGAATTTGAGCGCTTCTCTTCTTCCTTCTCCAAATAGACCACCCAATACTCCTTGTTTTGCTTCTCCATCGATCACTGGTGTGCTGTCCTTCGGCTTTTAATATTTCAAAATCAGTGAATTCGCTTTTTCTAGAGTTTTAAAATGGATTTTCATGGCAAATGATTGGGTTGGGAGTTGTTTCCCTTTGTCATTTCCTCAATACATGTTCTGTTTAATGTTTATCCCCATTTTTCATGGTTAACAATTGCCATTAAAATAAATTACTTTATAAAGGAATTAGGTAGTGTTTGGCCCAGCTTATTTCTGACTTAAAAGTCACTTTTAAGGTAAAGTTGGGCCAAACAGATTTTAACATAAGCTCCTTAAAAAATAAGCTCCTTAAATTTTACAAAGAAAATGAAGAAAAGTAACTTGTAAGTCAAGGCTATCAATAGGAGCTTTTTTGAAAAGGCTAAATTTTATTTCACGCATCTATTGTGTGGATCGCTAAGTCGCTAATCATCAAACTTCGTTCTTCACCATTACATGCTATCAAAGGGCATCCGCTAACTGGTCGAATAGAAAGAAGGATGAAACTTGGAAGTGATGGTTTGAAAAGGAGGATGAACTCTGTCATGGTGGTCACAAGCCAAGACATGGTATTTAAAAAAAAATTGACAGGAACAAGACCCTTTCCTTCTTCACAAATTTTTGTTTCTTTTTTTGATTTTTACTAATATTGTTGACGAAATCAATTTCAAAGTGTTATGGAATAATAGTTAAAAGAGAGTCACTCTTTTGCTACTTTTGCTACTTTGCTCTCCATCATGGGGGACGCGAGTGATGGCCGGAATGAGATTCAGATGGAGGACTCAGAGCTTGCGCAGGAGCCTATGAAACAGACAGAGGCGCCACCGATACGTAAGCCCACGTTTAAGGAGAAAGTGTTGGGAGTCAAGCCAGTTTTGATTCCGGAGGAAGTGGATTTGCTGGAGACTGGGGTGATGAAGATGGATCTCGTGGAAGGCAATCGGCTATTCCCGTCTTTTGACATGGATGACACTGCGTATAAGTCTATTTGCCATCCGTTTGAAGATTGTTTGGTGATTAAGCTCTTGGGAAAGAAGATTGGCTACCGAACTCTGTGTGAGAGATTGAAGTCCCTATGGAAACTGAATGGTAGTTTTGAAGTCATTGAGGTTCATAATGGGTATTTCTTTGTGAAATTTGATTCACAAGAGGATAAGGTGAAGGTTCTCACTGGAGCGCCATGGATGATCTTTGATCATTACTTATCAGTGAAACCGTGGACGTCGGACTTTGTGGCGGCGGACTCTAAGATTAATACGACGGCTGTATGGATTCGTATACCTGGGCTCGGACTACAGTTCTATCATAGGAAGATATTGATGACGCTGGCCAAGGGTGTGGGGAAGCCAATCAAGGTTGATATGAACACTGTCGATATGCATAAGGGTCGCTTTGCTCGCGTGTGCGTAGAGATTGACTTGAGTGAACCGGTGGTGGGAATGATTCGATTGCGTGGTACTTGGTATAAAGTGGAATACGAAGGCCTGCATTTGTTGTGTGGAGCTTGTGGCTGTTATGGCCACTTAACTCGCAACTGCTCGGCGTCGCCGGTGCAAACTCAACCTAAGCAACAGGCTGAAGGGGTTCCTAACGCGGCGGTGGCTGTAACAGTTACTGAGGTGATGACGGCACAGGTTGACACGCCAGCGGGGCAGTCACAGGGGTGTGAAACCCCTAATTTGCAATCAGCCGAGATTCAAGGGAATAATAATGTTCCTGAGAAATGCCCGGACTCAGCACATGGAGAGTGGCTGAAAGTGGAAAGAAAAAGAAACAAACCTAAGAAAGTGGCACCAAGTAAGGAGGAATATTTCCAGTTCACTGGGAAAGGAAACAAATCCAAAGCTGCAGGGAATACATTGGGGGTTAGCAAAAAAGGTGGCAATAATATCTCCAATGATTTGCCAACTGCTAGTAATAAGGAGTATTCCTATTCTAGTGGTTCAGTACAATACCGTAAACGTCCTCGGAATGCAAAGCCGCAGACATTAGGAAACAATGGAACTGGGCATGGAGAGAATAACATGCATGTAGGTTTGATGAATGATGGTGGAATTCAAGCCAAGCAGCTGAGTCAGCAGCAAGGCCAGACGAGGAAATTAATTTTTCCACAAGGGACCCCGTTGAGTGGTGCAACCAGTAGTGGGCATGGAGGGTTGCCTCCGGTGGGTAAGACCAGACCCGATACTGGGGAAGCTCCTGGAGCTCAGCTTTTGGGCAATGCTTCTATGGAACGCAGAACCTTTGACAACATAGTGTTGCCAAAGGATGTTATCTTTAAAGATCATGGTGGAGCATGATAGCCATGCTCTGGCACTTCTCCTCAAATTGTTTCCCATGTTAGGTTTTGAGGATTTTACAGTGTTCATGTGGAACATAAGAGGAGCGATGAATGCTAACTCTAAATTAGCATTGAAGGAATTTATTCGTCGATCCAAACCGGATGTCTTGATCCTTGTGGAGACGCATTGTCAGTTTCACCATTCAGAATTGTTTTGGAGGACGAATGGCTATTCTTTGGCTTGTCTTGAGGAGGCTCGTGGGCAAAGTGGAGGAATATGGGTTATGGTAAACCAGGGCAGCAAAGTATCTCTACAGTGTGTATGTTCACATTCTCAGGCTATTACTTTCAGGTGCACGATAGGAGCGTCTTCTTGGACTTGCACAGCTGTGTATGCGAGTCCAATACCGGGGAGGCGCATAGAACTTTGGGATCATTTACAGCAGTTGAGAACTAGCATCACTGATCCATGGATGGTGGTGGGCGATTTTAATGAGATACTACTTCCGTCAGAAGTTAGAGGAGGAGCGTTTCATCATAATCGAGCCATGCAATTCGCTGCTGTTCTGGAAGCTTGTAATTTAGTGGATTTGGAAGCAAAAGGAGGATTCTTTACTTGGCATAGAAAAGAGCATGGGTATCTAAAAATCTCCAAGCGTTTGGATAGAGTTGTGGGTGACATTGAGTGGCGACATGCTTTCCCGGAGGGTTATGTTGAGGTACTCACTCGGATGTACTCAGATCACAATCCGATTCTTGTTCACTGTGATGCATGTTCGTCAATACCCCATGAGCGTCCATTTCGGTTTCTCGCAGCGTGGACAGCTCATGACCAGTACAAGGAAGTTGTGTCGAATGCTTGGAGGTCTCCAGGGGGCAATATCCAGGCAAAGCTTTACCGAGTGCAGGTTGATTCTTTATCATTTAATGAGCAGGTTTTTGGGAATATTTTTCGCCGCAAAAGACTTGTGGAGGGTCGTTTGAAGGGAGTTCAACGCGAGCTGGATTCATTTACCACTTCCAGCCTGGTTCAGCTAGAACGTAGGTTGCAGGAAGAATATGGTGAAGTGCTGAGACAAGAGGAATTACTTTGGTATCAGAAATCTAGAGAGCAATGGGTGAAGTTTGGTGACCGAAATACAACTTTCTTCCATACTCAGACTATCATTCGTAGGAAGCGGAATAAAATACATCGGCTTATGATTAATGGCAATTGGTGCACGGACGATGTGCAGCTCCGGCAAGAGGCAATTGATTTTTACCGTTCTTTGTTTTGCAGGTCTGGGCATGCCCAGTATGAATCCTTCTATGCTGGGAATGTTCCTAAAATTCCTGCTGAGTGTAGGAGGGCGCTTGTAGCTCCAGTGACGAAAGCGGAGGTTCGTGCTGCGCTAATGTCTATGAAGTCCTTTAAAGCGCCGGGTCCAGATGGATTTCAACCAGTGTTCTTTAAAACTTACTGGGACATAGTGGGAGATGATGTGTGGCGTATTGTGCAGGATGCTTTTTTGTCTGGAACAATTGATCCTTCTCTTGCAGAAGCTTTGCTGGTGATTATTCCCAAGGTGGACATACCAACGCAAATGAAGGAGTACCGTCCCATAGGTTTATGTAATGTTATTTATAAACTCATTACCAAAGTCTTTGTGGGTCGGCTTCGACCTTTTCTGGAGCATATTATAGGTCCCTTGCAATCTAGTTTTATTCCTAGCAGAGGGACAACAGATAATGCAATATTGGCACAGGAGGTAGTACATTTTATGGAGAAATCTAAGGCTAAGAATGGGTCTTTGGCAATGAAGATTGACTTGGAGAAGGCTTACGATAAATTAGAGTGGGATTTCTTGGAGGATACTCTTAGAGACTTTGATTTTCCCGAGGTGATTATTAATCTTGTTCTGTGTTGTGTGAGATCTTCTACTGTTTCTATTCTTTGGAATGGTGATCGTCTCCCTAGTTTCAAAACTGATAGAGGACTTCGTCAAGGGGACCCAATGTCCCCATACCTTTTTGTGTTATGTATGGAGAAGTTGTCAATTCGGATCCAGAGAGCGGTGGAGGAGAAAGTTTGGAGCCCTATCTCAATTTCACGGGGAGGTCCTCCACTTTCTCATATCCTTTTTGCGGATGACGTTCTTCTTTTCTGTAAGGCCAAGGATAGCCAGCTCCAGTGTATTGCTCAAATTCTCCAAGGCTTCGGGCGTAGCTCAGGTTTGATGGTTAATGTCCAGAAATCTAAGGCAATGTGCTCGAAAGGGGTATCTTGGGGAGATCGTCAACGTTTGCGCACTGCAAGTCCAATTCCGCTTGTGAGCAACTTGGGGAGGTATCTGGGCTTTCCTCTAAACGCAGGGAGAGTTACACATGATAGGTTTCAATGTATTCTGGATCAGATTCATCGGCGATTATCAGCTTGGAAATCTCGCGTTCTTAATAGGGCTGGAAGAATTTGTTTGGCCAAGGCTGTGGTTACGTCTATTCCGACTTATGTTACACAAGCAGTTTGGCTCCCGCGGAAGACAACTCAGTTGATAAATCGCACTACCAGAAGATTTATTTGGTCTTCATCAAATTCTGAGCGGGGATGGCACATGGTAAATTGGGAAACTGTGGTTAAAGAGAAGCAGGAGGGAGGTCTTGGTGTGAAAGACGCAGGGGTGGCAAATACGGCGATGCTAGGGAAGTTGGTATGGACACTGCTGCAGCAGCCAAATAAATTATGGGTGAACGTGTTGCACCACAAGTATCTCAAACAGCAGAATATTCTCTCTGTACCTGCTACTACTACTGCATCACCTCTCTGGAAAGGAATTTTAAAAGCCAGGGACCAGCTCAAGGAAGGATTCTCTTATAAATTGGGTAATGGCGAGACGTCTCTATGGTTTGCGGATTGGTCAGGGTATGGCATGCTGGGCAAAGTAGTACCTGTGGTTCATATTTCAGATATTGCTATTCAGTTGAAGAATTTGATTACGGAGGGACACTGGGATTGCTCGGGTTTGTTTACCCCGATCCCTCCCTTCTTCCAAGATTGTTTGCGTGATATTGCTCCCACGATAGATGAGCGAATGCGGGATGTGTGGGTTTGGAGGTCGTGTGCTTCAGGGGTGTACACAGCTTCGTCGGCGTATCAATGGCTCCAGCAGCCATCTTACGGCCCTCATCAGGTGAGTGATTGGAAGTTAATTTGGAAATTGCGTGTGCCGGAAAAAATCAAGATTTTCGTTTGGCTTTTACTGCATGAAGCGACGCCGGTAAATGCACAGCGATTTCGATGTCATATGTCTGCTTCTCCATCCTGTGGGCGTTGCTCCTTTGGACACGAGGATAATCTCCATGCGTTACGAGATTGTCCCCATGCGAGGGAAGTTTGGAGCCGTTTTAATGCGCTGGGTTGGCCGGGCTTTCGTGCGTCATCAGTTCAGCGGTGGGTGGAGGTGAATCTTCGAGGTAAGCACTCTGTGTTATTCCTTGCGGTTTTATGGCGCCAGTGGCGTTGGAGGAATGAAATGACTCTGGGAGATAAGCGCTGGACAGCTACCTTCGTGTGTGATGAAATTAGGAGGGATTTGGATGATTATGAGAAATGGTTGAACGGTGCGGAGACACCCCTGTCATTGCAACCGGGGATGGGGACTTGGACACCGCCGCCAGGGGGGTGTGTTTCGCTCATGGTGGATGGCTCCTATAGTGCGGTTAGTGGTTGTATGGGAGTGGGAGGCCTTGTGCGTGATTCTGCAGGCTTGTGGCTAGGAGGTTTTTATGTTGGGAGGAATGGAGGAGACCCTCTGTATGCAGAAATGCAAGCACTGGCAACGGGATTGCGATATGTTTGGAAGAAGAATTGGCGGAAAGTGGTTTGTGGATCAGATTGTTTGGAGATGGTTCGTGCAATCGAGAAGCGTGGCGCGGAGTTTCATCGGTATAGTTCTGTGTTAATGGATATCCTTTTGCTTCTCTCTAGGAATTGGGATGTTAAAATTGGTCATGTTCAGCGAGAGGGAAATGCTCCAGCAGACTGTCTAGCGGGAATTGGTGCCAGGCTTCAGTGTGCTGTAATGGATTTAGATTCTCCTCCTGAGGAAGTAGTGCCTCTTCTCCAGAAGGATTTAGTTGCTTTGTAGTTCTTGTTTTTAATTTTCCTATGTACCAAAAAAAAAAAGTGTTATGGAAGGGTTAATTTTGGTGTTTTCAACAGGGAAATGACCATGTCTGGAAAGATGGGTTGAGTCACTTGAGTGGATGAAAACTTTTTTAAATTGCAAAATTGCTTCCTTTAGATGTGCTTTGACCATAGTGTTTGATCTGTATAATACTTGTGGGCAAAAGTGTCGTGAAGGTTTGTGAAGGTTTGATCATGTATATAAAAGCGCAAGCCAAGTGTTTGACAAAATGTTTAGATGAGTACGTGTGAATAGCACATGTTATTTAAGGTGGAAAAATATGAAAATTACCAAACAACTTTAACCTTATATTTAAAGCTTTTATTTTTATCTTTAGCTTTAAAGTAACTTTTAAGTTAAAAAAAAGTCGGGCCAAACGCTAGAAACAATTGTTATTATTCATAGAACCTAATGTTGAAAACTCGGTGGTTTCCAGAAGCAAAATTGGGGGAACTATCAATTCGACAGCGAAAATGAATGATTATGTTTACGGCAAAACAAGGATGATAGCAGGACAAATCTACAACATGGAACTGGTGGAAGCATATCAGATTTCATACCCAATAGCAGAAAATTGAAACAGAATATAGGGTTTGGTGAGAAGGCATGTTTTCCACGAAAAGGAGAAGAAGGTGTCACGTGAGGGAAATTAGTGATTAATCAGGACCATTAAATTTCTATAAATTAGAGGGTGAGGATTGGGAGTAAGTTTGTAGAGTTACTCTTGGAGTAAATGAAGACCTCCTCATATTTCATTTAGGATTATATTTTTCACATACCATCTCTTATCTTTACTCATCACAATTATCTCTGATTACGTACCAATAACTACTGTTATCTTTCTTTATTATAACTCGGCTTTAAATAAAAACACTTTTAATACAACTATATATCAATTAATGAGCTCTTAAACTGTGTGCGTAACTACTTTAAACATCAAAAGATTAGAAACGAAATGATTATTCACAATAGTTTTCCTCCTATTACAAAGAGTTATATTACAACAAAGTTTTACATTTCTTAATTTTAAATAAATATTATTTTACTAATTTTTTTTAAAGATTAAAATCAGTAATCACAAGCAAACCGCCTCAAAAAGGCTAAAAAGTCAGTAATCACAAACAAAATTACCTAAAAAAAGCTAAAAAGTAAGTAAGCAGAAGCAAACCACCTCAAAAAGGGGAAAATATCACCTATAACTGTGATGAAGAATTTTAACCTATCATAGACGGTCCCCGTCATGGTGGTAAGTACCCTAAAAAATCTCCACAACAAACTCAAACGCAGAGACATCAAGTCATGAGAAATATGAAGATAAAGCTATCGAATCCAGATTCTTTTGGTTCAGAAACTAAAAGAATCAACCAACTGAAACTAGTCAGAACCAGCGATAAGATGCCGATTATGAAATATGTGCTAACAAGTTAGCCATGATGAAAAAACTAAAAGCCATCCAAACCGTATTTGCCGCCTTTCCAGTCAATACAAATAACATTCACAGAAGTGTTGGAGCCACATCATCGAGTTCCTCTCTCATGCGATGACCAAGCGTGACTTTCGATTCAAGACAAAAGAAGGTGACCTCAACGATAGCCATATCCCAAGTTGAATTTTAACTCTCGTTGTAAATATAGCTAGATTCTTAATCTTTTTAGTCTTCTGGATAAGAATATGCTAGGTTTTTTCATATTTGGATGTAATACATTGTTACTACCACTTTATCTCTCATGTTTATAATCATATAAAAAATTGGATCTATTGGTGCTTGATTGTTTTATGAGTAAAAAAAAGATGAAGTATCTCTATTGCTTTATTGACAACTTTTTCAACACCTTCATTATTTCATATCCTCTCATTCTTTATGAAGCATATGTTGATCTTCTTTGTCACTTAATTGAGCGATAATATCACTTAGTGCTAGAGTTTAATAGGAGATGTTTGAACAACCAACAAAATTATATGATGAGATCTGGAATTTTAAATAAGCAACATAAATTGTAAAGCATTTATAAAAACTATAAAATGCATTGACAAATAAAAATAAAAGGTTTACCTTTAAATATGAATTGGATCAATAGCCAAACCTTTCAAGAGATGAATGGGCAAATACACCTAGCAAGAGTAACCAAACAAAGACATCTAAAACGAATATGTAGGGCAGAGGAAGCATGCAACAGTATAAGTAAATCCTAGAATTTTCATAAGATATTTTGGGTTTCTTAAGGCATCCCATAGTCAGTAATAAGAAGTTTAATTACCTATCAGTTACTACATCTTTTTTTTTTTTTTGAAAAGTACTACATCTTATTGATACTTATAGAGAGTTATTGTATTATACATTGACTTTTTATGTAAAAAAAAAACTTTTTAAATCATATCTAACACACGTCAAACTACAATAAAATTTATCCTACACCGATGGATATGAAACTAACTTCAATTAAAACCAAACATTAGATTACATTTTTGAGTAATGATTTATAAATATACCATGTTTATGGGACATTCAATAGTTATACAAACGCCACGAATCTATGAGTCGACAGTTGGTCAGTTGTAATCGTATGTTCACATCTCATGTTTTTATTTAGAGAGTATCATTTTTTTTTTGATACAAGAAGCAAAAGAAAGAAAAAAACGTGATAAAACTACTACCTCAAAAAGGCGACATCAAGGACATCAACGTGCAATCAAGACGTGACACCCGACAAGGGAGAATCTCAAAAACTACTAGCGGTCGTAATGATGCTCCATGCTTAGCCAAAATAATCAACAACGACATTACCTTCACAAAGCAAGTGATGATAGTGGACAACTCAACTCCGATGAAGAAATCACTTAATGCTACTAAAAAACACATTTGGTTAGCTTAAAGTTCACATTTTTTCAACATTTGTAAAGATAAAACACATTTTTAATAATAAAAAAAATAGTGAGAGAGGATTGACCTTTCGTACTTTAGAATTTTCTGTTCACATTTTCGACGAATCGCGTAGTCTGATTTGGACACGAATGGTGTTCTTCCACGCAAACGCTTTGTACTTTGCTCTTCACCGGTTTCTGCAATTCTAAGCCTTCATACTTCCATAAATCCGTTAAAGTTCGTCACTTTCACCACTTCCCTCCTCACCCAAATCCCCTTCTCTGTCAAATTTGAGATTTGCTGCCAACAATCGTGTCTCAGTGAAACCCTTCTAATCATTTGGTATGCAATTCCAATCTTGGGATCTAGTTTTCACATTCTTCAGATCATAGATTCTAATATTCTAGGGGAAAGTTTTGATCTTTGTAACTTTGTGCTAGATTTGATTAGATTATATTAGATTCTTAATGCACTCTAGAATCCTTATGTACAACAATGAAATCCAAGAGTTTGAGCTTAGCTCCAGCTCTGACACTCTTCCCAGGCTTGAAACCCCCTCACAAAACCCTACTGTTTCACCAAATCTCTGTTCTTGTTATCACATTCCTTGCTTATGCTTCCTTCCATGCCTCTAGGAAGCCCCCCAGTATTGTCAAGAGTGTACTAGGACCAACTGTTGCATCCAATTTAACTCAAGTTGATTCGGGTTGGCCGCCTTTTAATGGAACTCGTGGCACTCACCGGCTTGGCGAGCTTGATCTCGCATTCCTTACTTCGTACTCGGTTGGCATGTATTTGGCGGGTCATGTTGGCGATCGGATTGATTTGAGGTTGTTCCTTGTGTTTGGGATGATGGGTAGTGGCATTTTCACCGTGCTTTTCGGGTTAGGATATTGGTTGGATGTTCATGTTTTGGGGTTTTTTGTTGGTGTTCAGATTGTTTGTGGAGTGTTTCAGTCAATTGGGTGGCCTTGTGTGGTTGCTGTTGTGGGGAATTGGCTGGGGGAATCGAAGAGGGGATTGATAATGGGGATATGGAACTCGCATACCTCGGTGGGGAATATCATTGGTTCGGTTGTGGCTTCAGGAGCTTTGGAATTTGGATGGGGTTGGTCATTTTTGTTGCCTGGATTTCTGATTATTTTTGTAGGGGTTTTGGTGTTTTTGTTTCTTGTTGTGAACCCTGAGGATATGGGGTTTGCACATTCTGGAATGGACATTGAAATGAGTGCTGAAGCTGAAATACACAGTGAAGAGAATCAGCAGAAAGTGGAATCAGAGGAAGCAAAGCTTATTGAGCCTGATAATTCAGATTCTTCATCTGCAATTGGGTTTCTAGAGGCATGGAAGTTGCCGGGAGTGGCTCCGTTTGCTTTCTGCCTCTTTTTCTCTAAGCTTGTGGCTTACACTTTTCTGTATTGGTTGCCATTCTACATAAGGCACACAGGTAAATGATTTTCAATGCAATAATATATGATATCATATAGAGTTGGAATTGTTTTCTTATCTAGCATGCTATTCCTATAATCATTTCTACTCATTTTATTACTATTGGCTACTCCTTCCTTATACACTGTCTTCAAGGTTTGCTTCTATGAATTTGGAATGCTAAGTTACATAGCTAGTGTCGATTTGCAGTTTTCCATGATGTTCTTTACTTAATTTCTGATTTTGTGTTCATTGCAGCGGTTGCGGGTGTGCACTTGTCTCACAAAACTGCTGGTTTACTTTCAACAATATTTGACGTTGGAGGAGTCCTAGGCGGAATCACTGCGGGTTTCATTTCTGATATGATTGAAGCTCGTGCCATTACTTCAATTCTGTTCTTGTTTCTTTCAATTCCAGCTCTCATTTTGTATCGTGCTTTTGGAAGTATCTCTATGTTGACCAACATCTCTTTAATGTTTCTTTCTGGATTTTTGGTGAATGGTCCATACTCACTAATCACAACTGCTGTGGCTGCCGATCTCGGTACACAGAGCTTGAATGGTGGGAACTCACGGGCACTGGCTACTGTTACTGCAATCATAGATGGTACTGGTTCTGTTGGAGCTGCTCTTGGACCACTTATGGCTGGGTATATTTCAACTAGGGGATGGAACAGTGTATTTTTTATGCTCATTTTGTCTATTTTCTTTGCTGGTTTATTCTTGATTCGTGTTGCTAGAACTGAGATAAGAGAGAAGTTTTCAGGATAGTGGTTTTAAATATTTAGAAACACATTTGATTGTTCAGTATAGGATCTATATTGATGTTACATGTATGCCTTTTTCACAGTAAATAGCCATTGATGGAGAGATTGTTGAATGCTTCATTTTTGTTGGTTTCACATTTTCATTCTCTATTTGCTGATAATAAATACAAAATGTATAAGAATGTTCATGTTAAGAAATAGCTTCTGTTGCTGATAATTTTGTTGGTTTCACATTTTCATGCTCTATTTGCTGATAATAAATACAAAATGTAAAATGTATAAGAATGTTCATGTTAAGAAAGCTAGAATGTGAACAATAATATGTACAAATCACATTGTTTCTGATACATTACTTTTCTCCTCCTATCAGTAGCACTCTAGCTTTCCCAATCACACAGTGGGAAAGATAATTATAATGATATAGTTTTATAATTTTACTAGAAAGTGACACTTCTTCATACAGCTCTTTTTCTCCATCCTCCAAAGGTTGGGACTAGGCCAATCATTAGTTGGTTCTTTCTGTGTGGTGGATGAATCTGTACATAATTAAGCTCTACAAGTAACCTATACCATTTGTTTTGCATGGAAAAATGTCACTACCCTTCTAGCAGACATTTAAGATTCTGAAGTCCCTCTGCGGATATGCTTCTCCTTACCCTTATTCTATCCACAGCCACAGCTGGTGGCGGTTCTGAGTTAAAACACACCATCAGAACAGTCAAGTTGTCTGTTGATCTTCTCTTGATTGCTTCCTGCACTATTTCCTTGCAGCACAGTTTCTCATCATTGTGCTCTTGTAGCCTCCTTCTAGCAAAATCCACAGCATTTTGGCTGCTAAAAACATCCCAAACCCCATCACTAGCAATTATCAAGAATTCATCTTCTTTGGTCAATGTCATCAATTTAAGTTCAGGTTCAGCACTCAGTGGTCCACCTCTTTCACTCATTTCTTTCATTCCTTCAAGGTGCCAATCACCTAGAGCACGACTGACACCTAACTGACCATTCAGGTAACCGTCATCAATGAATCCACCCAGGGACTCGATCCGCATTCTTTCTTTAATGCAGTTTGGCCTATGATCTTTGGACATTTCTATCACCTTTCCTCGACGGGACATTACAGCCCTGCAGTCTCCAGCATTGGCTACAAGTAATGACCTGTTCAAGAGAATGAAACGTCAGTGATATATAGGCAAGAATCTATGAGACAAAAGGAATCTAATGTCAATGTGCCACTTTCACATTTGCTGATATCATATGAAACTGAAAGGTCAAACCCAAATGTTGCTGGAAAATTCGTCCTACACTTCTGACAGCTAAAGAGCAGTAATACAAGTTCTCACCTTCCAAATATGATTGCAGTTAGAGCAGTTGTACCAGAAGAAAGGGAAGACTCATGAGAAGATACTTTTAAAAATGCAGCATCAGTCTCCATAAATGACCTTTTGACCACCTTCTCTAGCTCCAAAGGGAAGTTAACATCCTCAACAATAAGTCTTGGCAGATGATCACGGACGAATTGTGCAGCACTCTTCCCTCCATGTCCATCAAATACCTGCACATTGGACCATTTACCTTTTACATGTTAAGTCCTAATTAAAGGTTTCCAATAATCCTATGCAAATTGACCATAAAGATGTTTATCCTCATATCATTCTGTTATCCACATTTTCTGAAGTCAACCGCACCTGTTTGGGAAAAACACACATCCCAACGTATCAACAAAAGAAGTAAGATTTTGCTACGTTGACTCAAATGTTGATAGCGTTGAGTTTAATAAAATACCGAATGTATACTAAAATGGTTATGCAACTACAACTAGGAATTGGGAAGACAAGGAGTGACAATGAAGAAGATGGGAGGTCAGAATGTCACTATTAACTTAACAAGGAGACATTCTCAATGCTGAATACCTACTTCAAGTATTCAATAAGTGAATATCAGCTGCATGCATAGGTTAATGGAAAATGAAATCTAATAGGATCATAAATTTTCTGGTCATTTGGTCATCTAAAATGAACTCCCTGGCTTTAAGATATTCATCATTAGATACATCATATTCTTCAAGACTTGCTTGATAGTCTCAATACAGTGATGGATCAAGAATGTTTAAATCATTCATATCTTATCACAAAAACAAGAATTAAATTGAAATTCAGGACAGAAAGGAATCAGCAATTCAGCATACTGGGGTAGAGGGCTTACACCATAAAAGGAAACAGCTTCCTTAGATTGTTTATCAAAATTAAACTGCTTTGCCAAATCTTTAATGCATATGTGGGTATCTTCCATGTAAGGGCGGTCTCCAATATCAGACCACACTCCAGACCGAAGAGCAGGTATAAAATTCACCATGTTCTGTTTCTTATCTGCAATCACTGTGTCCTCACATATGCTTTCCAGCTAAAAATACCACAGATGGAAAAAAAGGGGTTGAGCTAAAACATAGATGAAAATTGACAAAAACCATTTAACAACAGAAATATATCAGGGAACACCATATACTCACAGGAAAAGAACTTTGAATTGAAGGTCTCAAAGAGGGTCCTTTTTCCCAGTTCTCCATCTGGGTAGTAATCAAAATCTCAGGATACAAAGGCCATGAGTTCTTGGTGTTCCCCATGTTATCCATATCTGCAGGGGCAACTTGCTCTGCATCTTGCACACACATGGTGACGTCTATCTTTGACTGAGCAACTTGTTGTGTTGGTATGGAAAGGTTATAAGACACTTGATGCAACTTTTGGCTTATGCTGCTGTAGACACAGAGAGGTAGATAGAAGGATCAAGAAGATTCCTGAGAATATGTAGGTAAAAGTGTGTTTGAAGAGAATTGGTGTCCGTGGAAAGGAAACGAAACAGAACTAGACACGTTATGCTTATGCTCCAGAATTTCCTATGAAAACGTGGCTTAAACTCGGTTTCTCCTTTCTTGTGTGTGTATTAAGTTGTCATGTATATTATGCATCTTGAAATCACATTTTGACAATATTGTTTGAGCCGGATAAAACTTTTATCAATGATAAAACTCTCTTAATATGGTTCGCAAAGATTCGAATCTAAAACTTAAGTTAGAAAAATATGGTGTCAGTTGATTGATCTATGTGCTTTGTGGTAAAGGGCCTAATTCTTTACAATAAGATATTAATTTCCAAACGTGATTAACGTAAATATTAAACTTAAAGAATTAATTAAGGTAGCTATCGTCAATAACTGGGAATTTTGTATTATGCATTGACACCTACATTTAGTGTACCGTGCACGCGGTTAAGAGGTCCATTTCAATCCAACTCCTTGATGATTTCTGGCTTTCACACCTGGCTTTCGTGATATATAATATCATATGCAAACACATTTTCTATTTTCAATTAAACAAAAGTTGAAAACTACAGTTATTGGGTGGGTAGGGAGAAAAGTATGGTAATCTTTTGTTAACAATTCAGACTCATGATCATTATTATCCACAATGGGAGCTGCTGTCGGTAGCTTGACCCTCTAAGGAATTTCAATCTTCTGTCCTGTTTTATGGGTATATAATTTTGATACTTATCTTTTCTTTAAGTTATTAATTAGTTGATGACATATTTAATATATTATTCACAATAACCATTCAATACTTGGTGGGTTTGCCCATAGGTTCTTAAATATGTTTCTGTAACCATTTTTTCTTTATCTAGTACAAGTATTTTACATCAAAAACAATCTTATTTGGGCCGGGATCCTCCATGCATGCACCTTTTGTGGATGCAATTTGCCAATCAAGTAGATCATGTTTTTGACTATGATGATTTGCCAAGGCAGCTTATGCAAGTTGCTTGAATTATTTGTTGCTCCAGATTGCGACTTTACCCTTCTCTGAAAATATGTCCTAGTGAATAGTATAACTATAAATAGAAAATTGGATGCTAAAAAGAAAAAGAAAAGGACATAATTGGAGATGAATTTAGTAAGTTGAAAGAAAAGTTGCTCACGGAAATTGCTTGTTTTGTTTATTAACAATAATGACACTGATTTGAAAGCACAGTTTTACAAATTTGATTGGTTAGGGTTAGTGAAAACTTTTTTTTTTGGTCAATTGTTAGTGAAAACTAAAAGAGGACTTATATTAAATTATTTGCTTAGACTCAGCAAAAAAAAGTGTCTGACACCCGAAGTAAATATATTTTTATATTATACTATTTGACTAAAAAAAGGGTTAATATCACATCTATGACTTAAACTAATAAGATATTATATGTACCAAAAAAACAAATAAGATATTATATTATTTGACTTAAAAAAAAACTAATATTAGTATCTCACAAGTGTCAATCCAACAAGAAGTGTTGACTTCAAATTTCAAAGCCGGTGGATTTTTTTTTCTTCTTAATCACAACAAGAAAGATGTATGACACCCGAAGTATGAAGTGTCGTACGGGTGTCATGATTCGACACTAGGGCACTCATTTAAAGAGGAGTTTCTGTGCAATAGAGGTCACACCTAGGTAAACCAAAATTGAAACGCTAGGGAGGGCCATGGCACGACCCTACCACTAGAACTGGGTAGAGATTCTGGTGGAGGGTACCTAGTAGCGTGGTGGTGGTTACCGAGTAAAGATAGTGGTAGATGGTATCTAATTGTGGTGGTGGTTTTAGTGTGGCAGTGATGGAGGTTACCGGTGGCAGCGACTATCAGATTGCGATCAACAACGATGTAAGGCATCGTTGATAAAAATTAGAGGTGTGAGACAGTTTTAAAAACTAAATACTATATATCTAACAAACTTTTTTTATGGTTTTGAAATATGGGCGAATTAAAATTGTTTTGGAAGTGAGTTAAAAATTAATTTAGCTCCATAATAACCAAACCCGTTTGTTTTAAGAATTTGCATTTGAAAGTGAAAAATTTGAAAACTCACAACCACGTAAAAAAATACCCTTAATGTGTATGTCAAACATGAACATAATATGTCTATGAAATCTGAGAAGAGTTATTCTCTAATCGATTATGGTGGTGCATGACAGTACGAATGACTGAGATCATGGTGGTGCGATGAAAATCAACGGCGAATGAGGTACCTGTAAAAAAGTGAGTTAAAAACTAATTTAGCCATATTAACCAAACACGTTTGTTTTAATTTGTATTTGAAAACGAAAAAAATTGAAAACTCACATCCACCTCAAAAATACTGTTAATGTGTGTTTGTATGTCAAATGTGAACATAATATATCTATGAAATCTAGGCAGAGAAATTATCTATTCGATCATGGTGGTGAACGACGGTGTTTAATTTACAATGTGATAAGTTTGTATATATAAAGGTTGGACTGAGCATTAATAGAAGTGTTTAACATTGTGCAAGTTATGTATTTCGTCGTTCTGACCGACTAACTTGACAATTGCTTGTTTTTGTAATAGTCATTAGGACCGATCAGAACAATAGTAGGTGGAGTTGTCATTTGGACTTATCTAAACGAATATTTTTAAATGGAAGAGAAAATTTCCCTTCATTTCACATTAATGTTTGTGATTTTTGTTTAGTTCATCAAGGAATGTGGTAATGTGATTTGGAGGGTCATCCATCATGCACTTATTGATTTAACGATTGAAAAATATTTGGTAGAACATCAATGATCAATGAGTATAGACATTGAAAGTGAGAATGGAAGCGAAATAATGAATGTGATATGATAATTAATAAGTGGGATAGAAAAAAAGAATGGAGTGTTTGAGAGATGTATATATAAGTACTATTAGTGGTTTATATGTCATAAATATTTGTATACACTTAGTGGTTAACTACAAAACACATCCTTGAATGTATTGTCGGATTTGACTATTCCGAACACTGCATTGTCTCAACTTATCCATGATAGTTCCACGGCTCATATACAGAAAATACAACAGGAGTGATCATTCATAGTGCAAGATTTTGATCGTGACACATTGTGCCCCGCCCTATTATTGTAGCACGACATAATAATGGAAAGAACTCTTACTTTCTAACTGAGATGGTCCATGCCATCAGCCATGAAACTTTGATTGAAGCAATAAATTTCCTGAATTAAGGGATTATTGTTCTCAACAGGAAGCAACCACCATAGCAATCTAAATTCGATCTTGTGGTCCAACGCAATCTCGGCTCCAAAATGGGCCTCAACAAGTGACATAACACGTGAACCCTCATGCAAGAATGAATGACCCTTCATATCAATGTGTAAAACATGCAGGGCCCAATTGGCTGTGTGGAGCAAGACAAAGGCAGGGCCTGCCTTAGTCAAATTATAACACCATGCCCATAATAGAGGCATGGGAATGTGACCCCACAACAAATCCCCTTGCTTTCAAGAATTGGCAATTTCACAATCAATTCTTCCCACATGTTCCTTCAAATCAATAATGTGTAGGACATAGACCTTCTATTGGGAAGCCTAAATGGGGTGTTCTCTGAAAAAAAGACTTTTCTGCCACAAGTGATTGAATATTGGCTTTCATTGCTGATTCCTGCATGCAGTGCAGGGTCCTATGTATAATGAACTTTTTGGGTTATGGACAGATTTTTTAGCAAGCAACAAGGTTTCATGCCTTCTCAGCTTGTTAATGGAAACAAAAAAGAACAAAACTACTTAATGGTACTTTTGGAATAATTTGACTATTACTCTTTCTATTCAACTGTGAGAAAGGCAGAAGTGTAAACTAAATTCATTCATTTTTAATGCTCCTAGCTAGTTTAAGAAGCTCGCAGATATAACAAGTGATGACTAGACTCTACTTCATACATGTGTGTGGATATATTCGCCAGTGAGTCGATGACAACATGTTGAACCAAACTAGTGGGGAGACAAATAATTGTATCTTGTGGAACCAGCTTGAGGAACTCTTATGAGAAGAAAACTGGGTCTAATAAGATGTTTTTGATCAAACAGATGTTGGCCTTGCTTGAAATATCAAGATGAGACTACATTGGCAGATTATCTGAATTATTTTCAGGGTATTATGAATCAGTTATCCCCTATGGGAATTAAATTTGATAAGTTCAAGGGTTATTACTTCTTGGTTCCTTGCCAGATACGTGAGAAGCGTTTAGAACCTCATTGTCTAATTCTGCTCCAGATGGTGTGTTGTCAATGGACCTTGCTATGCTAAGAGTAGTATTATGAATGAAGAGATAAGAAGAAGATTAGAGTTCCTCTTCACAGCCAAAGGTTTTGATTACTAAGTCAAGAGGGAGAAGCAAGAATCGTAGTTCAAACTACAAAGATTAGTAGGAGAAAATCCATAAGTAAGTATAAAAAATTTCAGGGCCACCATTGTGATAAGAAAGAGTGTCTTCAGAAGCAATGTCAACATTGGCTTGGTTTGGAAATTATTCAGTTTAGGTTCTCACAAATAGAAATGAGTTTTTGTGCTCCAAACTTTCCGTTGTGCACTTCAGTAACATTATACATGAGTAATTATCGCACTGGTATAGAGACAATTAGACAACTGATTAAAAGTGAAATAAAATTGTACTATACTCTTAACTGGTTTAGCTTTCCATTAATGTAACATATCTAATTTTTTTGATTAATTATGCCTCGAGAATTATATATTGTTCTATATAGTACTCATGATACAATCATAAAAGCAGATATCATAAAAAATATATCATAATAGATGATAGAATATATAATATACAAATCATTCTTAAGCCTAAAAAATTGCAGCATTTCTGCAATGCTGTCCAACTTCTCTGCCAATATTTTATTTATGCTAAACTGAAGCGGTCTGTTTTTCTAGTTGATCATCCCAAGAGTCAGTTGTGTATAGGAGTCTTTCTCCTAGCTGGAGAATAGTCCATGTCAACAATGTCTACAAGGTCTGGATTGTGCTCATGAGGAACCTCTTGTTGCTTATTTACTTTTATTTCCTCTTCTTTATCAGTCCCTCCATTCTTCACATTCTGTCCATGGACATAAAAGGAAGTGATTCCAAGGTTTCATTAGAGTTGGCATCTAAATAATCAAATTTTTTTTTCTTTTATCACTAAACCAATCCGAAAATGTTTTGTAGACATCCGCATAATGCAGACATTCAACATACACCAAGAGTGAGAAAAGAAAAGAGGTGAGAGAACTAATTGATATGATATATGTTAGAAGAGAGAGATAAAGAGAAATTTGAGGTGTTTGTTAGATATCTACATCATTCATGTTCAAGTATATTACTGAAACCAACCTTTGAAATGGCATGGATAGTAGAAACTGATGTGGTAAAAAGTTTCCTATTCTTTATCTTTCCTGCAGCAACATAAGAAAAAGAATACTTAATATTGTGGGATAGTGGAGGTTAGCACTAAAATTTCTTGCATGATGCTCAACATTTGTTACATTGTGAAGTTTTAGTCCAGGGACAAGAACATAGAAAAAAGATAATGACTTTCTTCTATCTATAAAATCATAAAATTAGATGCAGTCAGGAATTTTGTGGGGGGAAATTTGCAGCAAGAATTACATGGTCTTGTTTGTAAGGTTTGGAAGAATGGTTGTGCAGAAGGAACAAAGAAAGATGAATTTCTGGTCTAGAAAGCTATTAATGGTGTCTAGCTCTGTGGTGTTTAGGTCCATAGTAATCTTCATGAATGCGGGGTAACCAGTGGTTTGTTTTTCTGGAAGCTCTTTTCTTCAAGGTACCTGTGCATTTTTCATCTTTGCAGAGAACAGCTTCATCATCACTGCTATCTTCTCTTCTCAACAAGTTATCTTCTTCATCCTGCAACCAGAAAAAGGTGATTTTTCCTATTAGCATAGAATGAAAATAAAAATGAAGGTTAACACTTGAAAACATAAAATTTCAAAGTAAGGATCACCAACATGTTTGTTATGTTGCTGTGCTGCAAAAGACCCTTTCTCCAAGCGAATCCCTGATCAGAAACAAGTAACATGAGAAATCAAGATGCTAATTGCTATATAGTATATAAATAACAGAAGGCCTAAATGAAGTTCTGTTGAAATGTTTAGTACTTACCTTGAGCCTTGGTTAGAAAGAAAGACAAAAGCATAAGAGAGACTACAAAAGATGGCCTCATTTGAAGAAAACTCTTGGGAAGAATAGTAACAAGTAGATTGATTCACTTAACAAAATGGGTGGAATTTTCTTCAGACAAAGCTTCCTCTGCTTAACCAAGCATGAAATGAGAGCTTGTAACTTGTGTGTGACTGGGGGATGGATGGATGGCTACTTATATTTATATATTTATCAATGTGTAGGGGTCCATATGTTGGATAACATGAACTTAGGAAAATTGACAATGAAACATCTAAATATTGCAGACACCCACCGAGAGTGAGAAAGAACGAGAAATGAGAAGTAATATCGAATTTAATATATGATAAATGTGATTAGAAGAGCAAAACAAAGAGAAAAAAAAAGAATACTCACTAGTGTCTGCAGTGTTTAGATGTTTAAATATCATTGCTGATCAACCTAAACTAGGAAGGGTTTTTTTATTGTTATTAACTGGTTGTCTTCTGCCCTTCTTAAAGTGCCATCCTTTGTCAGAGGAAAATTATTAATCATTCAATCGCCCAATCATTTAAGTGCAGGTTTAGGTGTTAAAAATGTCTAGAAGTTAATTTAGTAGTAGTTAAATGAAAACGCGGGCTCTTTAAGACAACAGAATATTCACTGCATTAAACAATTTGTATAAAGTACTAAAAAGGAAAAATGGGTGAAATTTGAAATCTTAAAAGGTTCATTTACTTTTTGGGAATGCTACATTGTTTTTGACTGATCTAATAGTTTAGTATGAATTTTGTGAACCCCATGTAATGTTAGTTTCCCTGATTTACTATTCCTTTTCCTTGTTCTTCACAAATGTGTATGCTTCCATGTTTGCAACCCCCACGATACAAGCGTATTTGTTTTGTCTGATTCACTTTTGTGCAACAAGACCAAAGGTTTTCTCCATGTTCATTTGGTCCTTTTTATTAGACCAAATGTCTCCTCTACAAGACAATCTGATTGATTTGCTTATTCCTAAACTTTTTCAAAGCCTAACTTGTCCCTCAACATATGGAAGTTTTCTATGGGGCTCATGCTAGCTATAGCTAGGTAGGTAGAAACAATCCAATTTTGCGTTTAAACTTTAAACAGCTTATACTAGCTTTCAAGGATCAAATCCTTGTATCGCTATAATAATGAAATTTGATTGCGTTATACATCAAATCAGTCTTGTGTGAATTTGGGTATCTTGTTGGGTTACACATCCCATCAATAAGAAGGGTTCATTTATCAATCATCACGATTTGGAGTGGATGGAAATCACAAAAGAAAGTGGCTCAACTTAGAGAGGAAGGGGAAAGGAATAGAAAGAAGAAGAAAAAGATGGAAGTGGATGTATTTTATTAATTTTTATACATTAAATATGTTCTTTATCCCAGCAAAATAGGGTGAATTAGATTTGGTCCCTTCAAAAAGATTTTATAGTTTTTATCTGTAATGTTAATGAAATAGGTGAAATAAGTCCATGAAATGTATTTGTGGTGGTTTAAACCACAAGTAATGTATTTACTACTCCCTCCGTTCCCAATCTTTTGTTGTTTTAGTTTTTTCTTCATATTCCAAAACTTTTGTTGTTTTATATAACCAATGCATCTTTTTTCCTTTTTTTCCATTTCTAACCTTACTTGTAAATTTAACTTTAATTAACCTACTACCTAGTTTACCTTGTTAGCCGCTAATTCCTACCCACTATCACTCTATTCAATAAAACAAAATTTATTATCTCCCTTACGTTTCCTAAGTGTTAGAGAGGGAACGTCACAAACAATTTCAACTGAAATCCCTCCCTATATAAATTGAGTTCCTAAAGTTAAATCATGCAAGTTACTCCTCTGAAGAAAATGGCCAATGTGAATTCTTTTGAAGAAAGAGTTGAGGACCCATGAAGGATTGTGAAATTAAAAGAGAATTTGCAGTTCAAATTTTGGCAAACTTCAAGTGGGAAACATGAAATGAACAAGAGTTAGCGGGAAAGAAAAATTGGATGGAGCCAAAAATTTAACGAAACATTGTAAACAACCATCATATTTGTTGTTTTGCATTTGATTGAATTTATTTTTTAAGAACATCAACAGACTAATCAAACTTAAAGTGAAGGTGGTGTGGATGGAGTAGTAATAAATGCTTCGGTATAAGATATGTGGAGAAGTGTACTGTAGTGATGGGGGATTTCATGGAAAATTGTGGAGTACAAAAGAATATGGACGGAAATAATTAGGGGTATTTTTGTCAAAAAATTTATTCAATGATTAGGTCTTAAACAGTGTGCAAAACCTTAAACAACAAAAGATTGGGAACGGAGGGAGTATTTAGTAGCAATTAGAAACCGCCACTAATGCACAAGAACAGTTGCAAAATGAATGACATTGATTAACTTTAAAGATTTCATTAATGTTGGGACTAAAAACTAGGAAATTATTTAAATATGAGTGGTTCAATTATGATCAAACAATCAAAGGATTCTTTTTGAATGTTATATAGTATAAAATCTGATAGTATTAGACCTGATAGGATAAAATATGATAAAAGTTTATAGGGTTAATCGTCTACTTGTCCCCTGTCTTTGTCTCGCCGTCTGAAATTAGTCCCTCCCTGGAAAATTTACAAATCTGGGTCCTCTCGTTTGCAATTTGTGTGGAGCAGGTCCTCGCCAGAGCCCGGAGCTCCGACGAGTGATGAATTGGCCAGCTGACTGGGTTAAGTGTGCTGACATGGATTTAAAAAAAAATTATAGGTCAGATTTATTTATTTATCAAACTAACCAAAATTAAACCTATTAACAAAAATCAATATAGTTTCAAAAAAAAATCAATATTTTGAATCATCTTCATCTGAAGATCTTCAAATTCATCATCAAATTAAAAAAAAAAAAAAAACTCAAAAGCTCACACCCCATAACACCTTTTATGCTGAACTGATATTTTTATTTTGCCTCATGGTATGTCTTCACCCTAAATTCAATTAGTTATTTGGATAAACCCCGTTAGAACTATGATTTGGGTTAAACAAAATTCAAAACAACAACTTCTTCAATTCATATAATTCAAAATAAATCCAGAAATTTTCAAGAACTTCTTCATCATTGTCGTCAATTTCACAAGAAAGTAATGGACAAAGAAAAAATTGTAAATTAACTTAATAAACATAAAGCACTAAAAAATGGTATGAACTATGAACAAACCCATAAAATAATGGACAAACCCATAATCTTTAGACTAACAGACCCATAACCTTCTTAACCAGAAACTATAACAAAGCAGATTCACAACCTTGCAGCGCCCTCTCTTCTTCTTCCCCAGCCCACAAATCCCAACCCCAACCAGAAAATCAACGGAATAAGGAGCAGTGATGGAGGCAAATTTTAAAGATCCCAACTTTACCAAAAAAAAAATCCTTTGTTTCCTTCCAATCTCTGGAAACCGTAGATTTCCTTCCTGAGACAGAGGAGAAGGAAACATAGAGCGTGAGAAACCCAGAACATGACCCTGTTCTCCATACTTCATTTTGCTTCTTTTATTGTTGTAACACCCCGATTTCGGTGGCGTCACCTTAGTAACCAAAAAGAAAACAAAGCGGAAAAACGTGAATATTTTTTTTCTTTGATATCTGTTCTAAGTAAATAAGGACTTGACGAAATAAAACTCATCGACGAAAGATAAATACGACTAATCTAAGTAGCATGCCACGTCACGAGTAACCTCCAGTGACGGGAAAGTAGTGCCCGTGGGCAAATATGTACAAACCGAAATAAAAGGTCAAGTATTCAGAATACAGTCCTCCCAAAGAAAGTAGGTCATCCCAAAAACAGCCCGAAGACCTCGTAGTCCGACCAACTCTCTATGATTCCCGTAAAGAGAACCACATAAAAAGCTAAAGGTCGGGGACCTACCCTGCCCCAAAATGAGAAACTGAAGACCAGAGCCACAACGCTACTCCTACCCTAATCCTGACTAGAGGAGCACACCACAGCACTCCCAACTATGCATCATCAAGATTGTCGTCTGAATCTGAATCCAAGACGACTAGGTCTATGACTGCATCTGTCTCCACAGCTGGTCCTGCGAGTCCTGAACCCGATCCCAAATCAACAGCAGCCGCTACAGTGGGTGAGCTAGAGTCTGATGAAGTCCCTCCCACAGGCACCTCCTCCGAGGGGTCCTCGTCGTCCGAAGGCGACGGTGGTGGTGGTACTACAACTCCAGGTCCACAGTGCACACCCGGTGGTAGGTTGAATCTGACGGTGTAGCGTCTCAAAACTCCGTGCGTCAGGTTTCCCATCTTGTCGACGCGATCCTCCATTATTCGCCCCGAATAGATAGCTCGGTGACCGGCGGGGTCGACCACCCATGAGCCCGGGGTGTCCTGATCCAGCATCTCGAACCTAGTCCCCCCGAAGGGACGACCATCTCGAACCAATCCGCCATAGACATCTGACAATAAGGGCATACATAGCCCCCCAAACACAGGTAGCACGCGCGAGGGTCAACTCAATGAATTACATAATAGTACATCCAATAGGTAAAGTTTAAGCAGTAGTTACATAGGCTTAGATATAGATGACAACAATATAAATTGTATATCTTCCCAAATGATTATAAATAAAATTTGCGGACAATTAGCATATCTCAAACAAGATTAACAAGTATCAAACACACGCGGCAACTAAGTCAGTATGTATGGTGCATGAATGCAATGACGAGGAACAAGATGCAATCCGGAAGGATAGGCACCATCGAGTCAGCCCTAACACCGGCCAAGGTGGGACCATTTCTGCTCGGGTGTCTCTTATACCAAACAAAATGTAGTCAGATCAGCAGTGAACCCGCAGGTCTGCCATTTCCGTCTGCTACTAAGAATCACCGCAATGTTCTTATGTGGAAATCCGGGTCTTATGACCATTTTTGGAATCCACCGAGGTCCGGCATCCCACCGTGTATTAACCTCAAAATGTGTGCATGAATGCAAAGTGATTAGGCAAACAACGTCTCCGACCTCACTCGTCACGTTGTCACGTGTTCTAGCTAACTTATTGTCTCTAAAAAGAATACCCTAAGGTAAATGTCGATTCTGCGACAAAAGACAATTAATTATAAAAAGTATCTCATGATGATTTCTCGAATCATCCGACTCATCTCCATCCGATGGTCAAAAACTGCTCAGCGAGCAAAGAGTATCAATGTACTTGGAAACTATCTGTTTCCCGGCTTATCTTTTAGATAGCCAAACAACAAAACAGCTCATCGAGCAAAAGAGCATCAACGTACTCAGAAACTTATCAATTTCCCGGCTTATCCTTTAGATAGCCCAACAACAAAACTGCTCATCGAGCAAAAGAGTATCAACATACTCGGAAACTTATTAGTTCCCCAAAACTTGGACTCGGCGACACTTCTCATTTTCCAAAACTAATATTCAAGTCCTAAGCTCTTATTTGAGATTGTGATCATTATTTAAAGGTTCAGAGGTTGTTTAGTGTCTTATGAATTTTTCCTTGTAAAATAGTTTCCATTTAGTTTTAACTCTAGCCTTATGAGTTTAAAAGATCCCATAATCCCAAGTAATTCCCAGAGAAGGTCTCGATCCATTAAAACAATAACAAGGGCCCGAACCTCTGTTCGTCCCGTCAAACTTTCCCAAAATCTCATGATGAGTTTGGCATAACTGCCCGTTATCCTCACTCTGACGTACAACAGATATATGTGTATTTGCATAATCAAAGTAACACAATCCAACAGTTATGGCGCATATATCAACACATCCTAGATTAACCATTTAGCACATAGCATGCGAATCAATATCAACACATCCTAGATTAACCATTTAGCACATAGCATGTGAATCAATCTCAAAACAATTCAAGCGATAAATGATTATCAATTGTCAGCCGTAGCCTCCGAAAACATTTTTCCCAGTCAAACACAATCAAGTGCATAAACAATAAATCAAGTCGAATTCGTCGACACCTAAAGTATTAGCTAGTATTCGGTGAGTAGCCCTCACCTATAGCTCTTCCAGCGTGTTCCTCAAGCTTTCCTTCACAACCTTCCTCTTCAGCTCCACAAAATTCATCAACCGAACCTTAGAGCAAAATCACAGAATTCAATCATATTGAGTCAGAAACTCAGCAAACAATAATTACTAAAGTTACACGAAGCATCATAAAATCCGAAGTACGATAATCTAACGAGTTATGACAAGTTTTCTAAAAAAGAATTTTCCTCCCCACCTTGGAGGTGCTCTCGGCCACACACACTAATTGTGTGCGCCGATTTTTCTTCGATCAAACTTGGTTCCTAGGCTATCATTAGTCGTAACTAAGGCGAATCAAAGCTCGGAAAAATTATCGAATCGAAAACTGTCGCAGGGGTATTTTGGTCAGTGTTTTTAGCTCGGAATTTCGAAAAACAAATTTGATGGGGATGTCACCAACGACGTTTATGACAACTAATCCTACTGACACTAAGCTAAGTCGAGAGTTTTAAACCGAAAGAACGAAACTTTGGCTAAAAATGGGTTTTCAAGCAGAATTGAAACTCGGCGGCTTTCGACGACATTCGGCAAAATGTAATCCGCTAAACATGTTCTTGGGCATGCAGGGAATAAGTTTAGACAGAGAGATCGAGTTATTTGGACAGTTTTACAAAAAGCTCAAAACTTTGAGCACAGAAAGACATAGAGAAAAACGACAGAATTGACGATCAGAAGTGAGAGATAGCATCTATACCTCGATGTCTTCGAGTAGCAACGAATGGTGCAGCGATCGGGCAAGAAACGGAGAAAATCTTTTTCTTCCTCCTCCTCCTCCAAGCTCGCAGGTTCAAGGGTGAGAATGGTGAGAAATTTTTCATTTTTTTGGCTATTTATAGGTAATGGAAAATGCGGAAAAATGAATATTTCTCGATTTTGATTTTTCCTGCGCATTCCTCTGTGAATTCTAAGATAGGTTCTGGCAACAGAATTCCAGAACTCAAAACATGTTTCTTGGAATTAAGGCAATCGATCCAAAGTCGGTGTAAATCGATTTTACCCGAAAAACTACTTTTTGCAGTTGATGTCGGATGAGAAAACTTTCTTCTGATGAAAGATTAGAAACATCGAGAGAAATAGGGGTACGCGTGTGGAATCTTCGTTTGAAGCTCCGAATAGAAAAAGTCTTCATCATCGGTTGATTTTAGGGTTCTTGAACTATCAGGGATTTAGTTTCGGCAAACCTCCGAGGATTAGAATCGGATGTTCGTACATTTCAGGGTTTCGTATCGAAATGCTTGTTTATAGAAGATTAAGAGAAGTTCTAACATTTCTCTGAAGATTTTTGGAATTAGTTTCCATCGTGTCTTTAAGTGTAAATTAATCGTTTACTATCGCTCTCGTCCTAGGTATAAGCGAATACTACTTGCGCTATAACTTATATCGACTTTAATCCTTTCCTTAGCCTTTTCCTGAACTTTCTCCTTCATAAATTAATTCCATTCGATAAACTTGTTCAGGTTTTCCTTCACGTTACATCAAACTAATCGTGAATAGGAATTTTATTCGATTTATTCTAAGCTTAAAAACTTGGGTCTCACAATTGTCCCAACCTAACCCAAGCTTCTTCTACTCGAAGCTTCTTCGCCTTTCTGGTTCCAATTGAGGGCACTCGAACTCGGTCTTTGACTCAAAGCCTTGATCTCTGCTTCCGCGTTCTGATCGTCTCCCAGATCTGGAGCTTTTCTTCTTCCTAACCTAGAAGGAGAGGGAGACAATGAGGAATCTGGATCCTAGATGTTGACGACCCAAAGGAAGAAGAAGAAGTTGGAACTGATTGTGTTCAAAGGAAGAAGAAGAAGAATCTGGAAGGATTTTCTGATTTAGGGATTTAATAATCTGGAAGTGTGTTTGGGTGAAGGAGAAGATTGGGAAAAAATTGCTTATTTTTAGGGTTAGTTTGTTAATTTTTTTTATTAATTAAATTAGGGTTAGTTTTGTTAATTGTTTTTTATTTTTGTTAAGTAAATTAAAATTTCTGATGTGTAATTTTTTTTTCTTGCCATGTCAGCTAAGTAGTCCCAGTCAGCTAGCTAATTCATCACTCGCCGGAGCTCCGGGCTCCGACGAGGACCTACTCCACACAAATTGCAAACGAGAGGACCCAGAATTGTAAATTTTCCGGGGAGGGACTTACTTCAGACGGCGAGACAAAAACATGGGTCAAGTAGACGATTAACCCAAGTTTATACTATACAATGTTTGATCATATGTTTAATGGAGGGTGGTGGTGATGGAGAGTGGTGGTGGTGATAAGAATGGTGGTGGGTGGTAGTTGTGGCGGTGGTGGTGATTGGGACAGTGGTCGTTGTGGTGATGGGTGGTGGCGGTAGAGTGGTGGTAGTGACGATGTGAGGCAATTGTGAGGGGGTGGTGGAGTTGGTTATGGACTTGTGGTGGTGGTGGCGGTGGAAGTATTGTAGGGAAGTGGTGGCCGCAATGAAGGTGACGAAGGGCCATGGTGGCGAAGCGTGAGAGTTGTGCTGGTGGCGGCAGTGGCAGTCGTGGGTGGTGGTGGTAGTGACGATTGTGGTGGAGGCAATTGTGAGAGGGTGGATGTGGTGGTGATGGCAGTATTGTAGGGTAGTGGTGGGTGTAATGAAGGTGACGAAGGGTCATGGTGGCGAAGGGTGATGGTTGTGATGGTGGCGACAGTGGCAGTGGTGGGTGGTAGTACTAAATATGGTGGTGGAGGCAATTGTGAATGAGTGGTGAAGTTGGTTGCGGTGGTAACGGTAGTGGTGGTGGTAGCAGTGTTGTAGGGCGGTGCTGCGGTGGTGATGGAGGTGGGTGGTGGTGATGACAGCGGTGGTGGCCGCAACGGCGGCGGTGACAGTGGCGATGGTGACAGTGGTTGAGGATAGTGGTAGTTGTGGCAATGGGTTAAATTATTTCAAGTAACGTATACATCATAATCTTATCTTCATTATCCATCATCTATGAGAATTCGAACATTTCGAATAAGAGAATTCGAACATTGGAATTCTGAATCTCTTCTAGTAATCTTTCTTTCATTCTTGAAGCCAAAGTCATTGGCTTGTGTGAAAACACTGCTTTCATTATTAAATTTTATTATATAAATTTCAACATGTCAATATCAAAGATCATAAATTTTAAATATAAATTTAAATTTTTACAAATTATATTTAATTAATATATAATGTACCTTGATCGATATTCACATTTTCACATTTCTCCTTTAAAGACATCACTCGATAATTTTATAGAGGTGTCTAAAAGTCCCTAAAAAACTTGGGTTAAATCACCCAAGTTTTATACATATTTTAGAAAACAAGATTGTTCATAAAGGTAGGCATATAGTCTCTAGTATGGATCAACTCTTTACTCAGCCTACTGTCTCTGCATGAGCCAAAACTCAACAAGTATAAGTGATCTTGAGTAGCTTTAGAGATAGAGTAGTATTTGATGGAGATTCATCATGTCGTAACAACTAGAAGCTCTACCCTAGCATTATCCTACAATAGAACTTCCAACAACCACCTCATGACCATCATACCATACGATCAAACCACTTTCTCCATTATCTTAAACCCCAACCAGAACCCCACCACGCTTGAGCTCGTGATCATCCACCACATCGTGCCATATCACCACCATTGCTCAAACCTCCATGAAGCACTCTTTCACAAATACAAAATTCGAGCCTTCACCACCAAGCTCCACACCAAAGCACCGCAAGACCTAGTTATTGTGTCATTCCCCTCCTCACGCCACTCTTTGAACCACGATGGCCACCGAGTCGATGCTCGCACTAGTTCAAGGCTCTGTTGAGCCAAGCATTGCAACCCACATACCTCGTTGTCATAATAGCCAAACCCCGGTATGCCACAAAATCCATCTAACCTCCATGTGGGTGAGTAGGGTTTGAAATGTCGTTTGGGTTAGGGACATAGTGAGATAGATGACGAGTGGGAGAGTAAAAAGTTATAAAGGCAAAGGGCATGTATGTTGGAGTCAAGTCCCACATCGGAGAAGTCAAGGTGAGAGGGAGAGTTTATAAGAGATGTGACCCATAAACCTAATGCCTTAAGGTTTTGGGTTAAGACGTGGTGTCCAAGATCTCCTTGGTGTCTCCTCTCAGCCTTGGCCCATGGGGCCTCGTCGTGACTCTCCCCAACAATCTAGTGTTCATCGAAATTAGCATCAACCATGTCAATTCTACGACACGGGTCAAACAAATGGGTCGGATCCATTTCAAGTTAACGTGAGCTTAATTAGCCAACACTACTTTGGTCGATGAGGTTAGTATCAGTCAAGCCAAAGCCTTTAGTCGGTGAGCACAGATAATAACTAGCTAGCATCGGCCAAACCAAAACATTAAGTGAAACAAATTTAAATCTTGACAATTTATATCAGCTGAATTTGTGTTAGCCAGACGATAACTGTGCACAATTTGCATTAGCATCCGGTCCGACACTAATTTTCCATGCTAGTTCCACCATTCTTTGAAGAAAAAAAAGTCCCGAAATGATATTTAAATGTCCTAGCTAGTGTCCATTGACTCATGAGAACACCTAATGGGGTCATGCAACTAGAGATTTAGTAGAGACTATACGAGTATAAGTTAATATGAATGAGTGAAGGTGAAAGCTAAGGTTTGAAAATGATGCACCCATTTATTAATTTGGGTGGAGAGGGTTGAAAGGAGCCCTGGATTTGGCACCCCAGGGCTTAGAAATGCCACCCCACTTAAAAGTGGGGAAATACTATTATGCCCCTCCGTGTTTTATTTCGGAATATCCATTTCCGAAGTCTTTCGGATTTTGAGATTCCGATATGCTTCGGAGGGTAACGTTCCGAAGGCTGTTGTATTAATTCAAAACACGGGCTCGAAAGCTCGCTCATTTCCCATTTCATTCCGAATTTCTTCTTGAACTTCCATTTCCGAAGCCCTCCAAACCTTCACAGCCTTCATCAGAGCTCTCCCTTCATCGCTCTTCATCATCTTCTTCGTCAACTACTGGAAGTAGAATTCCGCCCGCAATAGAGGTAAGGGCCTTCATATCTTCGTCATCTTGTTGTTGCTGTTAGGGTTACGGATTTGAATTGTTGCTCTTGAAATTTTTGGGTGCGGTTTGGTATTTTGTGTATTAGGGTTTTAGTGATTTGTGGATTGTGCGGTATTGTTGAAATTGTTGGGTGCGATTTGTTGGGTGAAATTGTTGGGTGCAGCTTGAACAATTGTGCGGTTTTAGTATCTCATTCTTGAAGATGTCTGATTGAAGCTCTTGTTGATGTTGGTTTACTGTAAATTAACTTCTTCATGTTCATGCAGAGCCAAGGGAGCATGCTTTCTGCCTTGATTGTGCCTTGATTGTGCTAGAAGTGACTCACTGTGCTACCTGTAAGTATTTCTTATCTTCTGATCCTGATCTTCATATAGTAAAACAATGGACACTAGTGGCTTTTGTATGTTTTACTTAAATATGTTGATTTTGGTGCTTAATATGTTGAATGAGATACTCAACCAAGTAAGGCTAATCCAATACTTGATACTCTTAACTAGGACAAACAGCCCTTACTCTACCCTGATAAATGAACACCTCTAATCGTTGTGGCATGCAGATCATATTGGTCCCAACCAATTCCCATAGTGTTTCTGTACATAACTATGAAAACACACTTATGCTCTATCTTTGATAATTTTTTAGTTTAGTTATTTTGGATTGGCAGAGAAACAAAAGGTTTCAATAAATAAGAAAGACACTGGTATAAGTACTGCTTATATTTTCCTCACTTGAAAGTAGAAACACATCCCCAGATTCACTCAGAACTATTTCCATCCTTCTGTTCAGAGAAAGTTCTTAAAGTTAGTCATGGCTAGTACTATCATCAAGTTGTTTTCCCTTGTCATTCTGGTTGTCTTGCTTGCCAATGCCAATTCTTCAAAGGCTCAGAGTTCAACTACTGAGTCGACAATTTCAGCTTCTCCTGGTGTTTTGCCTTACGAGACTTCGCCCGATATTTCCTCATTTTTCCCCACTCCAAGTTCTGAGGCAGAGGCATCTGCATCTGCACCGGCCCCAAGTTCAGGAGAATTGGATGGCAAGAAGTCTTCTAGTTCAGCAAGGTTGGGTTCTGCAGCTACCTTTGTTGGTATTCTGCTCTCTAGAGTCTTGATAATCAACATGGTTAATGTTTGAGCATGTACCATGGTATTTATTTGTCTTTAAGAGGTTGTCATTTTCAGCCACTAGTTTAAGTGTTCTTGCTTTCTATTAATCCGTATTCAGTAGTAATTCGCTGTGTTGCTTGCTTAATAACTATGTAGCAAAATGCTATGGAGAAAGTCAACCCCGTAGAAGTGAGACCAACCATTTCAAGCAAGGGGATCTGATATCTGTTTGTCTTGTACGTGCAATCCATGATGACCACATGAGGGAATGTGTTGAAGAGTCTGACCGCATCAGGATGAGCCCAAAAGAGATCCCTAATCTCACTTGAATCAGCTTGTTGCCTTTCAAAGTGAACATACTTGGCTTCTACCAACTTCTTCATCAAATGTTGCATTTCTGTCAATGGTCCCCTCTCCTCTTTTTTAAACCTTTTGTTGCAACTGTAAACTTGAGTGATTGTAGTCAAGTTACTTGGATTGTTTTCCTTCAATGCCGCTAGTATTTGTCTCGGTGGAGTCCAAGTACTAGTCATGGTGCCCACAAGCCCCTTCTCTTCCTCTGTTAGTCGACCAACGTAGGGGTGTCCAACTAGTGATTTAGCTGGTTCATGGTTGTGTTTACCATCCATCACTTTCAGCCACCACATTCTATCACCCTTCGTAGGTCGTCCTTTGAGATTAAACTTACAATCAGTCTTTTGTGATGCGGTCTTTTTGTACTTGAATGTATTCGGGTCCTTGTATGGCCTGTAAATACCATGCTTCGCACACTTAATAGTAACAAATACCTTTCCTCCACTTATAGCATAGTCAGACCTTGCAATCACCAGCACATAACCATTCGCCTTTCCAACATTCTTAGCCCATTGTTCAAGCTCATCACGAGTATCAAATATCTGTTCAATGATAACATATTGCTTTAGAAATAAAACATCCTACCAACCATCACTAATTATTCAATGATCATCACATCATTTTCCAAATACATAGTAGTATGTTCCAACAAAAATTATTCAATGAATACCTGGTCAGTTGTAAATAAATGTGTGGCGTCCACGCTTATACGAGGGGGCACCCACGGAATGATATTGCTAGGAGGCTCAACATTCCCAGAACCGCATGCGGCATCGCATGCGGCATCAACCAGTAAATCTTCTTCATATAGGTACGGTTCAGTCATTCAGCCTGCATGTAACAAACTGCAACTGGTTAACTACTTCGGACATTGGGATTCCGAACTCGTTCGGATACAGACAATCCGAACTCGTTCGGATAAAGACAATCCGAATTCATTCGGATACAGACAATCCGTATCAAGCTCGACAGCATCAGAATACAACCAAACAATGGTGGTGCAAAACGAACTTCCAACAAACAACAATGAAATGTAACTACAATGATAAGTAAAGCAGGATATGAAGGGGGAGAGAAATGAAACTTACCAGAAGGAACTTGGTAGCAAGGTGGAACTTGGAAGGAGATGGTGGTTGAGGGTGGAGCAAGTGGAACTTGGAAGGAGATGGTGGTGAGGGGGGAGGAAAACAAACGTGGAGGAAGAAGAGGAAGAGTGGTGGTGGTGGAGTTTTTTGAATCTGATTGTAATGGGGGGGTGGTGATGGGGTTGGTGGTGGATGAGTAATGGTGATGGAGTTGGTGGTGGAGGAGTAATGGTGCTCAAAAGGTGGCAGTGTGCGACAGGTTTTCGGATTCAACGAATCCGAAGTACTTCGGATTGTACGAATCCGAAGTACTTCGGATTGTACGTTTCCGAATTATGTCTGTCGTTTAAGTGTCAGATTCAACAAGGTATTATTCGAAACTTTGGATTCCGAAGTGTTACGGATACCCGGTGTCCGAAAGGGTAGTTCTGGCATTTTTTAAAAAATCTGGGGTGCCATTTCTAAGCCCTGGGGTGCCAAATCCAGAGGTCGGTTGAAAGCATTGCAGGGCACCTAATAGAGTAAAAAGGCACGTGGAGGTCAACATCTCCGGCACGTGAACTTCACGAGGCTTGTTACTCCTCTGCCCAACAATCGGTGGCAATTTCTCTCATTTCAGATTGCCGTGGGGACAACTACATTTTATTGCATTCACTCTTAATTCATTTGCATACACACATAGATATTTCATCCACTAAAGTTTGGAGGCATCTAATATGCACAAAAGAAACTTAGTGTAACTTTACACAAGTAAGGACTATACCGGTAGCAGGTATTTTACATTTTTTGAAAAATAAAAAAGTATTTTCTTTTTATTTTCTGAAAAATAAAAATAGTATTTCCACCACCACTCTTCTTCCACCTCCTCTCCACCGCAGTCCCTCCGCCACAACTACCATGTCCTCCGGCACAATTACCACTACCACCAGATCTCCTCCATCACCGATCACCATCCCAAGAAAAACATCTCAGAGAACAACCAGGCTTTCAAAAACTTCACATAGGCCAGTTGAATCAAAAGCCGCCAAGTATCAGACCAAGAACTGGAGCGTCCGCCACGACAAGAAGTACCACCTCGCCATCGCCTCCCTCCTCGAACTGTGCCCGAACTGCATCGAGATCGTCTAGCTCGACGACTCCAACGCGAGATCTGACCCGACCCGAATCTCTCCTTCGAGCTCCCGTACCCACCACCAAGGCCATCTTCATCCCCGATAAGGAGTGCCAGCGCCCCGACCTCCTCGCCACCTCCAGCGACTTCCTCCGCGTGTGGCGGATCTCCGACGCCGATGAAACCCAACCCTCCGCCGCAACCCCAGCGTCGATCTCAAGAGCCTCCTAAACGGAAACAAGAGCAGCGAGCACTGCGGCCCGTTAACCTCCTTCGATTGGAACGAAGCGGAGCCCTGCCGCATCGGAACCTCCCTCACATGCAGAAGAAGATTCTTCTTCGAAGAACAAGCGGAGATCTATTTCACTTGAGATCTGGGTTGTTGGATTTCTCTGTTTCCCCCTTTCAATCTGCTGCCATCTTCATCGGAGGGGTCAGAGTTTAGTGGAAGAGGAAGTGTGCTAATCGGTGGAGAGGGAGGAGAAGGAGGAGGGTGGGTGATTGGGGTTTGCAGTGGCAGTGGCCAGTGGCAGTGGCAGTGGCAGTGGCGGTGGGGTGGGTTGCAGAAGAGATGTTTTTTTTTTCAGTTAAGAAATTATTTGAGTTTTTTCTGAATAAAATAAAAACTTTTAAAAAATAAGAAAATAAAATAAAAAACCGTTAAACCTGCCACAGCAGGTCAGATACCCCTTGTGTAAGGTTACACAATGATTTTTTTGTGCATATTAGATTTTCCCCTAAAGTTTAGCTTCGTGACAATCATTTTGTAGCATATTTTTAACATGTGTTAATATATATTATACTAGGATGGTACCCGTGCGATGCACGGACTTCTTCATCCCTAATTTCTTTTGTTTTATAACTAACCAAAATTTATAGCAACTAACCGAACGAAATATTCACGAAGAGGGGTCTTGATCCTTAGTTACATAATCAAAGTTAAATCCATGAAGGTATAATGCAGGTTTGCCCGTGCGATGCACGAGAGGCTTCATATGTAGTACGTACTTGATATTTTTTTACGAACTCCACTGTTAGTTACAATTATTGAGTATTTGATATATATGGAATAATACAATGATGTATTTACTAAGACATACAATTTTAATTAGTCAAACACTTATATGTCGTTATTATCATATGTTTATGATTAAATGTTGTAAATCCTTTAAAAAACTTCCTTGAAGACAATGTTCTTGGTAACATATTGTTCGCCAGTAAAAACTATGGAATAGCCTCCAAGTTCAATCCACCACATAACCAATACCAGATAAAAAAAACGAAAAAGCTACCGGACATTACTAATAATAGCATTATTTAAAACTTAGTTTATATTAAAAAATCCTAAAATGATAGTAATAGATTTAATTTGTTCTTAGAAGCATTGATAAGTGAAAATTGAGAAATGGGAGAAACTTTTTGGAAAGATCATTATTGAAAGTAAGTATTGCAAGATAACATTTCATCACTTGAATGTATAAGCAATTATACATTCAAGGTGGTAAAAGGGTACCCCAAACCCTTTAAAAAAAGAGATTCAATAATTTGACTAAGAGTCAAAGTATTGCAAGTGTATCAGTACAAATGAACAGAACCAGCAAACTTAAAAATTCATTCCATCTAATAATCGAGTAGGCAGAGGATTGGTTCATTGAACCATTCATAGGTAGCATGTGTGAAGTGGCAGCTTCTGGCTTTCAACCATTCCCACACTTTTAACTTGACCAAGTAAAAAATGCACTCAGGCAGAAAAACCCCTTCTCTGAAAACTGCTTCATTCCTTCCCACCCAAACATGCCAAACAACTGCCAGCCATACTGATAAAATACCATCCTTCTTGGCCGACAGAAACAACCCAGCAAAGGACAGAAGATGATCAACTGGAGTACCAGGACATACAAAACAGACCCCCAACCAATTAAAAACCCGACACCAAATCTCCAGGCCTAATGACAGAAGAAAAAAAGATGTAAAATCGACTCATTATAGGCACCACGCAGAGGACAGCTAGAATCTACAATTGGGACATTTCTTCTCAATAAATTGTCCTTAGTCTGGATGCGTTTGATAAGGATCTTCCAGCCCAAAGAAACAACATTTGAAGGTGCTAAAGATTTCCATAAGAGCTTAAAACAATCCTCCTCCAATTTGACATCAGTAGCAAAAATGGCTTCATAAGCTGATCTGACTGAGAATTGGCCATCCCCCTTTCTCTAGTCCAAAACCATGAATCCTTCTTGCCTTGGATGAGAGAAAAAGATGAGATGATGGACTTCAATTCAGATAACTGGTTTGCCAACTCCCCATCCATCACAGCATTCCACTGGAAATTCCAAACCCAACGATTCCCTTCCCAAGAGCCCATCTCCGCCACATTCTTATTCTTTTGGCTAGAAATTTGAAACAGCAAAGATTGGTGATTCTCTAATTCAATCTTGAATTCTTGATGGAGTAACAATGCCAAAATCTTTCATTCTGTACATCCCAAAATGTTCCATTCATCGCACATAACTGACTGCTCATATATTCACTTCACAAATATATAACATAATTAAAAAGAATATTCACTTCACAAATTGATAACATAATTAAAAAGAAGAAAAAACTTCAAGCTGTTTGCCATGAGAAAAATGAACAGACCGAATTGTTTAGCACACCATTAATTACCTGAGAGTCAGCGCCCAATCCTCCATCATAGCATCCTTAACCATGTCATCAGCACCACCAGTTTGAGACATGAATTTGAGGCCCTTAACAGTCTCTCGGTTTTGCTCCATGGTCTTGTTCAAGATAATTGTCCATTCAAACCTCCATCCCCATATCTACCTCACAATTTGCATTGAGATCTGAAAACCCATCGAAGATAATGGTACATTCAAATCCCATCCGCATATAAACTTTATCAGAAGCAAATTTCAAATTAAAAAAAAAAATTGAATTGTCACTCACCCTGACTTTAATTCTTTTTGCAATTTAATCTCATGAATCGTGAAGCTCAATTAACACAAGCTATTACTCACTTAACATATTAGATGAATGGTAAAGTTTTTTTTCTAACAAAAAGGTTCAGCAAAGTCATAGTCTCATTTTTAATGGCATTCATAAGAAATTTATTAAGTTGTAAATACTTGCCTTCACCTCTATTATCAATAACAACAACTCCATGCTTATAAAAAAAACAACAACTCCATGTGTCCCCCTGTAATACCACCCTCCACAAATCTCATCTTTAACCGCTGTAATCAATCCAATAATATCTACACAAAATGATATAAACAACAACAATCAAATACTTTAACAGAGAAATCAATTCAAAGCTATTAATTTTGTATCTTATATTATGTGTAACTTAAGCTAGATAGTCTACTTGTAGTTTCAAACAAAAAATCCTCTTCACTGGATCACTAAAGCTTAAGTTTTGGATACTTCTTTCTCATGCCATCTCTCATTTAACTGTGAAGCAATACAGATTTTCAGAACAGTCTCACTCTTTCTAGAAGAGAGAAACCCCTTCTTCTCTAGAATTTAAGTTTGTTAAATTTCCTCACCTTTCTTAACAAATAACAATGTTTGATAGTAAAAGTTGAAATAAAAGTTGTAACCTTCCATTTATATCTCCCAGAACACAAGCTCCTAATAGGACTAACAGGCCAAGACAATTCAGCCATTGCTATAAGCCTCTAACTCAATCAACAAATTCAAAATAGAACCAGCCCTAGATGTAAGAACTTCTCAAATTTCACAATGCACAAAACAAACACAAATTGATTAGTTGACTTGACTCACCATCCTTGTGGCTTTCGTGATAGCTCTTTGGGAACAACTCTTAAGGAGTATATTTCAACTCTGCATAGCATAATATATGAAAATCAGCTAATGCCATAAACAGAAAACGTTCACAAATAAATGGAAAAATATAAAACAAAGAAAAAGCCATGATAAGTAACAGGTCAATGAGAAGAGGAGCACTGTGATAGACACCAGCCAAATGAGAAGATAGAAACCTAAAAACATAGAAGAGCAAGGGGAAGTCTCCTCAGCTTACAAATTGGGCCCAATTTCTTCTTGAAGAATCTAAATCCTTGAAAATAAAAAATATGAATTGGGCTCACTCATTGTCAAAGCTCTCACATGATCCCAAAGGTAAGCTTCAAAATTGAAGAGAAAAAAGGATCAACTTAGCCAATAGATAGGTAGACACAGTCACAGAAAAATTGAGATACACTATGAATAAGCACAAGAAATGGGTAGAAACACATTTGAGACAGAGGGATCAGAATCTATAAATACATGATCAGGTACATCAATTAAACAATCTTGAAAATCAGTAATTTGACTAATTTCATTATAAGCGCCATAAAAACTAATTTATACAAGTAATGTATCATATTTAGTATTTACTTAAAATGATGAAATTTGGTCTAGGACAAACATTTTGAAGCTAGCAGTTACAAAATTTCCTTCCTTATCCTTAGAACTACTCAATCAAGCATCACTCACCCACTCTGAACTCTGCCATTAAACCAACTAAATCAACCTTTAAAGCTCCATCAATTCTAATAGGTCTCAATGGAGTGAATGGTAAATCAAAAGTAATATAAGCTTGCAATATATGATTTGGCTCATCATCAAATCTCATGTTAGTGACAGCTTTTAAGAACTATTTAAATGGGTTGGGCCAAAAGCAGCACATCAATTTTGGAGAAGTGGACATTTTTTTCCTTACAAACTTGAAAACTTTTATCTCATTTATTATTCAATTCTTAAGGAAATGAAGAAGAAGAAAATGGAAAACCTCACAGCACAGAAAATAAATATCAACTAAAATTATAAATTACCAAAATCTTGTATTTATAAAAAGAATCTTTGCACACTGTGCCTTGAGTGGCTGCAATTAGATGAGACTAATTAAAGAATTAGAGAATGGAGACTTGAAGGAAAGGCAGAAGATAACAAAGAGATACTTGGTGATTTTCATGTAGTCTATGCTGTTAAGCATAGCAGGAGCATATTTGCTTGGATGGTGGTTCCACAAACATCATCCAGCAAATAGACACCTTTGGATAGTGTCTTTTGGCCTCATTTTATTTTTCACACCACTTGTTGTTTGGTTCTCCCCCTTCATATCTGACCTGTCTATTAAGATTGAGGAAGAGCATGGTTTTGAGATGAATAATCAACGTGTTCATCCAGTGGATGAATCACTGTGTGAACCAAAGAGAGGATCTTTGGCATTATAAGTTGTTTTAGTAAGTTCAATTTTTTCTGATTGTTTTAGTAAGGTCAAACCTCCTTTTTCTGATTATTACTCGTACAGTATTTGGAAGCAGTTCAAGCAATGGGAATAGACACCTGCAATACAGATTATAATGCACTCCATTGCATGGAAAAAACTCTGAAAGTTAAAGTAAAAGGGGTAGAAGCTTTCTAATTAGTAATTTGAGCCTTTAAATTACCCTATTAACAATTGAATCTAACTGGTCTCCTTATTAATCAAAAAGAAAAGAGAGGCTTAGCCACCACTTTTAGTTGCATGCAATGTGTATTCTATGAAATACAAAAGTAATAAATGGTTACCTTTTCCCATCTAGGAGCCAAAAATTCATTTACAGTTAAGAAAATGAACATAATCATTTGAAAAAATAGTTAATGATGGCATATGTGCTGCAATGGAAAAGAAAATGAACATAATCATTTAACTAAAAATCACAGCTAAAAGAAAAGAAGTTCTTGATTCTTACATTTTGAAATGATGAAGCCACCAAATAGTGAAACAATTACTATGGTCATGGTACCAGAAACATTGATAATGAAGTCATGTGTATGACAAATAGGAGAAGGAGCTGGCAAAAGAACCTGAAGGAAATGAAGGTGAAAACATAGTGTCATAGCGATGACACAGTACACATAAGCTAGATCTTATAGATGCTATGTTTAACATTGGGACTTTTAATTAAAGGATAGAGGATACACAAAAAATACACAGCACTTACCAAACACACATCTAGTGATCGATTCAATCTAACACAAGCATGCTTCTGAGCTCTGCCCTTGCAAAAACAAATGGATAAATGTGAGAAAAAGCAATTGGGTTAATTACCTTACTGATGTAAAGAAGTTTCAGTAAGGCTAGGAATAGAACCCAAGTCAGAGTAATATAAATAATAATTTGAAGAAAAATAAGGAAATGACTTAAAAAATAGTGAGCTATCAAAAATTGTTTTCACATCAGTAGCTGCATCCAAACCATCATACAAATGTTTCTTACTGGATTTAGTCTACCATCTATAAAATTTGAACTGCATCTAGAAACATGTCATTCAATAGTATGATTCTTTTTCTGGTTCCACCACCTCTTTTCAATTAAGCACATTTGACATTTTTTCTAGTTCCACTCACCTTGTTCTCTTGTGGATTGTTGGAAGAAATACTTTTGCTCGATGAAAAAGAACTTGATCACCCAACAAAAGCCACACATTGTGAGATATCATTGACAATGTCAAGCTGTCACAAGCATCACTTAGACACCATTAAACTTCTTAATTCTAATCTGGATTTTGTCCAACTCTAGGCACAACTCAACAAAAAAAGAGTTAGAAAAAGGCACAAGAACATCTCTATCTTGTATTAGAGGGTACCTGGTGCAGATTTATAAGAAAAGGAATGCAAATTTATACATATGTACTGAGGGTACCTGGTGCAAACCAAGATTTAGCAAATTCACCAGGTAATGGAGCCAGCCAGATAATGTTCCTCAAGTTCTTTGAATCATCATATGTCACAGACTCACAATTGCCCCTGAAAGAAAAGTGACAGATTAAAAAACAAAACAAAAAGATGCTTCTTTAAAAGTTGAGTATCAAATAATTACAGAATATAATATAACAAAATTCCAAAACAACGTGGAATCTATATAGAATGTGAGGGAAAAACGGCAATAGATAATAGGGAAAGGAAGATCTAGCTGCGAATATCAGAAGTGCGGTAGGCGTAGGATGGGAGCTGTCTACAGCGAGGCCAGAGGCCAGCGGCTAGCTGTGTCGAGGTCCATAGGTTCCCAGTAGCAAAGAGAATGAGTGGGAACTTTGGAAACAATCAGCTGAGAGATAAGGCCCAGCCCAATTCTGTAACAAACAAAAAAATGTGCACATGAACAGTGCAACTGAACCTTGCATTTTAAGTTAGTAGATATAATCGTACATACAGATTTTAATGGACATAAGGACATCCAAATTCTAATATATACGATTTACAAGTTTAGTAATAGTTTTTAACTGCACTAAAAATTAGTGCAGGTTATGAAAAGCTAACATTTTTCTTTTTACCTACTCTTAGGCCCAGTTTGGAAGAGCTTATTTGAGCTTATCTGACAGCATAAGCTCTTATGCCAGTGTTTGGGAGAGCTTATGCAAACAGCTTATGGTCTGCCATAAGCTATTTTCAGCTTATTTTCATAAGCTACTCAGGATAGCTTATGAAAAACAGCTTATGCTTATACACAGCTTATTTTTAATTTATTTCAATAAATTTTTAAAAATAGCTTATGAATAAGCGCTTATGTCATAAGCGCTTATGACCATAAGCGCTTAATTAAGCTGTTTATCCAAACGGGGCCTTAGTGCGTTTGAGAAAATGTAATTTAATTAAGTCACAGGTATTAACAACTCATAAAGTGTGCTTACGCTTGAAAAAATGTTGACGGCACTCACGGCAGTGTCCATTGGAAGAAGGAATTAAATCAAGCCTTAACATGACATGTGAGGCTAGCTAGGTTATTAATTTGACCCTTCAGGTATTCACTAAACCGTAATTAACAATAAAAAATAATTGTTTATTTAATGAAAAACAAAATAATTAGAATATGGATAGAAAGATAAAAAATCATTTGTCCCCGTAAGATATCTAAAGTGGTAGAAGCCTTCACATATGAGTTGGATAGGGGGGTCCAGGGACCAAATCTTAGCGAACACAATTTATCTTTCCGATGTAACAAAAAAAGAAAGATAAAATCATTTAAAATAGAGTAAAAATATTCACAGTCTAGGTTTAATTTAGAATAATAGATCCTTGAGAAACAGTGTGTCACTGCTTTTTGTTTCTGCGGGAATCCAGAATTTATGTAGCCATGATCTTGCTAATATACGTGCGTTTTTCTTCTGTTCCGCAATAAAACGGATGTTAGTTTAGGAATATATAGTGGGTATATACTCTTTTGAGTTGTACTAATTAAAATTAAATCATCATATCTAATTGAATAAGACCTCATCATTTATTTTATTTTTAGCATTTGATATTAGAAAGGAGTTGTACTTTAGGGCTCCCAGGGACCCCAATGGACGATTTCATACCATGCATGGGGATAACACAAACCCTAATTCTTGGTTTTTCGTCTATAACTTTTCTTGATAATTAAGTTGAGTTTCAAAAGATATTCTTTTTTTTAGAATGTTGAAACTGCTTTTAAAAACATGAGTCCGACATAGGTGCGCCACATTTCGGGACTATGAATTTTGGGATGCCTCACTTGAGAGGTGGACGTCACTACTTTGCTTAGTTTCTTTATTGTTTAATTTTTTTAATGAGACTGAAAATGATGCTTGTTTTCTGATTAGTTGCCTATGGAACCAAATAATTCAACTTTGGATCGAGTTGCTACTCATTCGGATTGAAAGGCCAAATTAATAGTAAACCTGATTAACAAGATCCTAGTGTATATATTACTATATAGTATCCTTGTTTCTTTAATTAGTATATAGGAGTTCCATGCCATATATAGTAATATATATGTTAGGTATGTTGTAGTTTTGACAATATTTCAAAATCTTTTAAAATAACTTTTAATGCATTTACTTTGAAAAAAAAAACTTTTAAGTTTTAATGCATTTGAATTTCATTTCCAGATGATCAGGTTGTGAATATGAGAGAGACCAAGTTTACAATCAGAGAAGAATTTTGAACTCAACATCTTTTCTATATATGTCATGACTAGTTATAAATCACTCTATAACTAATAGGCTAGTAACAAATCTAACATGCATAGGGCATAACGAAAATTGTTGTTTTGACAATTTACTGATGAGGTCATCATCACTCATGATTAAAGATGAGATTGCATGTAAAGATTAGATTGTCAAATAAGATGAAATCAGGTCGCCCGTAATGAGGAGAGGTCACCTGTGATGAGGCCTCTCATCCAAATTTGATTGACCCAAAATCTGCACTCCACACTTAAGTCTCTCATTCCGGACCACTAGATTTGAAAGCTTTCTTAATTGATATGTTAATTTTAATTTTAAGGACTATTAGTCGGTTACAAATTACAATTCCAATTTAAAAATATAAATATAATGTTTGTATCAGATCATTGATTGAATAAAAAATGTTTGATATAACTAATTTATAGGAAATAATAAAGTTACATAAAAAACATATATGTATGCTTATTAAGACTTTATTTTGATATCAATATATGTATTCATTTTAAAATAATTATCATTTTAGATATTTTCAAATTATATATCGTCTTAAAATTGTAGTATAGATTTTTTATTTTTCATTTTTCATTTTTTAGTTTTCTAAATAAAATTAGAGAATATAAAATTTAATTTAGTTAAATGACCTTGTATTTAATAAATTTATTGAATTAGTGGCTTTAGGAGACAACAATAGTAGTAGTATATAAATCCAATTACTTTAGACATTTGTTTTTGGTCAATTACTTTAGACATTTTAGATTTGACAAAAAGAAAAGGAATTTTAGACCACCAGCACACGGCCTAAAAAATTATTTTGGGCTCGCATGCTATAAAGTCCAACTTCTGCACCAAATTGCAATTGTGGACTGCATGGATCATATCAGCCCTGAGCACACAATGCAACTATGATTAATTTTTTGTTTTTTTAAATTGCGAGAAAAAAATATATATATTACTGTCAATTTCGATTGGGATGTGATGACGGGCAAAAATCTTCCCAATAGTGAAGGTTGTGAGGATCAAAATCTCAACCTAGCGGTTCGAACAACCCATGTTTCACGACTGCGACGGTGCCATGTGAACATGAAAAGGTCTAAAGTGCTTTAGTATTTAATCCAATGTTCGATCTCTGAGCGGTGGGTATAAAAATTATTTATTAGGAAATGTCTACTCATTTAATATGATTTTTGAACCTCGGAAGTTTAGTATTCCTCATAGCTGCCAGCTGTGAGAATTACTTAGAAAAGATAAAAAAAAAGTGGTTTAAGTTAAAAGTGATTGAGAGTAGTAATTAAGAGTGATCATACAATATGTATGAAATGAAAGCTATACGACTTTTGCTGTTCCGTTAGCGCCAATTCCTGCACACTCAACAGAGAAGAGAAGCAAGAAGCAAGCAAGTTTGGTGTTGAGTTCATGATTTACGTGGTTGATTTGAAACCGAAAACCAAACACGTATTTTGTGTGGGCCTCAAATAACACAACTCTTCACTTTTTCCACTTTAATTATATAAATGTCTTTTTATTTCTCACTCAAAAATCAACACACAATTCTAACACCAGTTTTCTATTACCAATGGCCATGTCTGTTGCTTCTTCTTCTTCTCAATTTCTCCGACCTCTTCATCAGCTAGAGTTCCCGAAATGCCCTCGCCTTTCTTCTAAATCCCAGTTCCGCCCTCGCCCCCTCCGCCGCTTCCAAACCCTCCGGAACAACATTCGCGCCACCGCCGCCGCCGCTCGTGTTGCTGATTCGGTATACTCTGCAACCTTCTTCCCCTATTCATTCCAATCATACTTAGTTACAATCAATTCATTCACTTTCTTACAGTTAGTTCAACCATTCTGTTTTCAGCTAGCAATAGCAATTATATATATATATATATATATATAATTTCACTGATTGTTGATCTCAATTGTGTATAGAATAGTACAAGATGTTTTTCTTAGTGCATTGTCTATAAGTACATACATTGATATTTTGTTTGAATGCATATCAGATTTTGGTAGTGCAAGTGTTAGAAATATAATGTAAAATCAATCGTGTGTCATTTACTTAACCGCTTAAGCTTTTGGGATAATTGGTTCGTGACAGCATAAAATTTAACAAAGTTGTATATGCTTTCTTAGGAGTAATTTACGTTAGCGCCTTAGCGGCAGAAGTGAAAAATCCAACTTATGTAAGGTTGATTGTTAAATTCTGCTTCAGGAATTCAGTTCAAAGCATGATCAGGCTGTAGCGGCGGACGTCTTGGCGTGCCCAATATGTTATGAGCCATTGATAAGAAAAGGTCCTGCTGGCCTTAGCTTGTAAGTTGTGTAGATATGTATGAGATTTTAGTTCTGTTTGTATCTCAAAGAGTGTCTCTGACTAAATGGTTTTGAAACTTCAGATCAGCAGTCTACAGGTCTGGTTTCAAGTGTGAGAAGTGTAAAAAATCATATTCTAGCAGAGATAGGTATCTGGATTTGACTGTAACTGCTGGCTTGAGAGATTACACTGAAATTCCACCAATTCAGACTCAGCTTTTCAGGTATATGGATATATTTGTAATTTAACTCCAATTTCATGGCATTTGATTGTTATGTGATGTATAATCCCATGATATTCATGTTAGTTGTATGCACTTGATGAAAATTTATCACATGAGGCACATACCAGTTTTTTGACAATGTCATTTTACAAATCCATTTTTTCATGTCGTTCTTTATTTGAGGAGACACAAGTTGTAATCTAATTCTGTTTTCTGCATGGAACAATCATTTGGGGATGTTCTTATCTTTCCTTTGTGTCTAAACTTTTATTAGGAGTCCCCTTGTTTCATTCTTATATGAGCGAGGTTGGCGTCAGAATTTCAGTCGAAGTGGCTTTCCTGGTCCGGATGAAGAGGTATGCTTTCTCGGTCAGTACTGTGACTGCAATATGCGAATATTGAAAAATCTTCATGATAATCGTCTAAACCACTTTGTTTAATAACATATGTACACATATCACAGAAAGGAAGCTGAGGCCCTGTATCATTTTGTAATTTTTTTGGCTTGATTTATAATAATGCAATGCATATTAAGCTCATTATTTTTTCTATCATGCAGTTCAAAATGGCTCAAGAATACTTTGAACCTGCTAAAGGTGGTCTTATTGTGGATGTTAGCTGTGGTAGCGGTTTATTTTCCCGAAAATTCGCCAAATCAAAAAACTACTCTGGAGTCATTGCACTAGATTTTTCTGAAAATATGCTTCGCCAGAGTTATGATTTCATTAAGAAAGATGACACACTTTCAACCACGTATTATTTTCCTCCTCCTCTGCTTGATTCTAAATTTAATGCAGCCAAAGAATAATAAATTCGATGTCTTTCCTTTCGTACGAGGAGACATGAAAGCGCTGAATACTGTTTATTTCATTATTTGCAGTAATCTTGCACTTGTAAGGGCGGATGTTTCTAGGCTTCCCTTTTCATCAGGTTCAGTTGATGCAGTCCATGCTGGTGCAGCTTTACATTGCTGGCCATCTCCCTCCAATGCTGTAAGTTCTGTGGCTTTGTGTGAATTAAAAGTCAAATGTTTGGGTTGGGGCAAGCTTTTTAACAGACTGATATCATTGTGTATGACCATGTCTATTAAAATATTGAGCCACTCTTTACACAAAGGGCTTTTTGTGTTCTTAGATTCTAGAATCTTGTTCTCTGTTAACTTAAGTACCCATGATTCTACATCTTATTGTGTAAAAAAATTTGCAGACTTACTATGCCAGATTCAAACTAATAAATTTTACTACTTTCACAATAACAAATCAGTTTTTAATTGGTCGTTGTGAAGTATTAAGTGTTTGCTAAACAGAATGTTTACTGCATCATAAAAGCAAGGTTTCTACTTCCAGAGATACATAAGATTAGAAAGAGGAAACTGGCAGAAATTTCCTTTTTATGATATTGTCCTGAATGAGTGTCTAAACATAATATAAGGAATTCTAACAACCTGCTGTTTGACAAAATCTTTTTAATTCTTTTAGTGGGTTGTGTTTCATCTTTCATGTAGGATTCACTAATTGAAGAATGGGCCTAGGTTATTTAGGGTGAGAACCACATGAACTTCACCAAATAGCAGTGAGAGTATCAAATAGTGTGTTGCTAACTTTTCCCATGAACCTATGATGTGCAAGCATATAAATACATGATACGTGCGTACATACTTTATGCTTCTTTCATGTCTCTACACTCTACATCTACACTATACACATATGAACAAGTTATGTATGTACTTTTCTTATAAAGTTTGCTTGTAGCCTACGAGTCTTCCACATACATTTTCACTCTATTTAAGTGTGTGTAACTTTCATGATGACAATCCAAATATGAATTTCTTAAAGGTTGCTGAAATCACCCGGGTACTAAGAAGCGGTGGAGTATTTGTTGGAACCACTTTTCTGCGTTACAATTCGTCAACTCCCTGGCTTGTACGCCTCTTCAGAGAGGTAAACTCGGACAGTAATTATCTTTGATCATTGTCATAATAACCTGATGTGTCAAAATTTTGCATGTTGAACTTGACCTTGCCTTTTGGCTTTTGGTGTGAGTTGCCAATTGGAGTGATTACCTGATTATCTCCTAAATCCACAAATAAGATATCCCATTTTCTTTTGCAGAGGACTTTTCCAGGCTATGGCTATTTATCAGCGGAAGAAATTGAAGACCTTTGCACCTCATGTGGTCTAACCAACTACTCATGCAAAATTCAGCAGTCTTTCATTATGTTCACAGCTCAGAAGCCTTAAAACTATATTTGATCCATGTATAACACTGATTCTCCTATATTTTATTAGTTTCTTATGTTATTTGTTTCATCTGTAAAGAAACTGTAAATATACAGGAAATGAAAAGATGAAAACTGGAGATGTATGTAATGAGAAAGTCTTTCATATATATTAACTATTGAATCCACTTTATGCCGTTATTTCATTGCTCTGTTTTCATTCTTCTAAAATAAGAGATTTACACAACCATTCTACAGTTATCTTATTTGCATATACCTTCATTCTGTTTTTGTTTTCTGAGTCTTGTTGTTAAGGTTTTTTTTTTACTGGTGACATATAACTTATGTTTTCTGAGTCTTGTTGTTAAGGTATTTTTTTTGTCAATATCTTACTTTTTTTTTTGGTGAATGTCAATATCTTACTTAAATTACTGCCTCGATCACTCTTCATGATTTTGGTGTTGTCCCATGAGATATGCTTTCATCAATTATCCTAGCCTGTTAGGTCTAAATCCTGTCATTATACTGATAAATCAAGAGAGTAGGAAGTGAGCTACCAACAAAGTATTGGTCGGAGTGGAAGGGCCCCGACCTCTTAAGCATGTGATGGGCCTGTGTTTGAAAAAAACGTTGTTGGGAGGTATCCTCACTCTAGTGGCCGGCAGTACCTAGGAGATTAGTCTCTCAGCTACCGATAATACTCTTGGAAGAAGAAAAAATGGTTTAGAAGTGAGCTTATATGAGACTGAGCTCATTTCATCCACATTCTCGTGGTGTGGCTAAGGGAAGTAAGTAAGATAAAATAGGACATGTGGTGGTGGTGGATATATATGGAATTAAATTAGAAGTACAACTACAAGGTATGATATGAAATTGCACCGGCCATTTTGATGAATATGCACTGTAATCGGTGACTGCTAGTTGATTCTCATTCTGAATTTGTTGTGACCGGCCATTTTGATGAATATGCACTGTAATCGGTGACTGCTAGTTGATTCTCATTCTGAATTTGTTGTGAGGACTATTACATTGGAGAATTAAATTAGGATCAACTTGTACGTATTCCATATCTTCATTGTACTGTTTTGCATTGTCACGTGAACGGGGTTTACATATCCTGTAACAAAGGGGAAGAAAACAAAAGATTAATCACCCCTATAATAACATTTCAAACCCCAAGAATAGCTCTTGGTTAGAGGCTTAGAGCCTAAAAACACAATATTTAGGTATGGAATTCATCAAAAAAATATGCACTGAATATAGCCCATTTATCAATTTGTCATTTTCCTAGCTGGTGCTTAATATGGTTGTGCCTGTGTGACTGTGTGTCAATAACAATTTTTGCATTTGTAGTTTTTGCATACATCCGCTGACAACTAATTGAAATCCTAACGTAGAATTAAATTTGTTTAATGAAGACTTTACTAGTTTTTCATATTATTACTAGGTGAGTATTTTCAAGTTTTTTATGTGTTGTGTATACTTTAAGTAATATTTAAGGTGCACAGTGCTCAGTGATTGGTTTGGCTAACTGTTGTCCGTGTTTGATTCCCTAAAACAGGGGTATTGTGGCCGTTTATGCCTTGTTTCATTCATATTTTTGCTGCTAAGATTAGGTGATGCTACCAATCCTGTACTGCAATATATATGCACAACATATAGTAGCACTAATGGCAGCTTTTCTGGAAGTGGCTGAATAAATTTGGTTTAGACCAGCTTTGTTGCAGTTGGTGAGAAAATGGAGTATGAGTTCATCAGAAAGATTAGTCAATTACAAGTTCATTCAGTTTTTGTTTTGTCTTATTAAATTAAGTATAGAGATTTGGCACTGATTGATCTAAGCTGCTTCATTTTCCAAAGTCAATTACTGTGTTAGCTGCATAACATTTTGATGCATTCTGCAATTTAAACCTTAATTCAATTCCTTAAGTGGAATTGCACTTTATGGGGCTCCGTTATTTACCTTCCACTACAACGCTTAGATACTTATTCTGCATAACATTATAATTCATTAACATCTTGTTTACCAATTCCAAGAGTTGATGATTTAACAATTGAAAAATGAAAATTGCATCTGTTGCAATTCAAAGAGAGGTTAGGTTGTTAAGCAATAAAGCTCTTAAGCCAAGAAGATGAGTGAGTGGCTCAGTAGAAATATCAGAGACATGGAAACAGCGCGCACGTTCCTCTCATAACATATCATATCTTAGAGTACTTGTTTTTCCTTTCCCCTTAATTAATTAGGATAAAATGGTACCTACCTGTTCGAGGAATGAATAAATATATGTCCTTCCTTAGATATCTTGTGATGCTCCATAAATACGCTCATTTCCATGCTCTTGTCCCCTCTTTCCCTTGATCACAGCACAATTAAGGGACTATTCAGTATTCACAAAGATTTCCTTAACAAGTGTTTTCACATTATATGATCATGGTTTGAATTGAACTTCCCTTCTTCTCTCCTCTTTCTATTCTATATATGCAAATGTTCCTATCAGTAACCCTTTTGGTTCTTACTAGCTATATGTTTCGTATTTGTAGGGAAACCAAAAATTACCTGCATGGTTGGAAGCTCTTTACACAGAAACTTTCTTTGTGGGGTGCTCTGAACATGAGAATGCAAAAAAGAATGAGAAGAACATATGCTGCTTAGATTGTTGCACCAGTATTTGCCCTCACTGTTTGCCATCCCATCGCTTCCACAGGCTTCTTCAGGTTCGTCGTTATGTTTATCATGATGTTGTCAGATTGGAAGATCTTCACAAACTCATAGACTGCTCTAACGTACAGGTATATATCTTTTGATGATTCCTCATGTAATTCAACTATGTGTGTGTGTGTGTACTCCTATAAATTAGAAAATTTTATTGAGGTTTGAATTGTATTAGCCATATACCATCAATGGTGCCAAGGTTGTGTTCATCAAGAAGAGACCTCAAAATCGCCAATTCAAAGGGTCTGCAAGCTACTGTACTTCCTGTGATAGAACTCTCCAACAACCATTTATACACTGCTCTCTAGGATGCAAGGTACACACAAACAAAATTCTCTCCTGATTGATGCTTGTATGCTTGTGGACAACAATTCAAACCCTTTTGCAGTTTAACTTTCAATTAGTCAATAACTGTGCTGCAATTGTTCAGTACAAGTGAATAAATTCAAATAGAACCTCAACAATGTAAAAAATAAAGACAGAATTTTAGTTTTCTTAGGCAACCAATGAAAAATAATATGATTAATTTAAAGGAAAATGTTGGGTAGACACTCATAATCTATGTAGACATTTAAAATGAGAAAGAAAGTGATGTAAGTGGTGTGATATATAATATGAATTGTGATCATGTCATAAAAAAGTGAGTCAGAGAGCGAAAAATAAGTATGCAGAGTATCTACGTATCATAACTTTCATTTTAAATGGTCAACATGTTTGAATCAACTTCTGTTTTTTTTTGTATTAGAATCAATTCTGACACAAAAAGTTACTCATTAGAGCTTCTCATTCAATATGATTTTAACATTAAAATTTATTTAAAAGGTGTTTTGAAGCATTCATTTAGTAACTATTGATCATATAGTTTCTTACATTGCTTTTAATCACCATTTCATCACAAGTAACACAATTCATTTCATTTTGTATGCCTAATGCATGTGTATGTGTGTAGGTGGATTTTGTGGTGAAACACGACAAGGACCTATCTCCCTATTTGAGAAAATGCAACTCCTTGCAGCTAAGTCCTGACTTCCTATTCCCACAAGAGATGGAGGATGATGAAGAGGTCATGAGTGGTTCAAGCAATAATGTGAAGTGTGGCGATGAGGAATTAATGAGCTCATCATCTTCAGAGAACATGAGCCTGGCTTTCACAGAGAATAAGATTGTTAGAAAGAAGAGGAGTGGGTGGAAGAATGCGTGTGCAAGATTAATGACCAACAAGGTTTCTGAGGAAGAAGACATGGATACCAGCTGCATGAGTAGAAGGAAAGGCATCCCTCAAAGATCTCCACTGAGTTAGCTATCTCTTACCAACATCGATCAAATAAAGTTAAACCAAAAGGAAGTTTAGCTACAAACTAGTGTTCAATTCTTTGAATTATTAATATGATATGTATTTTTGACTGAGGTGGTGGAATTATTCAAAATTCTCCCCTCCCCTCGAAATTGAAGTATTTTAGTCTAATTAATCACAAGAGCCTTTGTCTTGTCGATATCATGTGCTTACTTATTCCTAGGTAAATTAATTTTAGGGTTGAGCTCAAAATGGACTTTAATTAAACAATTTAATTAACTGTGATGGCTCGGCCCAATCGATAGTTTGGCTCGAACAAGCGTGTAGAACAGCTCAAAGGACAGTCAATTTTTTCGGCCCGTGATAGAGGGGATTGGGTCTTCTCCAATGAATGCCAACCACGTCGCAATGGGAAGGAACAAGATGGAAATGGAGACAAAGGTTGGGGAGGAGATTGAATGTATGGTGTAATTAAATGTTGATTAGTATAAAGAGGGTAGGACAAATGAAGACAACATGCTCACTTGTATTTTAGAGGATGAGCATGAATCATGTTCATAATAACTAGTATTTTCCTTAGTGGTTTACTTAAACACATTGATAAATTAGGAAGCTCTAACTTAAAAATGTATCAATCGTAGAAAAATTGAAAGAAACTGACTGATATGTAAAATACCAGAACCAAAATAATCAAATCTAACTGATGAATTATAAATGGAGTTCTAAGTAAAAGCAACATAATCTTCTAGGATGAGAACTACCTAAAGAAAGAAGCAAAAACAAAAGGCAAATTCTAAGTTATTCTAGGAATGATCAAATGCGAGAGCCAGTAAAAACATCTAAGGGTCATTGTGACAAGCAAGACACATATGGTGAAGTAGAAAAAGCTTCTCCATGGGCATCGCTGCAGGAAGATTGTGTAGCTGATCCTGAAGAAGCATAAGTTATGTTAATTGCATCCATGATGATATCAGTGCACCCCACTTTCCCTCTGCAATTCAGAATGATTGCTGTCTTACTATCAGAAGTTCCCTTCACATAACGATATGTCACCCCACTAATTTGCACTGCTGATCTCTGTATATACATGATCATATTCCAAAAATACAGATTAGTTCATTAAAATTATATGCAATCTATTAAAAAATAGCAATGTTGCCTATATATGACACAATTTAGTGTAACCTGATTATTATTATTGTCTTCATCCAGTTTATCTACATAGTTCTGGTCAATAATTATAGGATTTTTGGTATCTTCAAGTATGATATGTTCAAATGAGATCTTTCTAGCATACCCGAATCCACCCTGTAGAAAGGGAAAATGGAATTAATTAACTAATTATGAAAATAAAATGAACATAAATAGATTATTATCTTTAGTCAAATTGTCTTGGTACCGGCCATGTCTTTATTCTCATTCCATTATCTGATCCCTTGAAAGTGCAATTGTATACATGTACTTGTTCCACTACTGCATAAGATCCTTTTGCTCCAAGGCTTCCTACACTGAAACGCATAGCCACAAGAAACATAGAACAGATTTTACTTTGGGCAATTCTATCAATAGAATCAAATTTCTATCATGATAATGTATTTTTGTACCTTATACCATGGCCTGGTCCACATGTTACCCCAGTAATGTTAATGTTTGATGTACCATTGTTGATGGCAACACAATCATCTCCTGTTGAAATAAAAAAGAGTTTCGTTCATTTTTATCTTGAAATAAGTGCTAACATCTGTTTGCATTGGATCAATATTCACATTGCAATATCGCCTAGAATGGAATGTAAAAAAAATGCATGTTATTTTCTATGCCTCTTACCAGTTGCAATGATTGAGTTTTGAATTAGAATGTAGCTTGATTGAGAAATGTCAATTCCATCAGTGTTAGGGCTATCTTGAGGTGCAGTGATAGTGACATTGAAAAATTTTGTGTTAGTGGAATCATGTATGGATATGTGATTTCTAGCACTGTTGAGATGGCGAGTTCCACTTAGATGGAGGTTGTTGCAGTTGTCAAAGTACAGGGCCTGCTCAATCAAGCAAATCAGTAATTCATGCATAAAAATGTGTGATCTCCTTTTTTTTCGGTCAATTAAATCGTGTCATCTCAATTAAAAACCAGTTATCTAAATGTGTAACTGCTTCATGCGTCTACGTCAAATGTCTTTATAGTTGATACACAAAAAAATATATATCTTACCGTTGGTCTGGGGCAGCTTGTCACCTGAAAAAAAATATTAATAAGTACAAAACACACAAAGAATGCTTCTTCTTAGTTCCTATTTATATAAATAGAAATGAATGTAAAAATACAATGGCACAAACTCCAAACTAACATCACAAGATTTCCACCAAACAGAACCATGGCCGTCAATTTGTCCACCTCCATCGATTATTAGGCCATCTATGTTCGAAAATTCAATCCACTTTGTATAGTCTTTGTCCTTCCATGCTTTAGTGTTTTTTGGTGCAACAATGTTTCCTTCAAGCTTTTATATCACATTAAATCAAAGAAAAAAAACCAAGTTATTGAAATGATTTGATTATTCAGCTTAGAGAAATTAAAGTTGTATTAAAATGTGGTACACATTCAACCTGAAAATGAACCGAAGAGAATTTGCAGGGACCACTGAATTTCAGAGGATTCAACAAGAAAGTTTTCCCTGATGGGACCTTAAGCATTGAAGTACCTTTATTCATCATGCAAACGTCTCTCCAAGCCTTCAGGAAAACCTTGTATTGAATATTGAAAACCACACAAATTCAAGTAAATGATAACAAGAAGCATTTTTTTTTGACAGTGGAATCAGATAAATATAGTTTACACACTTTTCTTCACCGAAAAATTAATGTGTTCAATGTAAACAAAAATTAAGGATGGTTTACTTGAGAATCATCTGTGAGGCCATCTCCAACAGCACCATAATCAATTACATTGAAAATGGTAACTTTCAATAGTTTATTACATGAACAACATGAAACAAGGGACAATATGAAGAGTGTAGCAGCCAGAACTTTCATGATGAAATAACTTCAGAGAATGTGGAAAACAGTCTTTTCTAGCTAGACTGATTTGATTAATTATCTGAATGGAAATGAATATGTGCAGGAAGGAACTGAAGCAGAGAAATATATGTATACATGTTCCTGCTAACTGATCACTAATGAGATGAGACAATTTTTCCTACAAATTAATTAGTGGGATGAGTTTCTTTTCTGGATACAAATTAATGGCATTGATGAAATTGACTGCTTAAACAAAATCAAGAAGAAACAGAAAGTAAAAAAAAAAAGAAATTAATTGGCATTGATATTAGTAGAGGAAATAAGAGCATTCAATATTGTATTGAATCTTATTTTTCTTGATGATTTGAACCCCGGCCTAAAGCCTGGGGCGTGTTTGCACATTTGAGAAGCTATCTAAATTTAACTATGCAAAAAAAAAAATTAAAAAGACAAATCAATGAAAAAAGTAATGACTTTCCCTTTTCAATCTGCATTGTAGTAATCCATACAGATACAGGGCAAAGTCTCTCTCTGAAATTCTCTGTTCTGAGTTCCTGCCAATTCCAAAATCAACTCTTGCTCAAGCTTATATTCCAGAACTCATTATTTTATTCATGTAATTCAGCTTTAGCATTAATCTTTTATTCAAGCAAATTATCACAAATCAATTAATATACTTTGAAGTGTTTCTGACAGCAGAAAAACACTGAAATGAGAAATACTTTATGTCAAGAATCAAGATTAATATCCCAAAACCTATAAAATACTTTGTCACAATGGCTGATTCCTGACTTGTAGAGACAATTTGCAAGACTTAGGCATGATATTATCCTTGGTTCTTCAGCTTCATAATGTGATTTCTTATTGGTTTTATATATGTTATGCTTAGTGGTTACTAATAAGAATTAACCTCAGTTATATGGTGATTGGTGGATGAAGCTTATAGGAGATTGTACAAATGGTAACTTGCATAATACGTAAAAGTAAAGAATGGGATACAATCTTTTTGAAATACAATCTAATTGTGCTGAAAACGCATCGAATACAAGAACCCTGAACTGCTGCAGTTCCAATTCGCCATTTTAAGTTACATTTAGTCCATGCATTTACTCGCCACTTCAGTTCTTGCCTGATTTATCATAACGTTTATCTTGCTTAAGATAAAAGGGACTTTGATTTCACACCAAAATCAAAAAGATACAACTTCCAACAACATTAAATGTTTCAATGGATTGTTTTGCCACTTGAAACGATTATAATCCCGCTGACTCAAGCAAGATTTAATCCAAAGGATGCCCAAGGTCAAATTATCTTAAAAACATGGGCTTGGAATAACTTGGAATATCTCAAGCTGTGTTGAGAAATTTTTTGAACACATACGATTCACCCCGATTGATTATAAATTTATTTTTTATCAAGGACAATATCTTTTAAATTAGCCCCTCTTTATTTATAACTTCAATCCCTAAAAATACAACAATCACAAGTTTTTTGACGTTAAAAGCATTGAGGAACTAAATAGTAAATACATATTATTCTGATTAAATGAAAGAATTGAAAAAGAAAATAAAGGGATAATTCTCCCAAAAAAATAAGTCAAACTCATGAACTAGTTTAACCTTGATTACAAAGGTCAACTAGTTACATTCAAAAATGTATTTTTCTATCTGAATCATAACTTGTGATTTAAGAGGAGAAAAAGATCCAAGTAAGATATAGCCTTGTTCTTACTTCAAAGTAAAATTAGTCACACTAGGTTCATCTTAGCTCTTAGATTTGCAATTACTACAACAAATTGTAATCTAATTTCACTCAAAAGCTAAAAATATTTCATATGATTCTTAATGGTATTCATGAATCCTGGCAACCGTAAAACATGATTACGATCAAGTCTCAATTCCCCCAACCACAGTAAATTAACTTCAAAATTTTCAGCAAAATGAAATAGATTAGCTCTAATGTACTCGATTCGACACATTCCTAGCCACGAGGCTAAATACAAATTAAAGAAGAATGCATTGAAAAACTAAATTCTCAGCTAAAATCAAGCATCTGCAATGGTCACCTCAACCTCAACACCAGGTTCAATTGTGATTGAGGTAATCTGCTTGACCACATCAGGTGAACTGTAGAGATCAATGACTCTCTTGTGCACACGCAGCTCAAATCTGTCCCATGTGTTGGTACCTGAAACAAGAAGTTGGGTCGTGAACACCAGGCAGATTATAATCCATTGAAAACAAAACAATATCCACAAATACACCAAGCGCCTGAAACAGGTCACAACAATTGAAGTATCCAAGACCAAGACTAATAATATTGTTCTTTCAATCAAGCTATTATACAACCTAGGCTATGTTTGGATAGTCGGCTGTGACCGTGCACTTCGAGGTAAGGAGTGAATGAAACTTTTCTTATTGATTAGGAAGAATATGCTTTCAGGTTAACACAACTATTATCCAAACTCAATTAGAAATGAGAATCTTGTAAGGCTCTTTAGCACCCAACATAAAGCTAGCCTACATTTTCAATATGGATCGAATATTACAGATTTACACAACTTAGAGCAACAATCAACAATGTGCAATCACTATACAACTTTAAATTATCTAAAAACACCAGGTAACATGATACATATAATTTCATTGTCAATATATTTAGGATTAAAAAATCTAAAAAGCAACAACTACACACATTTATATCATGAAGGGTCCAAATTGAAAACCAAGATTACCTTCTCCACATGGGGATTTCCTGGTGGTAATGTTAAGAACTTTAGTTGGAATCCTAACAGGTCCCTTAACCCTGAGGCGCTTATCCTTAGCACCACGAATCAAGTCACTGCAAACTACCCACCAAAAAAAAACAACAGAAATGAAAACCCCAAAACAAATTCAACAAAAATGCACCCTAAAACTAGATATAAGCATCAAAACATTTCAAGGTAATTGATGAAATCAGAGAGATACCCTTTTCGAGATTCTGGACATGCTTCGAGGAAAGAGTGATCCTAATCTTATGGATCTGCTCTCCAGACTCCTCCAACCCTGGCTTCGTAGGCTTCATTGCAGCGTAAGCCATTGTCTCCTCCAAGCAACTGTGGTCCCCTAATCACAAAAAAAAAAAAAAAAAAAAAAAAAACTCAATCAGAAGGAACAGAACGTGCATTGTTGAATCATGGTGAAGAGAGAGATTGATAGATACCTTGAGAATTGGAAGTAGCGAATTGCAGCTCTGCTATCCTCTTCTCTTCTCTTGCAGACGGGGACGATAGAAGCAGGATTTAGGGTTTTGTAGAATTTCAGAGATGTGTGTTATATTAGGGTTCTTGGGAATTTCCTATTGTGTAACGTTTTGGGCCGGGTCATTGCAATCTGCGGGCTTAGTATTTGGGCTTCATTCACTATTGGTAGCACTAGCATATCGTGTTCAAGCCCAAAGATGTAATTTCAACAAGAAAAATGGACTTACGAAAAAAAAAAGATTTGATTGTAAATGTCTTAACAAAAAAAATTATATTAAACTGAAACGACTGACTACGAAATATACTTTATTTTCATAGGTAAAAGTCAAACAATCGCTAAAGGGATGAGGTGCAACCACCATGACAAATCTCATGGTTGGACGCATTTGGTGTTTGGTAACAAGTTAAGGGCATCCTTTGAACAAATTGAAAAAAATCTTCGTGACAAATAGTATAATAAATATAAATTGAGTGTTTAAATTGGTCCATAAAAATTCGAGTGTGGGTAAATTTGTTCATAAAAGAAGGAAACATTATTTACGATATATGATTGTGTAAAATCTCGACCAAGTTAGTCGTTAGTCTCTAGATTAACTAATCTAATCACATAGATTATGTAATCTTTATGATTCGATAAAACTTCGGTCAAATTAATCCTTCTAAGAATTAACTTATTCCTTTAGAGACTAACCTTGCTCACATTTTACAAAATTATAAACCGTACAAGACTATTTCCTGAATTCGGGAAAGAATTTGCAAACACTCAACACTTTCAAAATCAATTTAATCATTTTCCCAAGAAATATAAGCTACTGTGGACTGACAAGAAAAATCCACTTCTCAAGTCTCCAAGATTTCCAAATCTGGTTTCATCACTCTCATAATCACTCATTAGAAGGGTCAAGGGAACATTGTTCTCAAAAATCTTTATAAAACATGATTGACTCAACTGAATTCTTACTTCCCATTATTTCAAAGTGTTAATCATCGTATCATTATCAAGAGTCAAGACCATTTGATTTTTTTTTTCTTTTTCATTTAGTCCATTTACTTCTATGGATTTTCATCTTTTAATAATATCCATTATGTAAAACCAATTAAAAATAAACACATCCATACTCACACTTTAAACTTAAATCAATACCCCCTTTATTCACTGAGAATTATTCTTCGATAATAACGATTAAGAACCACATAAAAGAAAAAGGAAAAGCATGCACAATATGGAAAGCATACTTGTATTTTATCAAAGTAGCATGTGGGGCAAAACTTAAAAGTATCATCATCGACATTTAACTAACATAAACCATAACCAAATGCTCCCTTACAACATGCCCCGCCCTAACGTCAGATCATGGTCGACCCTTGATTTATGGGGTCTCGTCATGCATATGAAAAAAAATGATCGAGAAACATACAAATAGTAAATAGTGATAGCCACTCGACAGTTGTTATTTGTGGTAGCCAAACTCTCTATTATTTATGATAATTTTTAACTGCCACAAACTGAAATTATACGTCAGGTGTCAGCACTATTTGTATGTTCATCAAATTAAACACTTATATAAAAAGTCCTCCAATATTATTTCAACTTTTTTTTCAGAATGGCATCACACTTCTCGGCCTTCTATTTGGATGAGTTGTTATTTAATTTTTATTTAAGTTGGCTAGATTCTTTAGTTAATTCATTTTTTTATTCCTAATGGAAGAAGCATGGTGAAGTTTCTGTTCTTTTTCCCTCCTCATATCTAATATAATATTTTTTTATCCGATCGATCTAACATAATCTGTCTAGTTACCTCTAATTTGGCGTTCTTAAGAGGATACCCACTAATGAGCACATTTCAAGTGCAAAGGACAAACGTTGTTGTCTTTATTGTGCACCTTTCAGTCATTGGCCAGCGCCCAGGTAGTTTTCCCATGCTGAAACCACCAATCTCCTACTTCTGCCAAATAATTTAGTGTAAAGGTAATTAATTGATTTTTTTACGAAAGTATATATATATATATTTGTATCCGACTAACATAAGATTAATCTCTTAAAATTTTGTAATTACATTAAATGAGTAGATATTTCTCAATAATTTTTCCTTCACACATTGTTAAGGAACCGAATCCTCCGTATCTAACTAACTATCTACCAACCGTGTTGGAAGTCGTTGATAATTAATTAATATTTTGATAAGTGGAAGCTTCAAAGTGCAAATTAAGTTGATGCTTCTAGCAATATGTCACACAAAAGTATGCTGACCCACTAATATAATGTATTTTTTTAATATAATTGGCAGTTGGATTTGCTCCCAGATGCATGCATGTATGCAAAATAATGTGAGAGGCTTTTCCGAAACTAGTAAAATAAAATAGATTTATGCGGAATAATTGAACAACGTTTCATTCATTTTTGGTACATAACTACCCTTCATATAAAAACAGCACGAGTAAATTGTCTTTTTTTATTTTCTTATATAAAATTTTAATAAAGTAGACAAGTAGTATTTAAATTTTATATCCACTCTTCATAAAAAAAGTGTTATTGTCTCTTTAAGAAAATGTTATTGTCTCTTTTAATTTTAAATTCTTATTAATTCTGGTTTAATTTGTTTTTGTGTGTTATATAACTAAGCAAAATACCACCAAATAGAAATAAGTAGGATAACACAAGAATGAGTGATTTTTTGGTACATCAGAAAGATAATTTACACTCATTAGGGATTTGATCCATGGATCTTCCCCTCTCAACTCATATGTTCATCAAATCTTACCACTTGAGCTATTCTACGAGGACAAGAACTGAGTGATTGAATTGTAATGTGTTTTAAAATTTTCAAAACATTTAATAGGTATAAAGAATAAATGAAATTTGTGGAGAAGCTTTCAATTAAACTCCTTGACCTTGTACCAGTTTCTCTAGGGTTATCGACGACGCTGCTCCTTCCCTTCCTAGCGACAACAATGGGTGCTTCCACCATGGTTGTCAATGTCGACGACAATTGGGTTTCGAGGCGACAAACGATGGGGTGTGCTGTTGTAATTCATGATGCGAGTGGTAGATTGGTTTGTGGCGTGAGCACAAGCTTTGGTCATGGTAGTGCGTACCTGGCAGAGGTCCTGACACTTGAGTTGGGGCTCCAGCATGCTTGGGATCTTGGTTATTGGGAGGTAGTTTGTTTTTCGGATTGCTCATACGTGGTGGACGTGTTCCGCTCTAAGGTTGATGTTAACAACTACTGAGCAAAGGAAAAGATCTTGTAGATAACTTGGCGTTGTACAGTCAAGATTGATCTTAGTCCCAGGGATAAGAATGCTATAGCATACTACATGGCGAAGCATTGAAGTAAACTTCACATTAGAGATGCTCGAGGCGTGTTTGGCATTCTCCGCCCTCTGCCATCATTGAGTTTCTTTGCAAAAATGTTTTCTATTAGTTAGTTGTCCTTTTAGCCTTCCTCTTGTAACAAAAATAAACTCCTTGACCTTTAGTTGGAGTGGAATAAACAAGAAAATAAAAGGATAAAAAGGTTAAAATAAATGCTTAAATTTATGGCTCAAAGTATTACATTGGATAAAAAGGTCAAAATCACGTGTCGAATCCAAGTAAGTTTCCAAACTTTTGACTCGCATAAGCCACACTTATGCTCGATGTCATTGGGTGGTGTGTTACATATGATATGCTAAAATAAATAGTGACACAATTAAGAAAATAGAGACCGAGCGAGTAAACTATCGAAACTCTGTCTTGTACATTAACATTGAATAAGGATACTTCTTCCCAAAACAATTTCCTTTGAAGTTTGTTAACATTCCACAAGGTTTTTTGAAAGACACATACATAAACACGGGTCAACACGCAACATTTAGAAGATACCTCACTTAATCAGCTCATAACAAAACTCGGGAAATGAAGACGCATCCAACAAAAAAGGAACCATATCCGACGAAGAACCTTCAAGACACGCCTTGACTTATTGACCTCAGTGTCTTAAGAGCTCGTGGACATGTCAAGTGAATGAAAAGGATGAAGGAACATCTCTTAAGACACACTTCGCTCTATTGGTCTTGGTGTCTTGTGAATATGTCAGGTTTGACTATAAAAGACGTGAGCAGTTCGAGATATGCAGGATCCCTTCAACCAACCTGGTCATAATAGTTGCTTAATGAGAGATAACTAGGGCATTTTATGGGAAGCAAGTAATGAGCTCTTATTATTGTATAATAAAGATATATTACTATAAATAGGGGGCATGTGTGGATCATATGTTCACATGCATTTCGAGGCTGAGTCTGAGTCGTTTTAAATGCTCTCCGAATCACTTAGAATTCATGATTTAAACACCTCTCACTCTCTTGCTCCATTAAAATCTCTCTCCTCCCTCCCTCTTAGAGTAATTCTTGTTTGTGTCACGATAAAGTGTATCTTATACACATTATTGTAATTATATTAGTTTCAAAAGTTAAAGTGAAAAAGAAAAAGAGGGGAGAAAATTAAAAGTGGAGGGAGATGGAGTCGGTGAAAATGTCACACGCATTTACCTGCAATTGATAGTAATTGTAATTGTAAATTGACTTTTTACTGGTCATTGTTTTTTTTAAAGTAATTTTACTGGTCATTGTTGATTAGCAACAAAAGTAGATGATCAAATATTTCCCATTAACTTGCTGACAGTAAATATTTGCTAGTAGAAGAAAATTAACAGTCCCTTTTAATTCATTATCTATCTTAGTTCGAATATTCTATGCATACAAGCATTTGAAATTTATATATATAATATATATATATATATGTGTGTGTCATATTGTCATTATCATCAAGACACAAGAGGCAAAGCTGGCATAGCACCCTGCAATATTGTATACAAGAGTGCAAGACTCAAAGATTGATCATCAAATGCAGGCAAATATACTCAAATTCACAAAGTCACAACTACTAAAAATGTGGTTAATTGACAAAAAAAAATTACTATCTGATTAAGAGGACACCAAGAGGACAAAACATCATTATCTCGACCTTGCTTTCATTGACAAACAAAGCCAATATAACAATGACATCAAAGCATGACTCAGCAAACACGTAGCAGCATGTAAATAGAGAGAACTTATATATACAAATTAAATAGCAGAGTCTCAGTGTCATTCAGACTGAGAAAATTTGAATTTGATACACCACAGAAACACGTCGCATTTATAATTGAAAATTGTTAGTGTTGCGACCGGAAAAGCAACCACGTTCTCATGAACAATGTTATTATTTTATTATTTTTTAATTTAATTAATTAGAACACAACACAGAATCTTATTGAGGCAGAGTGTACTTGGTGTTAGTTTCCCATTTATATATGTCTGTTTACGAAGATGCCCTTCCGCTCAGAATTAAATTTACCTTTCATTTTTTCCCTCTTTGATTTGCTAAGACTCGTTGAGGATGATGGTAAGTTTTAGGTTTTAAATTTTTTTAATGAAAAATGTAAATGAAGAAACAAGCCTAAAATTTTCCTACAAATTAAGGATTCAATTCTCTTCGAAGGTGTAATAAGAATAGTGAGACTACTCCGAGGACTTAGACAATTAGTCGGGACGTTAGCCTCTTCAGGGCGAAGACGAATTTCTCAATTACAAGTCAAAAGCTGATGAATCTCAAGAAAGTCACGTGCATACAAATGGAACATGAACATGCCGTCAGCTATAAAAATTCAACGATCTCCAAACAATTTGTTTCGCACACAACTTTCCTAATGCCAATTTCTCAAAGCAAGCACAAATCGTGCCTAATTACACTAATTTTGTGTGCACAACAAATCACCACAACTAAGTCTGCATAGGAGCCACGCAACCAAGCTTTAGATGATCCAAAATCAAACCTCTCATTCTTACCAGTGAGTCGAGCTATAAGTTTCGCCCACATTCAAGGTGAATCCTCTCTTTACACTGAATGAGAGCAACAAAATTCACTGTTTTTCACACTGAGTTGAAGAGTATTGCTAAGTAATATAGATCGATGACTGATTATCTTCAACGTATCAAAATGATTGTGAATACTTTGTTCACCATGGGAGAAACGATCTCATATCATGAACATATGGAAGCAATTCTTGATAAATTACTTGAGGAATATGATCCTATTATGCCGATTATATAGACTCGCAAGAATTCATGCACTGTTTCTGATGTTGGAGCAATGCTTATTCCGCATGAAGCACAATTAGAGAAACTACAAAACAAAACACGAGTTTTTTTTTTGAAGTTAACACGAGTTGAATATGAAGGAATAGTCTTTGTTAATGTAGCACAAGTTGCATCATCTGTAAATTTTTGTTCACAAGTTTCGAATTTCAATTCCCAAACTTTATATGAACCCTAATTTTATCCTCCTCATAATTTCCAATATGTACTATTGATCTTACAATGATCGACCTATGGATATTCGACCTACAACTATATATAGTCGCACCTTTGTATTTAATCTGGAAATTTTCAATTAGTTTATCTCTTTGGATATTCATAGATTCATATAAACATTATCATGCACAAATTTTTCCTAGCATGCAACTGTCACAAAAATATTAAATCACACTTACTTGTCCGCAACTTAGAAATGCCTTTTGAAGACCAAAAGTCAGTCAATTAAATAAGCTATGAACAGTGCATATTTTGTTGTGATTTTGATGTACTTGACGCATATTTGATATGTGAATAAAGTATAGAATCTGAGCAGCACGAGATTATACGAAAAAGCAATGAGGAAAATGCCATGCTAGCTAGATTTCAAATACACTCTCGGAACTTTGGAGAGTCAAGCTAATCTAATTAACTGCTTCACCAACTAATAATGCAGTACTTGTTTTGCAGAAAAAGGGCTTTTCATTGACGCAAAAAGTTTGCTTAGCTGAAAAACACGGTCACAAGTTGATTTTATAGGGGATTAGGTAGGTGATGGAGTTGCAGCAGTTTGATTCCAAAGTCTTTAAGATCTAAACTTGTCATGGCTATATCTAATTGCCGTCCCTTTAACTTTGAATTTGTTGCCACTTTAACTAACTTTAAATTCACATGTGTTAGGTGTGTATAAAACTTTTTTAAAAAATTTACTTAGTTTGTTCCTAATTACAACTTTAAATTCACATGGAGTTCAAAAAAAACTTTAAATTCACATGTTAGTTAGGTGTGTACTATTAGCTAATTCACATAAATTAAGAAAAAAGTGGCACTAGGTGAGCCCTAAAAGATTCCGCATCTAAATTTAATATTGCCACAAAGTGGAACGTTAAAAAAAAAACAAAGTGCAATTATCGAGTTTGAAACTGTCACAAATTTTGCATGAGTTTTTGCAAATGAAATTTGTGGGGATTTCATTCAGACTCACAGGATCACGATTTATATTTTTTAAACTAACTTATATAAATTTAGGTGCCGCTCATATATCGTAACTATGTAGAGGTTCGCCGATCTTTTTTATTACGAAAATGAGTTATTAGTCTCAAATTCATAAAAATTGTTAATTTTTGTAAGCTACCTCTTATTGAAAAAAATAAAAGAATTCAATGACAATTGTTGAATATGGAGCATAAAATATTAAGATAAACTTGGGAAAATAAATATTTTATAGAATGTAGTTTATACCCTCGCGTAAGTAGATGCATCAAGTGCATCATATAACTTCACCCGGATAACAAGTTATATATCTATTTAGTGTCCATGGCTAAACGTTGCATCATACACTACATCACATCATAAGGATGAGAAGTGTAGTGCATAAAAGTATTCATATGATTCGTTTGATCCCGAACAAACTATCCACGATAAGGATGAGAAGTGTAGTTCATAAGAGTATTCACATGGTTTCATTTGATCACCGACAAATTATCCACCATATCTTCCTATACCCAAGGCTTCAAGCTTAGGGGTTGCAACTTTTGGGTGCCTTATTCTTCTCCTTTTCACCTTCCTCGTCACCAAGTTCGCCCATCGCCACCTTCTTCCTTTCTTTGCCTTCGATTTGTACGATTAATGGGTTAGGGACGTTTATGGGGAGTGGTGAGATCAAAATTAAATATGAGGGGAGAAATGCTTCTTTGATCGCACAAATAAGGTGTTGGTTTGCGTTGCTGGATTTGCTAAAGAAGAAAGTGGTGGGGAGCAGGAAGAAAGGTGGTTATGTGATGGTTTCTCCTTACTATGAGTTTCACGGAGGTTGGAATCTAGGTTGAAAGTTCTTAAGGTTTTTGAAGTTTTCATTTTCGATTTCAATTTGTAGGGTTTGTATGTTCTTAGTTCTTGAAATATGAGTTTTTTCAAGTTGAATGTTGTTGATTTACAACAAGGTTCTTAATTTTGCGTTGGGTTTAATTGGATTAAGGATAATGATGTTAGTAGATTGAATTTAAATTTAGTATTAATGAATCAGACGCGATATTGAATTGAATGAGAATAAAGGAAAAAAAAGAATCAAACTTAATTTTTGTTAGCCACATATGACCGATGATACCACTTGGTAAAGGCGTTGAAGCTCGGCCTCCGCCCTCCGACAATGATAAAAAAATGAGATATTTTCTAAAAGGGTGATGTACTAATACTATCCATACTTTACTTTGATTTTGAAATTAAAATCAAATATACCCTAATTTTTCACTCAATAAAAAACAAGGGAAGGACAAAAATGTCATTGAAATGAGAAGTGAAAATGCAAGGTGATGGTAGGGTCCCAAGGACAAAATAGTGAAAATAGAGACAAACGTTATATAGATCGAGAGGCATGGCCTACGAATATCGAGTGTTCTTTGTTGTTTGGCTCAGGCTCAAAGTGTAATTGTGAAGATATGTGATTGTGAATGAAATCAAATCATCAAAATCAAATGCCGTTACCTCCTCAAAAAAATAAATCCTCCTCAAATTTCTTCCCCATTTACTCTCTCTCTCATCATCATCTTCTCCTTCCACCCTGTCTCTTCCTTTGCTTCTCTCTGCAAAACCAGAAGCTCTGGGGGAACCGCAAGAAAAAACACAAAAAACCAAAACCTTAAACCAAACCAAACCAAACCAATCCTCATTATGCCATGCTTCACACCACACCCTTCTCTCCTCTTCCTCCTCTTTCTCTCTCTCTTCTCTCTCTCCTCCTCCACCAAAACCTTCCATTTTCATTCCTTACGTATTCCAGGTTTTTCTTCCACCCCATTATTTTTTTTCTACCCACTGTCCTTGTCCCATTATCAAGTTTTGATTTTTTTATTGATTTCTCAAATGGGGTGTACGTGTTTTTTTTTTCTTTTCTGTTTGTTGCTTCCATTTTCAGATGGTGTTGAGGTCGTTGGTGAGAGAGGGTACGGCGAGGTGCGGCCATGGGGAACAAGGAGATCCATGGCGGAAGACGCTGCGGCCAACACCACAACTTCTCTGATATTGGCTCAGCATAGGACAACCAGGAAGGACCCTCTTGACCATTTCAACCGCTACACCGGTGGTTGGAATATCAGCAATCGCCATTACATTGCTGTCAGTTCCCCCATCTAACTCACTCATAATTGTTTTTGTTCCAAAAAGCTTCTTGAACATGGAGCATGATGTTACTAATTTTGTTATGAATTCTAATGTTTGGTACTTTCTGTGTTGTTGTTGGTTTTTTTTCTCTTTGGTGCAGTCGGTTGTTTTTACTGCGGTTCCCTTCTTTGTTGTTGCTGCTGTGTGGTTTGTGGTTTTTGGGATTTGTTTATCCTTCATCTGCCTCTGTTACTGCTGTTGCCGTAGGGAGCCGTATGGTTATTCTCGTTTGGCCTATGCTCTATCCTTGATCTTCCTCATTTTCTTCACCCTTGCAGCAATGTAACTATCTCTATTTTTCTGTTCTTATTCTTCATTCAGTGTGATATGCTTGTTTTTTACTCCCTAAACGGTTTGTGCTTTGTTTTGTTTTGGTAGAGTTGGATGCATAGTCCTTTACACTGCTCAGGGGAAGTTTCATGGAAGCACCTCAAACACACTGAAGTACGTGGTCAGCCAGGCTGACTTCACTGCTGAAAACCTCAGGAACGTGTCAGATTATCTTGATGCAGCCAAGAGGATTGGAGTCGATGCTGTTTTTTTGCCCGGTGATGTTCAGAAGAATATCGATGATGTGAAAACAAAGATTAATTCTTCTGCTGTGGAACTCTCCAGCAAAACGGGAGATAATTCGCGTAAAATACAAGACGGCTTAGATGGAATGTGAGTATGAATTGAAGCCTTTGTATTGATCTTTTTAAAGTATGTTTTTGCTGACAATCATCTATTGTGTGTTGTAGGAGATTGGCTCTGATTATTCTTGCTGCTGTTATGCTCTTTGTTGCTTTTCTAGGATTCTGTATGTTTTTTAATACCTGTTTTGGTTTTCTTGTTCTGTGCTTAAGTTTGGGGGTAATATTATTGTCTCACTCGTGTTTTGTGGTCAAAACTTGCTGCAGTATTTTCGATATTTGGGTTGCAAGGTCTAGTATACTTGTAAGTTAAATTCATTGACCCCTTTTGTATTCCTTTATAGCTCCTGGACTGTTAAGTTCTTGATAGGTTTGTCCCATTGAAATCTCCAGTTAATAAATGATGTGTTTCCTATTGCTGCAGTTTGGTGATTGTTGGATGGATTCTTGTAGCAGGCACATTTATACTTTGTGGTGTATTTCTTTTTCTTCACAAGTAAGTTCCTGTTTTCTTGTAGAATTTTATACTGAATCTGTTTTTTTGTCATGTATATTATGTGTTGCTTTGTTTTTCACCTTGGCACAAATCTAGGGTCTTTAAGTTCAATGATTTCCTTGTGATAAATGATTAAAGAAAATGTGCAACTGTGAACTGGAGCTTACTTCTAGCCTTAACGTGCATACAAAATTATCAGTGGTCTTTCTAATTGTTCAGTTTTTGTTTGTTCAGTGTTCAGTAGGAAATTGAGTTGTGAGACATATGATAATTGTAAAGCTTTGCAAGAAAAATCTAATGGTGTAACATGAATTTTTTACTTAGGTTATTTGTTTCTTGTGAGCTTATTTATGTTTTCAGAAACATATTTTATTCTTGAAGGAAACAGGAAGTTTGAAGCGCTGGGAAGGAATTAATTGAAACTCTAGATCTTCAATTATTTATGTTTTTGAAAAAAAAATATAGAACTTAATTAGAATAAAATTAGTCATTATGGAGAATGCGTGATTTGGTTGTGATGGTTGAGAATGCATGATTTTCAATATATCTGGAACAAAACTAGGAAATTAAGGATATGTTGTACATGTTTCAAACCAATGGGTGGTGGCTTAAACAAGGTCTAGAGTTTGAGTCTTGTGTATGGAGAAAAGCTCTTATGGGAGTGCTAGCGCCACCAGGATGTGGATGTTCCTGGCTCAAACAGCCTTCCTTGAAGGATATCTGTGGTTTGAACTGTCTGCTGGCTTTCTTATCAAGTATCAATATATGCTGTACCTATTCATTTTTCTTATTGAGAGGGAGAATTAGTTAGAATTTGGAGATGTGACTTATGAGGTCACTAGTTCATGGCTTCTGTTTTTCTATAGAAATCATTATCTCTGCTTCTTTGGTATAATATGTCAATATAGGAATGGGGTAGTCTGCGCTTATGATAGGTGTTTTGGCCCTGGTGAAATTGTTGGTGAGTGGCACTGAGGGGAAATGAAAAGGAAGCATTTGTTTTCCCCCTGAATTAGGTGTATTATTGTATATGGTATTGGCTTATTTTGTTAGATGTTGTGCTGATTAAGTCTTGTTATTTCATCCTGAATTTTTCAATCATAATAAATAAAAGAAAATATTCCTACATTAGAGCAGATAAAAAGACTAACTTTTTCTTTAAATGCTTCACTAGTTTTGTTTAGAACTTTAAATATCTTCTAGTTTATGAAATACGCATGAAGGCACTCTTTCATTTGGCTGTCTCTATATCATTTGACGAAGTTCATTGCTGCAATAATCACTTGCGCTACATGTGTATAATATAAGACTTACTTTATTGCATATTTGCACCAGTGTTGTTGCAGATTCATGTGTTGCCATGGATGAGTGGGTTCTGAACCCTACTGCACATACGGCCTTGGATGAAATTCTTCCGTGTGTGGATAATGCAACTGCGCAGCAAACCTTGTTACAAAGCAGGGACGTGACACACGAGCTTGTGAACTTAGTTGATAAAATCATTAACACCGTCACAAACAGGAACTTACCACCTGCTGCGGGGTCTTTGTATTACAATCAATCTGGCCCCCTCATGCCGGTTCTGTGCAATCCATATAACCCTAACCTCACAACTCGGTCATGTGCTCCTGGAGAAGTTCCCGTGGACAATGCTAGAGAGGTAAGGGACTATTTATAATTTTAAAAGTAAATATGTGCAGTATGTACAAGAGAAAACTTACAGCACTTTGTGTACTGTTTGTTCTGTTGTCCAATTAAAAACTCACCTACCCTATATATTAGCATATTATTAATGTGAAAACTACAACTTCCCATTTTCAGCCTACTTGTGTCATGTTGTAGTTGGGCAACAGAAAGAACTGCACATATGGAATAACATCTAAGTTTTCTCCTAAAGTAAAGCCTTGCCAGAACAATTCTTGCTAGGCCTATTAGGAAACTAACTTGTTTTCACTATTTTCTAGCCTGAAAGGATACCATTATCATTTTTTTTTCTGTCCCTCTCTTACTCGCTGACATTTATTGATGAGTTTGATTTTTCATATCTATCAAAACCCAGAATCCTAGTTTGGTTTTTTATTTATGTTTGTTTGTATGCATGCCTGTAAAGTTTAGAATAACACAAGAACTCACAAGGGACAACATAAGTTTTTGACTGCACATAAAACAAGGGCACTAATATATACTAGATATCTAGTGCAAATTCAGCCACAACCCAGTGTACATGAATGTGACCCACCACCAAGAAGCAGATTGCACTACCAACGCTAACTCAGCTGTCACTGAATCCCATCCAGTATTCTATATTGAATCATCACTCAACTGTCTGAAGCCCCTAAGCCAATCAATAGGGAACAGATTGATGGTTTTTTGGTCTAAGTGATTTAAGGGATTCAAATGGCAGAAATGAATTAGGATTAGTATGGGTCTTAAAATTTCAGTTCTTTTTAAAAGTTGTCTTGGTCAGCATAGTGTGATTATCAATCTCACTGATCCTACAATTAAGTGTGATGATCCAGCATGATCTCACTAGATCATGTTTGTGAGCGTGATCTGGGATTGAGTTGTTGCAGAACTTGGGGAATAGTTCAGTCCAAAGAGTATATCACAATTTTGACTACTTTGATCCAAACTGCATGTTCCTGATATAAAATGTGCATATAACACTCAGATTTTGTTTCAAGCAGGTGTGGAAGAATTATACATGTCAGGTTTCCCCAGCAGGCATTTGCGCAACGCCTGGTCGGATGACACCTACCATTTATGGCCAATTCGAAGCTGCTGTAAATATAAGCTATGGCTTGTATCACTATGTTCCATTCTTGGTTGATCTACAAGACTGCACTTTTGTTCGGGAAACATTCACAGACATCAGCAACCAATATTGTCCTGGTCTGCGGAGAGATAGTAAATTGATTTATGTTGGTTTAGTTATGGTATCTGTTGGTGTGATGCTGTCTCTGATCCTTTGGGTCATATATGCAAGAGAGCGGCGGCATCGTGTTTACACTAAGCAGTTCACCGGATAGATAAATGTTTGGATTGAACAACATTAGGCATATATGAATCTCATGTACAATTTGAGTTTTAGTGTGTTTTTCCCAGCAGGGTTTGGATCTCTTATTTTATGTGATGTAGAGTTAATTTATCTTACACTGCCTATACTTGTTTGGATATATGGAAAATTATTAGTGTGTTTTCATGAGTTTTGTTACATTGATTTGGAAAGCCATTCTTTGTGTCAAGATTTTGGACTAAGATATGGTTTCAGCTTTTTTTGGTCAAAGTAAAGACTCCTATTATTTGGGCCCAACTTCATCAATGATACCAATAATTGTGTCAAGTAGTTAGTATGGTAATGGTTTATACAGTACTTGAAAAGACAAGAGAGGCTTAAGCCCACTTTTGCCTGAGCTCGAGTAAACTACTCATCCTACAAAAAAACTTTGTCTGCTAGGGTTTCGTTTGAACTGAGCTGCCACCACCCCCTTTTTCCTCCACTAGGGAGACCCTTTTCCCCACATTAGATGGGTTTCTCCCAAATCAGGTGGGTTATCTTCCACTCTACGTGGATTTTCTACCCAATAAGTGGGTTCTTGTCTGTTTTTCTCTCTTTTGTGCCTGGTCTCTTTTCCTACTGTGGTTACTGGTTACACAGATCTGCTCCACCTAGTTGGTCTCTGAACTTCCTAGCCTTGCAGCCGCCGCCACGCTCGCGTCCTAACCACCACCACCACCTGTGACCTCTCCCGCTCCTGCGGCCTCTTCTGGTCATCGTTACCGGGGTCACTGCTACGGCCTCCGCCGGTGCCCACCAATCGCTGCCTCCTTCAACTAAATCGGTACCCCATGGTCCTTTCTTCCAGATCTGATTTTTGCTTACTTGGTCCCCTGTTTTAGAGGTGTTTTGCACCTGGCCTTGAAGCAGAAAAGTGCAAACGGCAGAGCCGACAAGGTTAAGAGAAGCGACATTTTATTCGTTCAATATCTTTTTTTCCGCTTTGTTTGAAGCAAATCAGGTTTGGGTTGAGCTTTGGTGCACTGCCGTTTCCATCTCCGCCACCGACCCACCGTTCCGCCATCTTTCCTCTTCTGTTGGGGCTAGGGTTTGGAGACTGACCAGGGTGTTGTCTTAGGCTCAGTGTTATGGGCTTGGTTGTTCTTGCAAGTAGTTTTTTTTAATCTCCTTTAGTTCTAACTTTGTTTAGGTATACTAAGAGTAAGGAGTCATGGGCTCAAGTGTAAGGAACTGACTTGTTAGGCTATGTGCTTTGGCATATGTTTCTCTCTGTATTATGCGGGCTTTGCCCGATCAGTTGTAGCGCCCTCTTGGGTTTTGGGCCTGGCCCATGTTATCAATGAATTGCTCACCTTTGATAAAAAAAAAAAAGAACCCATAAGATGATGTAGTGAGCTCCTATGAACCTACTCTGACTTTCACAAACCCCGGATGAGAAGTCATCCCCCGACCTCCACAACCTCCGAACTGGAAGCCATAGCCAGTGAGCTTGCAGCTAACCTTGCAATCGGTGGTCAGTGGCGGAGGTCAGTGTGGATTTTTTATTAAGTTTAATTTCTCTCTGATTAGGCTCACTTTCGCTGTAATTGTATTCAAGAGACCGAAATTGAAGGGCTTAAGCCTTAAGGCATCCATTTCTTTATACTTTCCTCCCTTCATAATTTAAACCTTACATGTGCTAGTGGTGGCGTCCAACCAAGTAACAATTATAATAAAAAGAGCAATCGAAAGAATTGAACCCACTCATCTGACACAATAGAACTCCTCTGATTTCATTAAAGTGGGAATGAATCTTTTGGGACATGCACATGAGAGAACTTATATGTATATATCTCTCTTTCATTATAGAATCTCACCAATTTAATATACTAAGAGAGGTTGAAAAATTTAATCTAACAAATCATGTAAAATGAGTCTCAATTCCACATGAGTTACATATTAGATTAAGTACTTGATCGGATGTACTGTGGAAAATCATGATTAAGTCGAAAACATAGGATCGACAATTATAAAAGTTGAAATAAATTACTTATGTTATGATAATTTTAGTTCGTTGTGATTTTTCATCTTATATTCAAACATGCACTAACCTTATATTTTACACAATGACATAAATATGTACATGATTTTCAAATTCGTTTTATAATGTAAATAATAATGGAAATTATGTTTTTTATACCAAAATGTGAAAGAAGCTAACGATCTCCAAATAAATAAAAATGAAAATGAGCGGTGCTATTTTACACGATGTAATTGCCGCACAATCAACTATTAAAAGGGAAGTAGCAGTTCAAAATTCAGTTTTGTTTTGAATTACTAACCAACTACACTTGTTCGTGCAGGTCGTGCCTCATGAAAGTTTTCATGCAGTTAAGCATTACCAAAATAAATTACTTTATTTATTTGGCATATAAAAAATATCACAATTACACACCTTAACTTGCTTTATGCTTTATGATTAGAACATCCACCATCCAACACCTGCACATCTGAATCCAATTCAATCCAATGTTTGATTGGTTTATGGAAAGAAAAAGAGGAGGTCTTGTGATACATGAAGGAAAAATGCTTAATTGCACTTTTGGTCCCCCAACTATTGCCTTCCTGTGAAAATTGTCCCCAAACTTCAAAATTAGCAAAAAAACGTCCTCCAACTATACATGTTGTTGCACTTTTGGTCTGTCGTTTGCCTTCCGTGAAAAAATGTTGAGAGATTTTTCTACACTGATACTACTTTCAAAATCCTCAAGATTCAATTGTAGTATAGCATAGGGTTTTGTCGTATCCGTAGGGAATTGCTAACACAAATGTCGTTCTTTAGTAAAATTACCCAAGCAATAGATTTTCAAAAGGTTGATAATTATTTCGGTGACCAAAACACATTCAAATTAAACAAAGAGAGAGTAAAACGATTGATATCAAGAGAGAAAGCTGTTGGAATTGGAGTTCACCGTTTAACTATTAGTGTCCTATGATTCTATATGAATATTCATTCCTATCCATGATTCATCTACACCATTTCTACCCTACTTCATTGATTCCTCACATGAGTGGATATCTATAACTTACTTTCCTAAACATTAATTCCTCACATGCATAGAAAAGCTAAGTTATCTTTAAGCTCAGATGTTTAAGGGACTAACAAATCTAACTCTATTCCTAGCAATTAGATTTATTAGATGGTTAGCTATAGGTCGGACTCTAGACGCCGTAGCTTCCGCTCTTACGCCGAATCAATCGATATGTTCTAGGTGTGCAAACTAAAACATAGCATTAAGAACAAGAGAAAACCATTGAATCATGTAATAGAAATTATATTTTCATATAGAAATCAAGAAGAACAAATCATGGTTAAAGGCTACATCCAAATCCAACAAAGAAACTTAGCAACCCATATCCATCGATTGCTTACAAAGCTTACAAGAGGAAACTAAGGTGAAAGCGCTGACCCGTGCCGTCCTCGGTGTGTCTCTAGCACGATGGATGGTGGATCAAAGCTCCCAAAGTTCCTTTCCTCCTTCTCTCTGCAATTTTCTCTCTAAGAGGTCCAAAATATGTCAAGAGATCATCCATTTCTAATCTTGGTCGAGCCTTTTATAAACATGGCACAGTTTCGCTTAAGCTGATAAAGGTTCCGCTTAAGCGAGGAGGTTTCTTCACGTTCAGGTAAAAGTCTTTGGCTTAAGCGAGACCATTTATCGCTTAAGCCGAATTGTCTTCCAGAACCACTGCTACTGCCATGTAATTTGGCTTAAGCGAGGAAAAATTTGGCTTAAGCGAAGTTCAATATATCTGCCACTGCTACTGCCATGTAGTTTGGCTTAAGCGAGGAAACATTTGGCTTAAGCGGACTTCAATATTTTTAGCCCTTTTGATCTTCAAATGGTTGGATCTTCTTGACTTTTCTCCTACAATAAAAATCAAAGAGTCTAAATGATAAAACTAACATATCTTACATTTATCTATATAAAAACTATCTACTTACTAAATTAACCTTATTGAGGGATAATTTGAAAGATAACGTACACATTTAGAACAGATAAGTGCCGAAATTAATATAGAAAATCAGGTAAATTTGGCACTTATCAACTCCCCCAAACTTGAAACTTTGTTTGTCCTCAAACAAAAGGTATTGGCTAACAAAACATATTCACAAAGGTTCTTGAACAAGCATGACTTATGAACTACTAATGTCAAAGTTTCTTTTCACAAGCATGATTCAAGCATCGATTACCAACTAGAACATGTGAAGCCCACAACAAATGGTTACAGTAATGATACAAAAACACACTAGCATGAAATCATTGGCATAACATTGAATCCAATACTCTTCAATCAGGGAACCATTCAAATTCTCATCAAACTATTCACTACTCTTCAATTCTCTATGAGGTAAGTGTTTCACACTATTCAGCCATTGATTCACAACATGTCAAACTTGTTACCTGTCTCATCAATTATTAAAACTGCATGGAAACTCAAAAATCACAAAGGTCTTTCTGAGTTGTAATGTGGCTAGGATTATCAAGAAAATTGGTTTTTCTAGATTTCAATATATTTTCAAGTCAAGAGAGCAATTACATTTGGATTCATGCAAAAGTTATGAACATTTTTCACTCTCCTTCTACCAATCCTCTTTTTCACCCCTTTTACACAATTTCATGCACATAAACCCCTTTTCTTCTCATTTCCATTCTTTTCCAATCATTTTTTCTTTTCTTTTCTTTTTGTCTCTTTTTTTTTTGGATAGACTATGCACAAGCATTTTTTTTTTCAAACATTATATATACAAAGGATAGAAAACTAACAAAAATATATCAAAGCCTCCACTCCCCCCAACTTAGCACATTAGCATACAATCCTCACATAAATGCTCTCTTAACTTAAAAAGTATGGGAGAAACATTGTTTTTTTTTTTGTCATTTAAGTTCGGGATCATACACAAAGAACAACAAAATTTCCATTTAGGCTCAAAAGGGGTGAAATTGGAATTCCTAATCAATGGTAGGCTTATTTGGCTAAGTAGTTTATGTACACTAAAGAACAAAATTGCCTTGATCATTTTCTATCATTCCCATGCAATTCAACGGTTAGAGACTCAAACAAGTAAAACTGTGCAAAACAATGACGAATCTCTCGAATCTCACCAAGTGTTTGGCTACACTCCTCACTAGGCTTAGGAGTCCCTGATTTCAAGCATTTTCAAAATGAGCCTATGACATTCATGTGAATGATGCATTCATATCATATAATGACACCAAGTGAGTGCAATCACAATGAACTATGAACTTTTAAAAACACACATCATGCTCAACTTAGCATTTCATAGTCCATGCTCATTACCTAAACCAAAAGCCAATCATTTGCAATTCAAAACAGTGAGCAAAACAAACTCCTAATCCAAAATCCAAACATGTGCTAGCAATTAAGAACACAACAAAATAACACAAAGTACCAAGTTCAGACTAACAAGTACTATAAACGAATAAAAGTAATAAAGCTAGAAAATGAAATGACAGAAAATAAAAGTGAACTTGGATCAGTGGCTGTGGTCATCAATCCTCAACTCCATCCTGCTCCTGATCATCAAACATGTAATCATCAGCTCTCTCCTCCTCCCTGGAATTTGGCCTATCCTCAGGCCAAGCTTCATGATCCTGTTTGAGTGTCTGTATTCCAACATCTGCTCCTGGACAGCCTAGATCTCAAACATTAGGTAGATGACAATTTAACATTTTCATTCATGTATTTTTTTAAACACCTAGGGTGTCCAACCTTTAACATATGAAGCATATAACAATTTGAGTTTACAATCCCGTAACCAAACTTAAGATCCCCAAACAGTCCTATTCAAAGCATGCAATTCTTTTCCCAATGAGACCACAAATTCCTTAATGCTCGTTAGTGCTTGCACAATCAAAATCCCCAAATTTAGAGCTTTAGAATGTGAAATCAAATTGAGGGAGGAATGAGAAAACTTTACCTGAGAAGTAGACAACCAAAATCCCCAATTTACAAGTACAATTGAAAGGGAGAGAATGGAGAAACCGGAACCAAAGAGTTTAAAATCCTGCTCATGTGTGTGCCATGGAACCAAGTTACGTGCTCTTGTGTGTGAGAGGAAGTGATACGTGATTGTGTGTGAGAGTGGGGTTTGTGTTTTAAAGAGTGAGTGATTTTTTTATTTAATAGGTATCTTGCTTAAGCAAGAATTTTCAGGCTTAAGCGAACTTGCCAGTTCTTGTGTGCTATCTTTTCTTCAGAGTGTCGCTTAAGCGGAACTTGCTCTGGCTTAAGCGAAATTGAACCCTTGTACATTGTAACTGCTTTCTGAATTTGGCTTAAGCGATCATTTGGCTGGCTTAAGCAAAGTACCTGTAATTATGCAGCAGAATACTGTCAAGTCTTGCCAAAATTCACAAGTCTAACCTCCAAAATTTGTATTTCTCTTCTTCCTTGATTTTCAATCATAATGAGGCATTTCTATCTTCAATTTAAACATGTGATTCACTTGAATTCCACATGTTAATCATTAAAGAGCATGAATTCAATTTAGCACTCTTTTTGACTATTTACACAAGTGGATACCTCAAATTTTGATTCATCAATTCTCAATGCTTCATATGAGGATAAACCACTTACTTATCATCTAAGAAACTTGTGTGAAGACTAAAATCATGAAAAGAGACACAAGATTCTTATTTCATACTCTAACTCATCATTTACACACAATTCTGCTATTTTCACAACCCAACACCTCATTTTTTTTCTTTTCACATTTTCCTAGCTTTTTAAGTCCTTAGACTCACCATTCATATCATTTAAAACTTGTGAGAGGCCTTAAACTGCACAGCTGAAGTACATCCCCATATGGCACTCCAAGATCAAGAAAACTACACAATGAGCTGTCTTAATGCACTTTCACTTCAAGGCCTAAATTTTCACATTGGTTCCTATTCTAGTATTTGAAAACTAACATTAAAACACAAACATGAGTTTGTTCAAAAGTTATGGAAAGCAATTTTGCACAGTTAATGCAAAAAATCACCTAGAGTGACTTGTTTTTCATCATGAGCACACTACTACATACCTCAATTTTCTCAAAACACACCAACCTCAAAAATCATCAATTCATATGCATGGTAAGCATCAAATTAGACCTGATATAACTTTGAAACTCAGGTTTTAAACAGAAAATCACAGGATGCACAATTTCCTCAAGTTCACATGCAAAAACAAGTCACAACCCTATCTTTTACAAATCCATCAAATCATTGATCTCTAAGCCTTTGAACATACTCAATATGGTGACCAAAAGATGTGAAGCACAGGAAAACACAAATTAAAGTGAAACTTCACAAAATCACCATGTCACTTACTAAAATAACTAGAAAACTGGAAAATCTAACTAAACACTGGGTTGCCTCCCAGGAAGCGCTTGTTTAACGTCATTAGCTTGACACAAAAACTATCATGGTGACCACAAACAAGGGTTATAGTATAACCCCTTCCGCTTCTTTGGCTTTTTGACCTGGTTTTCATCAAGTGTTCTATCAAAACCTTTCCAAGCCATCCAAAAATCATTATTTTTCTTTCTTTTTTCAATCAACCCTAATTCACAATTTAAGCTATATACATTCTTTGAAGTATTCAATGAAATATTTTCTTCAAACCTATCACCAAATACAGAATCTATATGTTCAACGATATAAATCATACCATTGCATTGGTGATGCTGAAAATCATCAAAAACTTCAAAGCTTACCTCAACCTCTTCATGTTTTACCTTTGGGGAATTTTGAGGTGAGTTGTGAATTGGTGGATCATTTTTTTCTTTTACTTCTTCTTCCTCCTCACCTTCTTCCTCATTTTCTTTATCAATTTCTTTTGTTTCCACAACAACCTTACCATATTCAGCTATTTGATGTGCTAGATGCCCCACTTGATTTTCTAGGTTCTTGATGGAAGCCTCGATATTCTTTTGGTTAACTATTGAAATCTGCATGAATTGGACCAAGGTATCCTCAAGCCTAGCAATCTTATCATGTTCTGGGGAGTAATATGGTAGGTATGGTGCTGGTGGAACTTGTTCTTCCTGAAAATGACAATAACCCACATAGTGAGTATCAAAACAAATATCACACCACATTACCTGATCTCTTAGGGATGGTTGTTGCATCTTTGGAAGTGGGTGATTCAGAAGCTTCTTGTTGCTATTTTCTCTTAAGCTAGTCGATTGAATGAACAAGAAAACACAAGCTAACACAAGAGATTAGCAACAACAAGGAAAATTTAACTGAAATTAAAACTATACACTATATTCACAATTGCTCAAAGTAAGAAAACTAAAGCAATGCTTTTGAATTGACACAATTCCCCGGCAACGGCGCCATTTTGTTGAGAGATTTTTCTACACTGATACTACTTTCAAAATCCTCAAGATTCAATTGTAGTATAGCATAGGGTTTTGTCGTATCCGCAGGGAATTGCTAACACAAATGTCGTTCTTTAGTAAAATTACCCAAGCAATAGATTTTCAAAAGGTTGATAATTATTTCGGTGACCAAAGCACATTCAAATTAAACAAAGCGAGAGTAAAACGATTGATATCAAGAGAGAAAGCTGTTGGAATTGGAGTTCACCGTTTAACTATTAGTGTCCTATGATTCTATATGAATATTCATTCCTATCCATGATTCATCTACACCATTTCTACCCTATTTCATTGATTCCTCACATGAGTGGATATCTATAACTTACTTTCCTAAACATTGATTCCTCACATGCATAGAAAAGCTAAGTTATCTTTAAGCTCAGATGTTTAAGGGACTAACAAACCTAACTCTATTCCTAGCAATTAGATTTATTAGATGGTTAACTATAGGTCAGACTCTAGATGTCGTAGCTTCCGCTCTTACGCCGAATCAATCGATATGTTCTAGGTGCGCAAACTAAAACATAACATTAAGAACAAGAGAAAACCATTGAATCATGTAATAGAAATTATATTTTCATATAGAAATCAAGAAGAACAAATCATGGTTAAAGGCTACATCCAAATCCAACAAAGAAACTTAGCAACCCATATCCATGGATTGCTTACAAAGCTTACAAGAGGAAACTAAGGTGAAAGCGCTGACCCGTGTCGTCCTTGGTGTGTCTCCAGCACGATGGATGGTGGATCAAAGCTCCCAAAGTTCCTTTCCTCCTTCTCTCTGCAATTTTCTCTCTAAGAGGTCCAAAATATGTCAAGAGATCATCCATTTCTAATCTTGGTCGAGCCTTTTATAAACAGGGCACAGTTTCGCTTAAGCTGATAAAGGTTCCGCTTAAGCGAGGAGGTTTCTTCACGTTCAGGTAAAGGTCTTTGGCTTAAGCGAGACCATTTATCACTTAAGCCGAATTGTCTTCCAGAACCACTGCTACTGCCATGTAATTTGGCTTAAGCGAGGCAAAATTTGGCTTAAGCGAAGTTCAATATATCTGCCACTGCTACTGCCATGTAGTTTGGCTTAAGCGAGGAAACATTTGGCTTAAGCGGACTTCAATATTTTTAGCCCTTTTGATCTTCAAATGGTTGGATTTTCTTGACTTTTCTCCTACAATAAAAATCAAAGAGTCTAAATGATAAAACTAACATATCTTACATTTATCTATATAAAAACTATCTACTTACTAAATTAACCTTATTGAGGGATAATTTGAAAGATAACGTACACATTTAGAACAGATAAGTGCCGAAATTAGGCCCCGTTTGGATAAACAGCTTAATTAAGCGCTTATGGTCATAAGCGCTTATGACATAAGCGCTTATTCATAAGCTATTTTTAAAAATTTATTGAAATAAATTAAAAATAAGCTGTGTATAAGCATAAGCTGTTTTTCATAAGCTATCCTGAGTAGCTTATGAAAATAAGCTGAAAATAGCTTATGGCAGACCATAAGCTGTTTGCATAAGCTCTCCCAAACACAAGCATAAGAGCTTATGCTGTCAGATAAGCTCAAATAAGCTCTTCCAAACTGAGCCTTAATATAGAAAATCAGGTAAATTTGGCACTTATCAGAAAACTAACGTGAGAAGGTGACGTGACTCCCTCACACGTGTCTCACGTGACTTTCTTCAGAGAGCTTGATGACTGGACAAGTCACATGCTTCTCACGTGACTCTAAAAGGGTTCTATGGTGAAGAAGACGATGGAGGAAGGAGATGACCGTTGGAGCCTTTCAGAGTTACGTGAGAAACATGTGACTTGTCCAGTCATCAAGCTTTTTGAAGAAAGTCACGTGAGACGCGCGTGAGGGAGCCACATCAACTTCTCATGTTAGTTTTCTCACGGAAGGCAAACGGCAGACCAAAAGTGCAACAATAGGTATAGTTGGAGGACAATTTTTGCTAATTTTGAAGTTTGGGGATGATTTTTGCAAGAAGGCAATAGTTTGGGGACCAAAAGTGCAATTAAGCCAAGGAAAAATAAAAGATTTGGAACCATGATAAATAAATAAACAATACTCATTCATTTGCCCTTCTAGATAGAAAATGGTTATCTATCCCCAGGGACAAATTGGTAATTTCCCTCCGGAACTATGATATTAATATCTCCTTAAATAATTACTTAAGCAACCCGGTTGTTACTAGTTAGTTATGAATGTGTTGCCAAATATAACAGAGTTCCTATCAAGGCTTCAACTACAACCTCCCATTAGTTAAGCTTAGCCTATAAAACATACATTCACAAAAATAGAATCATTCATACGCTTCAAACTCCATTCATTCATTGCCTGTTTTTTATCATGGCCTCAAGAAGTGCTTCTTCTTCTTCATCATCACGAACATGCATGTGTTCACCCACCACACATCCTGGTTCATTCAGGTGCAGCATGCACAAGAACAGGCCTCGATCTGTGCTTCCTAGAAACACCTCCAATTACAACCCTCATCGTTCGGATTCATCTAAAGCTAATTCTTTGAAGGCAATTCTCCTTCAGATTATTAAGCCATCTAACCAGGATCTTCACAGAAGGAAGAATTTCCAGCCAAAGCCTACTCGGTTTTATTTGATGAACAGTAATACAGATCCACTGATTGCAGTCTCTTGATCACAAAATTAGTGTCTCCTCTGTTTGCTGTTGTATCTGTATATAATTAAGGGAATCTCTTGTTCCTTTTTTGTTGCCTTTTTTTTCTGGGTTCAAGAAGATCGAGTGGTGTCTAGCTATAGTTCTGTACATATATACAAGGTTTTCAAATTTTAGTATAATTGAAATGGCAAGAGATAGATCACAGTTTTGAATATTGATTGTAACTTGTAACTTGTAAGTGTCTTATTATGGAAGAAACAGAGAAGTATTGAGGAGGATATGTTGATATCTCTGGTGATATTTTTTATTTTCATTTGTTTTGTATTGTTAGTTGGTTACCAATTTTTCAAGGGCCGGCTTAGGTACCATAGTTATAGCCTTATAGGAAATTGAAGTTATAGCCTTATAGGAAATTGTTAGTTGTTTGCTAGTTGGTTACCAATTTTTGTAATGGCTTTGTTAATTTGTTTGTTAAGTTCGATTCTGAGTTTTAGTGTAAATAATTGTTGTATTGTAATCACTTCATTATATTTGAATTATATTAATGAAATAATAATAAACCGAGCTATACTAAATGCTATGATGTTCCCCAAGAAATTTTGAAGTTAAAAGTGTAATCATTGAAAGCAATTCTTCTATTGTGGTTGGTTGGGTCAATAATGTATCAAATATGCCTTGGAAACTAATTAATGTTCCAAATTTGATTGACCTCCTCAGGAATGAGGTTCATTGTAGGGAAGTTTAATTTGTCATATTATTAGAGAAGCCAATGCCTTTGCACATGCATTAGCAAAGCAAGGGTGTGATAGAGTGGGGTCACTTTGAATTGTGTTTTGAGATACTCTCAATACCCCATGAAGATCTTCAGTGGTTGTTTGAAAAAAGAAAGTCTCACATTACTCAGTTGAAGACAAATTCAATAGTATACTATAAGCTAGAGGGTTTGCACTTTCAATTGTCTAAAGACATTTTGGTATAAGCTAGATTCACCTTCAACATAAGAAAGGTACTCTCAGTAGGGTTTTTTGTTGTTGTTGAAGGTGTACTAAAAGAGGGTTGATGAAACTAATAAAGGGTTAGTAAAATTCAGTACTTATTTCATGAATTTTTAATTGATCATAATTAATAAAGCAGAACCGGCCCTTTGATTTCATTTGTCATTTGGTCCCTTTACACACACAAAATTAATACTATTACTTAAGCTTGAAGTCTTTAGCTAAGAGGCTATATAAGACAAAACCATGTGCGCATCTTCCAGGAAAGATATAAACTTTCCAATTCTGTTGGCGAATTGTGTAAACAATTGGTCGACCTTACTTGTCAATTTTTGGTTACCATGATACCTGCTGAATCAAAAATAGAATAAATGTTATTATAAAAACCAAAGTACAACAAAACAATGATGACAGTTGGCGCATATAAGATATTTATAGAAAAACATTCATGTTGGTAATGTCGTGGGGATAAGATCTGAACTACTAGTATTTAATTTGACAGCTCAACTAATGCTATTGGTTCAAAATTTAGCTGCATTAGTAACTTTCCTAAGGACAAATTAAGGTCATTTCTATTGGATGTAATAAAAAATTGCATTTACACTCATTCCTTGTCAAGCACGTAGAATAATAGAAAATGTATAAATTTTCATATCAGGAAGAATTTGATGCAGGGGCATTATCATATACAAAATTTAGATAAGATCTAAGGTAATGTTGCTAGTAGTCGACTAGTCGTTTTGTTATTTTGTATGATTGTATCCTCTAAACCTATTGCATGTGACACACTCTTGGAAGTCTAGAGAATATTGCCTCATGTCCACTTCAAGTTGTACACATAATCTTTGAACCTAGTGAGTAGTGAAGGCTTTTATCTATGACCAATTTGGTTGTTGCGTTGTATCAAGAATTCAAGGTAAGAGTCGGCATTAATCTTGAAAAATTGGACTATAGCTAGGCAGATACTAATGGTCTACCAAGTTAAGATAAAAGGAAGAGGCTGGCAGGCTGCTATTGCATGCAATTTTTTTTTATTGATTAAATCACCTTTTGGGTCAAACATGATTAGCCTTATTCTTTGTTGAAAATTAAATTTTATTACCTTGTTTTTATTTATTCCATGAGTTCTTAAATTGATTAATACACCCTCCGGTCACTATTATAAGCAAAAGTTAGTTTTATAGGTTCATTCAATAAATGATGTATGTGACCATTTTAATGACTACATACATCATTTATTGAATGAACCTAAAAATCTAACTTTTGCTTATAATAGTGACCGGAGGGTGTATATCTTAATTGTAGCTATAAGTCTTGATGCATTGCACCTTAATTAGACACCCCTGCCAAACTAATGAAAATAATTTTTCTACTTGAGACATTTATGATTTGGATTTGCACATATATGGGCGCTTTTGTCAAAGCCTCGTCACCCAAATGAAAGTATGAAACTGTGGGCTCAGTTAATCAGCTCTTTACACTCAGAACACAGTCACACATACACGGGCACTACGTGTCGTTCTTGTTTTGTAGTTCACTAATTTTTCAAGTCGAGAATCTTCCAAAAGGAATTCATGGTGGGTACAATATATGACTAGAATGACACTTTCGGTCTCAAAGCAATCAGAATCCTTTCCTTGACTGATCCCATATGCAACTATTCAATTAATTAATAAGCAAATTGCACAATTGTTAAATGTTTGGCACAGTAATATTGTATTTAACATGCAATATAATTGATTCATTAAACAAAGAAGAGTAAAAAATGTGTTCTCCATATTGTTGGAGATTTGCATTCAATGGCTCAAACATCATCCAAAACGGTGGCTTGAAGTTGCTTCCCATAGTTTAAAAAATTCACGAGTTATGGATCAAGTAAAAAATAGGGATTCATTGTTCCCACATATAACAAAAAAGTCTCATCATTCTTAATCTTAGAGATTAAGCAATATAATATGAAACATATAAAATACCAAAATGCATTGGTTTGATTTGGATATTAACTAAATTTGAATCAATTACATTGATTTGGTTTAATTTGGATCATTTAGTGATCAATTCAAACTGATGAACATCATTAATTAAGAGTATGTTTGAATTTATGTTTCACACAATGTCAGTTCACGTTGTCAACATGACAAAAAAAATTCTTTTTCGTTAATGTGTTGAAATGTCTATTTTCCTGCTTGTGCTAACCTGAACAAGAAATCAAAGGCGGGTTTAGGGTTGCCTTCAGAACGAGTATTAGCACCCTAAACTCATCATAGTCTCATTCTAATTCTAGTTTGGGTTTTTGCTAAAAAATTGTGGTTGTGGCAATTCCACCCATTTAGGTTTGATTGAAATGATTAAATCTATAGAGAACTAAGGATCGAGTTATGATTCGTTCATAATCTCTCTTATTTAGTTATGTCATCAACCACATCTTTTACTTTTTATCTCTTTTTCTTACTTATGTTTTCTTCCAACTCTATTTACACATAAAATGAGTGTGGATAAAACTTTATGCTTAAGAACCTATGGTGACAATTTTTTTTATAATAAAGTAGATTTCACCCAAAAAGATCTATTGGAGGTGAAAAGAAAGACCACTAGTCGACCTCATGTATTAAACTAATATTCACGAGAAAGTTGGGGTCACCAAGGAACTTAGTTAATAAAGTATGAAAATGTCACCATCTTCCAACTCCACCATTCATTTCCAACTCCTATATATACACGCTTGAAGTGAAGCTAGGTTTGCACAACCACACACTCGATTCCCTCTCTTAAAAAAAAACCGAAAAAACCAAACCGTTTTAAATGGCCGCATCTTCTAGAAAATCAAGCGGACCAGTGCTCCGACCACCGTCGCCGGCCGGCAGATTCACCGCCTCCGGCTTCGCATCCTCTACTTCAACATTCTCCTCTCACTCCACCTCCTTCTTTCACCGCTCCACTTCCCCCACACGTGTCAACCACTGCGGTTCCTCCCTCCGATTCTCTCTCGACCGCTCCGTTTCTCCGAACCGCTCCATCTCCGTCGCTGGAACCGGAGCCGTACCGGCGGTCACACGGAAGAACAACCAGCAGAAACGGACTTGCATGTGCGCGCCGACATCGCACCCAGGCTCGTTCCGGTGCAGCCTACATAAGAGCTCCGGCTCTCGCGTGGTGGCGGCGCCGTACTCGCCGAACCGGCTCAACGCGCGGAGGTCGGCGATGACGAACTCGCTCGTCAGAATCCGCGGTGTCGAAGGGGAACTCGTGAAGAAAGCCTTGGCGGCGTTGATCCGGCCGTCGTCGCACCAGCAGCGCCGGCGGGGCGAGTTCCGGCCCCGGCCGAGCAGGCTTGCCGCTATGTCTAAAGCGGAAGGAGAAGGAGATTCGTGAATGTTTCACGGTTCTTCAATGTTGTGTGAGTCTTCAACCGCCGTTGACGGCGGCGACGGTGTCCAAAACGGTTTGAGATTTGCCGGCGAACTCGCCGGTGATCGGAATGGATTAGTATTTTTTATCCGATAACCGAATCTGATCGGAGACTATGTTTGATTAGTTCTCTTCTTTCTTGTATATACTTCAACATATAGAATATAGAATTCCAACCAAATATTATTGGCTGGCTGCAATTTATGGTGATGCTTGAAGCTTTTTCACCCATTTTCATACACAAATAAAACTAATTATAAGAGTTAAAAATATATAGCTAATATTAACGAATAGTATTTCGATCTCCTTTGACATGGTATGTAATTCGAGCCTTGAGGATAGAAATAATCACTGTTGAAAGATTTAGTCTTAATATGATGTGGATATTTGTGACTAGTACAAGTTCGAAGAGTTGAGTTAATGGACTTGAAGTACAACTATTCCATGGGTTAAGTTTGAAGACCGTCAAAGTTCATCTAAATCAAATAGGCTTAAATATGATTGAGGTCCTTGACATCATAAGAAGAATCAGTGTAGGTCCTTGGAATTTTTTTTTTGAAATTCCATCCCTCCATAATATTTTTGCATCAAATAGGGTCCAGAGTCTGTTTAAGCCTTATATGGCACGAATTTCGCCCATTCATCATTTCCACGTGACATTCTTATTTATTTTAATTCTTACGTGTAATTAGAAGTGCAAATAATATCAACACATTAAATTTAATCCTTGTCTTAATCTCTTCATTCCTAAATTGAACCCTAAAACCTTCGCAGCTTGAAAGGGAGAGAAGAAGAGCGACATCGGCAGAGAGAAGAAGAGTGAGAGCGGCGGTGCTCAGAGACGAGGACTGTGACCGACTCGCTGGTGGTCGCTGTTGAAGGGTTCATCAATTGTACTTTCACGTTTTTGAAAGTTGTTGTGGGTGATCGAAGTTCGAAGCTGTATTTAGAAACCAGGAACATATCAAAGGTTGTTCTTCAAACCAGGGTTCATCAATTGTACCTCTCGCAATTCTAAAAGTTCAGCCTCGCGATTCTTCTTCTTTCTCTCGCGATTCTTCAGGTCGTGTTTTGGGTCGTCTCCTTCCTTCTCCTCATCTCTTATGTTCGATAGATCTTCTTCTTCCTCTTTCTATCTGATTTTCAGTAAGAGATTAGGGTTCATATTTCCCAAATCTGATTATTGAGCTTTTATCTCAGCGGGCAAACAAAATAAATCATAAATAATTATTAAGTAATAAAAATAAATTAGAATGCCATGTGGAAATTATGAATGGGCGAAATTCGTGCCACATAAGGCTTAAACAGACTCTAGACCCAATTTGATGCAAAATATTTTTGGAGGGATGACATTTCAAAGAAAAATTTTCCAGGGACCTACACTGATTCCTCTTATAATGTCAGGGACCTCAACCATATTTAAGCCAATCAAATATATCTGGCTTTTATTTCCTTTTAAATTTGAACTAATCAAATCCAAATTTTACTAGTTTGGATTGGGTTAAATTTTTTCAAAGAAGCTATGAATATTTAAGTAAAAATTGGTAGGCCTTTATAAGGGCCCAAACATTTGGGTGAAGCTGAGAATGAGCTATTTGCGAGTGTTTGATGATAAAAAAAATATCAAAACGGTTAAAGGGACTCCTAGATTTTAACTCACTCATAACGTATGTACACATGGAAATTCCCTTGGAGCATCAGGAATGAATGAAGGCATCATAATTTTGAACTAATGAGATAATACTTATCATGAGATCATAAGTTCTCTTAAGTAATCTCTATCTCATTTCTTGCAAAAATCATTAGAATCAGAAGAATAGGATCAATGGCATTCTGGTTGACCCAATTTTCTTTAGATGCATATGGATAGATACTAGGAGTGTTCAAGTATCACATCTCTGGTCCATAAGAACGTGGGTCAACAAAATCTTAACTGAGCAAGTATCACAATTACTTACACACTTCTTTTTGAGGGGGAATGATGAGAGAAATAGGAAGAAAAGAAAAAGTAAAAGAGAGAAAATATGATAAGAGGAGAGAGATAGAAACAAAAATAGGTAGAAATAAAGTGTTTTAAAAATGAGGTGTGTACTAGCTGCTTGTTGCTTCTTTTATAGCTTGTAGTCTTTAGCTTTTCTTCTCTTCTCTTTGTATTAGGTTGAAGTACTCATTGTACTTCATTTCAATATAAATTTGCTTATCTAAAAAAACAGGCTTGAAAAAACCACATTTAGCTACTTAAAAGCTCATCATTAGTTTCAAAACGCTTTTTAATGCAGTTGAAGAGAAGTTTAATTTGTCAAAAAAAAATTGTCTAATCTTTTGTTATTTAGTGGAATCTAGATAAAAGTAAAGGAAAAGAAAAAGCAAATAAAACATCATTAGTTCATTACAATGCAAACAAAAATATTTGGTGAACCATGCTACAATACGTGGACATCTTGACACGCACATTTGTGGTGGTTTTAAACTATCATAAAACACTTTATTTTTAAACTTTCCACATTGTGACAACCTAAAACTGTCCTACAGAGGTGTTGTTCTGTTTGGATGTGAAGTGAAAATAAGAGGAAAGAAAATGAAAGGAATGATTATGGATGGAAGAGAAAATGAAGTGATAATGGAAGGATTTTGAAGTTGTTTGGATTGTATGAAAAAGAATGGAAAAGAGAATGAAAAGTAAGAGGGGAAAAGTGAGTATGGTGTGCAAGTAAACTTTTATCCTCTTACTTGTAGTTTACATATATATATAATATCATTTATAATCAATTAAAAGTTATTAATATTAAGAAATTATTTTTTTATTATCTAAAAGGTAATATTTTAATGTATATAAATTCGTTTATTTTTACAATAATAATATGATAACAATTTTTTTAAGGTAACATAAAATGTTGTTATCCAATATAACATACGATTTAATATAATATTAATTTGACAACATTGATTAATTTAAATAAATTAGAATTTGAATCTATAGTAGCTAAACTATTCAGAAGGCATTAAATAATTGAACTACTAAAAAGTACACAGCATATGCGTGTATATAAAGTCAAGGGTGTTGTGGTCCTTTAAACTAATTCACGCTCTCTTTTACGTTTTCCACTCATACTTGTGAGGAAAATGAACTGGCACTGTTCAACCTCCTACTTCCCTTCCCTTCCCTTTTCCTGACTCATCCAAACACATCAAAATTCCTTTTTTCTTCATCTTTCCCTTCCATCCTTAGTTTTCCATAGAAACAAACACAGCAAGGGGTTTGTGAATTACCACTGAAAAACAAATGTTGGGCTTGTATGTATCATATGTGAGAACATACACTTGCTTTTTTTAGCAAAGAACATACACTTCCCAAACAATTGTTTTTTCGTATTTCTATTTGGCTGGACCAACCCAACTTAATGTGGGGCGGGGTGAGTTCGCATATTTAAAAAATGGCTCAAGTCACCTGCCTTTTTTGTGGGTTAAATATGGGCCGGGTTGAGTTGACCCACATTACCTCCCCTATACATTTTTTTTCCCATGGCCATGACCTATTTAATTTCTTTGGCCCTTAAATTATGGTTTGAGTTTCACCACATTTTTGGCCCTCATGGTTGGTTAGCCCAGAATAGCCTTAGACTGAAAACGGATTGATTCCACTCAATTGGAAGGACAAAAATTACAAAGAACCCTCCACATCTGGTCCAAACAACATACAATATGAAAACTCCACCAAGCATAACATTAGTGATTTGTTTGCTACACATAACTTTCCCTTCAACCCCGGAGATCTGCAGCGAGGAATGTCTTTTTCTTCTAGTGTTCACTTTGTCCCTTGCTATTTCCACATTTCCACCTTTTTAGTGGAGCTCTCTCCATGGAGTAGGAATGATAATAGGTAGGGTTTGGGTAGAGTACTTGTTGGACCGCAAGAGGATAAAATCGGGGGATCATCACAAGTGAATTAGACACCACATCTTTCACCTAAAACTTTAAGGCATTAGGTGTATGAGTTTTCTCACTTATAAAGTGTTTATTACTTCCCTAATCTTCTAATGTGAGATTTCTTACTCACACTTGACATCCCAACAGTACTATAGTACCCATTTTCATGCCCACATTTTAAAAATTATCCATACCCGTGCAGGTAGCAATATGAATGCTCGTCCTCGTACCCTCTGAATACATATATGCTCGTACTCGTGCTCGCATTGGTACCATTAGCCCAAATTTAGTCAACCAAAATATAATTTTCACTATTTTCACGTTTCAACACAAAATAATTATAACCACTATTAAAAAAATAAAAATATTAATAAAAAATAAAAAAACTATCTAAATATTTAATAAATATAAAATTTGTGAAAGGAGTAAGTGAAAAAATTATGAAAATTAAAGTTTTTTTTGGTCAATAATATTAAAGTTTATTTATTGCTTAGCAGTTGGCCTTGGGACCATAGGCATGTACATCCCTTTCTAGTTTTTAAGGAGTGGGACACAAACCCACAGAATATTGTTTTAAATCCCACCAGTTGAATTTGCCTACCCTTTGTGGGCCTTATTAATGAAAGACTACTTACTACACTTTGAGGAAAAAAAAAAGCATAACATAACATGATTTTTTAAACAATATAATTTTTTTTATAGACAAAAGTTAGTAAATTTTCTCGGAATTCAAACACTGGATTCTTCACCCTTCATCTCACTCAACCCTTATGTCTCTAACTCTTATCACTTGAGCTATAATTCAGGAACTAAAACAATACACCATCCGGTCACTATTATAAGCAAAAGTTGGCTTTTTAGGTTCATCCAATAAATGATGTATGTGGTCATTAAAATGGTCACATACATCATTTATTAAATGAACCTACAAAGCTAACTTTTGCTTATAATAGTGATCGAAGGGTGTATAACATAACATTAAGACCGAAAAAGATATTACTATTTCAATTTCGACAATCATATGCGCACCAAATTTCATAACATTGAAACTTGTGATATTATTTGAACCTTATTTTGGGGAATTACCATTCTATTTTCACTAATCACTACATCACCATGCTTTTAGTCCCATTTCAGATTTTGTCCCATTAATGATGGTTGGTAACGTTTGATACTCTGATGAAATAAGAAACACGTTGATCTGGTTTCGCAAGAACAAACTACCATAAACGACACAATCACAAGGAATCACGCGCAGAGAGACACTGAGAGAGTTGAGAGTTGAACCGATGTTGACACTGAAGGGAGGAAGCAGGCCACCGTGGGTAGGTCTAGGAGCAGCGGTGTGGGTTCAGATTGCTTCCGGCAACACCTTCACTTTCGCTCTCTACTCTCACTCTCTCAAATCCGTTCTCGGTTTCAACCAGCGCCAGCTCTCTCTCCTCGGCGTCGCCAACGATCTCGGCGAGAATTTTGGCATCCTCCCTGGTCTCGCCTGCAACAAGTTCCCGCCCTGGCTCCTCCTCTGTGTCGGTTCTCTTACCTCTTTCCTCGGTTATGGTGTTCTCTACCTCGCTCTCACCAAAACCGTTTCCATCCCTTACTTCGTGGTAACTCAACTAACTAGTAACTACTCTCTCTATACAGTGATTATATGCTCTGTTTTCTTTTGTTAAGTTCATTAGATCCATGATTATTATTATGTTATTCATTGTTGCAATTTTTATAGATTAGAATCTAATAATTGATGCAAGCTTAGAGATCTCAAGATAAACAACTATTTTATCAGGAAATGAAAAATTTAGTGCTGAAATATTGCATGTTTGGAAATTATTTTATAATTGGTTCTGAAGTGGGGAGAAGCTTATGTGAGTAGCTTGTGACTTTCAAAATTGATTCGGATGGAAGAGAAGCTGACCCAAACATGTTATTAGTGTTCTTTCTCATGTCCTGTTGTCTCAAATTAGAATGAGAAAAAAGGGGGTTAGCAGCATGAATATTTTCCAAACTAGTAACTACTCTCTCTACTTGTTTCTGATCCCTGTTTGCTTGAGTTTCATGAAGAAAAAAATCAAACTTGGTTACTTTATCTGTTTATACACGCAATCTTTATAGATTATAATCCAATAGTTGATACAAGCTTAGAGATCAAGATAAACCAACTATTTAATCAGGAAATGAAAATTTTAGTGACACAATAATCTGAAATGTATACACTCGGTGCATGTTTGGAAATTATTTTATAATTGATTCTGAAGTGGGGAGAAGCTGTCTTTCAAAATTGATTCTGATGAAGAAGAAACTAATTCAAACATGCTATTAGTATTCTTTCTCAGGCCCTGTTGTCTCAAATTAAAATGAAAAAAAAAAGGTGGATTGGGGATGAAGAGTTTCTTTCATGAGTATTTTCCTTATGACAGTCATGAGTTCAGTGTTGCATTTTGCATCCCATATAATTCGACTGAAAAGACATGATTTTGAAGTGGGGAGAAGCTTATGTGAGTAGCTTCTGATGAAAGAGAGACTAATCCAAACATGCTATTAATATTCTTTCTCGAGGCCTGTTGTGCCAAATTAAAATGAGAAAAAGGGGGGGGGGGGGGGGGGGGGGGGTTAGGAGTGGATTGGGGATGAAGAGTTTTTTTCATGAAAATTTTCCTAAAGGTTTTGAAGATTTCAGTGTTGCATTTTGCATCCAATATAATTTGACTGAAAAGTCCTGATTGTCATTCACTCTTATATATCTTGTTGCAGTTATGGTTGGCTCTGGTTATTGCTGCAAACAACACTGCGTGGTTAACCACTGCTGTTCTTGTAACCAACATGAGAAACTTCCCTGTTAGTAGAGGCAAAGTTTCAGGAATCCTGAAAGGTTATGGGGGGCTCAGCGCTGCAGTTTTTACTGAAATTTACAGCATCGTGCTTCATAATGATTCTCCTAACTTCCTGTTGTTGCTTGCCGTTGGTATTCCTGTTATTTGCTTAAGTATGATGTTTCTTGTTAGGGCTTGTACTCCAGCTTCTGATGAAGACTCTGTAGCTAGTGGCCAATTTATATTTATCCAAGTTTCTAGCGTGGTCTTGGGGTTGTATCTTCTAGCAACCACAATATTTGGCAATGCTCTTCAATTAAGTGACACTGTTTCCTCTATTTTGGTGGCTGTAATGATTCTTCTTCTCATGGCTCCAATTTCTGTCCCCCTGAAGATGACTCTGTTTCCTAAGAAAGCTAGTACTGACTCATCTGAGCAACTACTTGGATCTTCTGAGTCTCTTAGTCGAGACAAAGATGACAAAACAGAACCACTGCTAGCATCTTCATCAGCAGGAGCCCTTGGAAGTTTTAATGATGAGGATGATTCATCTGAGGTAGCTATGCTTCTTGCTATAGGTGAGGGAGCAGTAAAGCAGAAGAAGAGAAGGCCTAAACGTGGGGAAGATTTTAAGTTCACCGAGGCTGTAGTAAAGGCTGATTTCTGGCTTCTATTTTTTGTTTATTTTGTTGGTGTTGGCACTGGGGTCACTGTTCTCAATAATCTAGCTCAAATAGGTATTGCACAAGGCGAGGAAGATACCACTATATTACTGTCAATTTTCAGTTTTTGCAATTTTGTGGGTCGGCTTGGTGGAGGAGTTGTTTCAGAACATTTTGTCAGGTTAGTGACATCTATGATCTAATTATGCTTAGTAAATTTGAGATTTGAGATACATTCTTAAGCTCCAATCAATTTCAATCTAAGAGATCAGGGAGATTGATATTAAATCTGTTGACAATCACACAATCATGCCTATGAGAACATGGCTTTACAGCATTGCATGAAGTTAATAGAAGAATGAACTTTTCATGTTACTGAAACTTGTTACTGAGGCCGTTTTTAGAACTATGGTTAAACTTTTGAACTCACATTGAACTGGTTGCTAAACCACACTACTGTTTAGGTTGTCATGTAATTCCAGCTTTTGACAATTTTCAGGACAAAAACACTCCCAAGGACAGCCTGGTTGACATGCACACAAATAGTTATGCTCATCATGTATGTTCTGTTTGCCTTTGCTGTCAAAGGAGCCCTTTATCCTGCAGTTGCATTCCTTGGTATCTGCTATGGTGTGCAAGTTTCTGTGATGATCCCCACCGTTTCCGAGCTTTTTGGTTTGAAGCACTTTGGTGTGTTGGGCAGCGTCATGTCCATCGGTAATCCACTTGGTGCGTTCCTTTTCTCAGCTCTGCTAGCAGGTTATATATATGATAGTGAGGCTGCAAAGCAGCATGGTATTAACCTTATAGCTTCTGGTGCTGCCTGCGTGGGTGCAAACTGCTTTAAGCTGACCTTTTTGATTCTTGCTGGTGTTTGTGGCGCTGGCATCATCTTGAGCATTATTCTGACACTGAGAATTAAGCCAGTTTACCAGATGCTTTATGCCGGAGGTTCTTTCAAGCTGCCTCAAAGATCTTGAAGTCACTAAAACAGTAATGAAGTTGAACATTGAATAAAACAGAGCAGAGCTTAGGTCTATGGTATCTGCCATTACTGCGGTATTATATATACATGGGTCAGCATCAATGAACCCCCTGTGTAATCTTTGAAGCTCAAAATTTTGGCATCTTGCATGGATAGTCTTTTTTTGCATATGTAAGTTAGTCTTAAAGAGGGTATTGGCTATTGAGAAGTGAGATCAGGTAAATGATCTGTATTATATGATCTGTATTATTAGAGGCTATCAGATACTTCGACATTCACATATTTGAATATGGCTATTATCAATGAGATCCATGTATGTGTGTATTAGCTATTTATTTAGTCTAATTTGAAATTTTAAACTTAATTTTAGCCGATACTATGCATGAAAATATGAACTAATATTATTTGATATTTTTTTTGTTACTGATAAGTGATAAGCACACTAAAACCCTGAGTTGTTGTCGATTGTGCTACATGTATTATTGACTTAAATCTTTGAAATTTTCCAATTTGATCATATTATTATATGATCTGTCATACTTCTTTTCCCCAGACTGTAAATGTCCAGAAACAACCTAAGCATAAAAAGATAGTTTATGAAAATCATAATTAAACACTGCACTAAAGAGATTATCACACTGGAAAAACCAGGCTTTCATTTCTCCTAATCTAATACTATTACTCTGTCAAATACACCAACCAACCTCGATTATTACATGGTGGAGATCCGGACTTGTTACTTTGTGTATATTAAGAAAAAGGGACCTTCTTGTTTTAAAATAACATCCACCTTAATTTGCATCATGTTCTTGCAAGTCAACACTACTTTTGTCCCCAAGGATTATAACAAGCAGCTTGTTTCCTAGAATCTACTCACAAAAGTTTATCAACATAACTGATTATGACTTGAGAATCAATTATAGAAATATTTGTAAACATACACAAAAAATCCTATAAAAATATCAGCAAGTGAGGTAGATGTACTTTTCCAGATAAAAAACATGTTACTATAGTTAGGGCTATTGTTAGGAAAAGTCACTATTATAGTATATTATTACATCAAATGACGACATAGTGATAGTGGAGTTATACAACTTGCCTTTATTCAACCCTTGAATTCATGCCAATGTCAGGTGGAAGTGGTCGATAACATAATAAACACTCAAGTTGATGAAGAAAGAGAGAAAGAAGGAGAAAAAAATTGCAGGAAACATCGCATTTCATATGCTACTTGTAATTATTGTATAAGAAAACGTTGGTGTCACTTTCCACCCAAGCTTACAGAGACAAAACAAACACAAAATAATCAAGTTGGTTTAAGGTCTTCAAACAGTGTCCTCCACAGTGCATTTTCATCATAATCAGAATCACCTCTTATCTTGTTATTATAGGGACTGTTGTAACCCATTGGGCTATCAACCCATTCATCTGAAGGCATCATTAGCCTTGGACTTCTATTGCTAACCAATGCTGCTCTTGCTGTTGCATCAAGTGGACCAGATAATCTTGGACTCTTTGCAGTGCTCATGAACCTTCCATGATCACTAGTTGTTCTTACAGGACTTCTATTTACCATTCTCTCATGCATCTTTCCATCAAGAGGACCAGACAACTTCAAAAACTTGTTATTACTGATCATCATCTTCTCATGCATTCTTCCATCTAAAGGCCCTGACATTGCTATGGTTCTGCTTCTCTGCATTCCCCTCTCTCCCCTGAGTTCCTCTGTTCCATGTTTTGTCACCAGTGCTCTTCTCCATTTCCCTTGGTACCAGTTTGGCTCTGGTGGCAATGGCGTGTCCTTTACTTCTTCTTCACGGAAAACAAGCTTGCTGAGGCATTTTCTTAAACACTTCTTGATCACCCCAGAAAGGTTTTTGGTGCTTGTTGCCATTGCTGCTGCCTCATCTTCCTTCTTGGCAAGCTTGAGAATTTCTAGCCTGTGTTTGGCAATTGAAACACCCATGCTCTGAAGAAACTCATGGTTGAAGTGGATGGCATCTTCCAACTGGAGCTCGTTGCGGGCGAAAGCGAGACCATACTCATAGACTAGTGAAGGGTCTAAGCTGGTCCTGGATAACCAGGAGAACCAGTCCATGGTTTATGGAAATGGGGATGTGCCAGAATGAGTGTGTAGCTATTAGCCAGTTGTATATACATTAAGCTTTGAGGGGGATGTTCTGATTTATAAGGTATAGATGAGAAGTTGAAGACTTCAGAGTTAGTGCATAAATGTGGTGGGTAAATGGCTATTTAGTTTGGGGAAAGTGATTGGAGGACATCTGCATAGTGCAGACATCTGCATATAGTGCAGACACCTCAAAGACATTCAGCTGAGAAAGGAAGAAAAAAGAGAAAAGTGATGAATATGATATTAAATGTGATGCATACATTAAGGTTTGTGGTGGGTGTTCTGATTTATAAGGTATAGATGAGAAGCTGAAGACTTGAGGTGAGTTAGTGCATAAATGAGTGGATAAATAAATATTTGTTGTAAGTTTTTCTAATACATGTATCTTATCCTCGTTGGAGACAATCATATTCGAGACTGAAACATCCATTTTCTGGAGTGGTGAGCTCTCCTAACAAGTTTTATTTTTGTACATAAGACTTAAACCGGAGACATTGATTAATCTTGTTATATTTATTTTTATTTTTTAGACCATTTGCATTGTTTTCTTATTATATTCACTTGTTTATTGATTTCCTTTGAGTGAAATTAGGATGATAGTTGAGACTGAGAGTGACAGCAGCAAAACAATATGCAGATTTTTTGACATTTGGGAAGGACATGCAACTCACGGGCATGGATGCTGCAGATGATTTATGATAACAGGTTTGGACTCTCGAAATTAGAAATGGTGATCATAAAAGATATTTGTTCAAAATAGGATTTTGTACTTTACAAAAAGGTCATTTGCTTAAATCTTAAAAAAAACTTTGGTCTCATCTGAAAAGAATAAAAATAAAATGAAGCAAACGTGAGATCAAGATCTGCGGCTGTTTTTATGGGACTTAACCAAGTTAGATGGAGACAGGGGTCCAAGAAAAACGAAGTTATTAATGGAAAATCAATTAGGTTACCTACTACTAACACCATTGCCTAACTATCATATTCATAATTCATCAAAAAGGTCCAAATGACCCTACCTCTTGATGTGCAAGCCCTGTTTAGTGCTGTTAACTATTACTCACTTGCTCACCTTAAATAATAAAAACTATGCATATATGATATTGCTCTGGTTCAGTCAGTTCAGTAGAATAGTGTCAAAAATTGGTGGGACATATGTGTTTCAATGGCTAATTGATGAGAGAAGATGAAAGTAAAATTGTAATAGTAAGTGAGTTTAAATACCAGTTAAGTGCAATATGAATGAACTTTTATCTCAATCTGTAAAAAAAATTCCATTCAGTTTTTACCTTAAAGTGAGTGGTAATATCCATGTCATTGGCATCAGATTCTGCTGAGAGGTCAGGGATTAAATATTATATAGATGGTTTAATTTATTGTACATATATATTTTTATTTGTCAGGACTCAGAAGTGCTGAAGGTGGGTATCCCTTTGATTCGAAGGCCGAATTCAGATCATACATATAAGAAATTCAATTTCCTTCTGCTTACCTGACACACTTTAGAAGTTTGTCTGAAATTTATCTATTACAGTATCTTCTTACATATTATTTATGAATCATATTATTAGGTGAGCTAGAGTGATACCATCTAGTTTGTGCATCTTATTGCATTCCCATGGTATTAGGAAAAAGTTAATTCTTTTCAATATTTACCTGTCACAGTTCTATGGTATTGTACCCTTTGCTGCTGAAATGCTATCTAGTATCTACACTGATTTCCTTCAAAGCCCTAGCATGGTTGGTATAGTGTTTACCTACTAGTTTAATGCCGTAAATGGAGTTGATAGAAATCTAGGTATCACAGTGGCTTTATTGTTTGGGCCAAATCTAGGAAATAAGGAAGGCAATATATATTATTCATAAACAAAAAAAAAAGCTTTTCAAATTTAAATTTTTGTTTATTTTCATTTTACAGTTAAGATGATCTTCCTCTGCATATCTCCCTATAAAAGAAGTGGGCTACAAAGTACAAACAAGTGTGATATGAAAATGACAACCATCAACTAACCTTATCAGCTACATTAAACATTCTTTCCCACCTTATCTTTTATCCAGTTCACATTGTTTCCACTGCATAATATCAACACCATCTGGTAGCTCTTTTGGTAATTCAGGGCATTTATGGTAACAGAAGCTAAGGACATGTTTGACCAATGGAAAATCAGAATGATACAAAATCACGGTTTATAGAAACAACTTTCCCTTGAGTGTGTTTGGTTTAATGAAAGGCAAGAGAGATGAGGAATGTTAATGGAAGGAAGGGGAAGGGAGGGGAATTTTTTTAATTCTTATCTTATCATATTTGACTAAGAGCACTGAGGTGAGGGCAAATAACCCTTGTCATGTTTGGTTCATGAAGAGAGGAGAGATTTTTTTTGAACGAGAGAGGAGAGATTTTAAAATAAAACTACTTTAGTTACTCTTACTTTTAAAAGATTTTAAAACTTAGGAAGAGTATTTTTGTCTAATGAAATGTTTGACCTCTAATTCCCCACTTTTTGAGAGGAGACAAAATTGAATTATGAAGGTTTTGATCTCCTCTTCTTCCCTTTTAAAATATGAACCAAACATGATAAGTTAAAAAAAAAAAACCTTCACCTCACCTCCACTTCCACCAAACAATATGTTAGCTTTTATGGTTGTCCATCATAATTTTATTTTCACCATAATTTTCAAATATATATCTGAACATCCGCTTGAGGGTATTCATAATCTCTTATGCAAGAAGATTTATATTACATTAACATAATTGACATAAGATTATGATCTCATGTTTATGACGTTTATTAATACTTATATCTTATTTTAGAAACAAATTACTAAATAGTAACTTTCAAATAGTAAACTGATATTTAAAGAGTCTAACTATATACCAACGGGTGGTTGGTTCAAGTGATATCTTAATCATATTTGAGTTTTTTTGATAAAAAAACTCTACTAGGAGAGTTAACCCCACCATAATGTGGGTGATCCCGACTCGAATAGGATTACCTCTGAAAGAAGACACCTATCTTAAAAAAAAAAAGTCTAACAATATACCAATCTCCCGTCTTGGATGTTATTGGTATGAGTTTTCATATGTCTATAAAGTTAAGACTCTTAGTAGTACAATATAATCATAATATTTTGGCTTAATACATCAGAAGGCCCCTGAAATTGTAAAGGGAATCAGTTTCAGGGCCTGTAAAATTTTTGCATCAAATTGGATCCCTAAGAAATTTTTTTTAATTCAATTAAGGCCAAAGTGTGTCTGATGCTGAAGTAGCTTCAATTTTAGCCTAGTCAGCTTTCCCACGTGGCATTTGGAATTATTTTTTAATTGAAAATTTTTAAAATTTAATTTTTTAATTCCAAACCCTCTCAAATTAACCCCAAATCATCTTCTCATAACTTAAAAAAAATAAAAAACTTAATCTAACCTAATAACTTAAAATAACCTGATCTAATCAAATACTAATCCCTAATCTAATCTGAGAATCCCCAATTAAGCCCTGACTATTCATCTTCATTCTTCATCCCCAATTTCAACCCTAGAGTGGATGAAGATAGAACCATCTTCTCCCCACCTTCATCCCCATGTGGCCAACCTCGCACTGTCTGATTCCCCTGTCTACTCAACAACCCAGATCTGCAACCCTTCCCCTTCGTGGCATTAATTTTCGCTCTCATTAACCAGATCTACAACGCGATCAAAATACAGAGAGAGGGATGGAGGTTGTGATCAGTGAGAGGGAAAGAGATCAAGGAGAAGATGGCGGTGGTGGGAGGGAAGAAGAAACCTCATTCAAGCCCTGTATTGCTTCTTCATCTCCCCAGCAGCCACGATTTCTTCAAATTGAAGAAGAAGCTTCTGTTTCATGACAGCAGAATCGAAGAACTCAGGGAGGTGACGAACCTCACATTGGTGAATTGAATCCATGAGAACCATCTGGAGTGGCTGGGGACCAGGATTACGTTAGCGTCTGGAGTGGCGGAGGGTTTGGGTTCTGACGGTGGGGCATCGGGTTTCGCCGGCTGTGGTTGGTGAAGAGGAGGAGGAAGAGGTGGTGGAGGTGTTCCGGCGGAGGAAGACGGAGGGGTTTTCTTCCCCTGAGTACAAAGTGAACAAACAAGCATAGAGCCCAGTGAAGATTTTTCCCCATTTTTCAAAGAAAATGAACTAGCAAGTAGCGATTTCACTGCTCTGATAGTTACTCACCAACCATGTACTTTCCCATGTGCAATAACCTCGCAAGTTCTATTTTTTCCCCATCTTTTATGATTACTGGTATATATATCCATTTCAATACTGGGTTCGTGATTAATCTGAATGCATTGAATTAGTTATTGGTCCTCTCTCTTGTTCTTATTCCCCTATTTTTTAATCCCTAAAAGTTTAGGTTTTGTATTAGGAATTTATTTTTAATTTAGGCTTTAATATATGAGTTGGAATTAAAAAATTAAGTTTTAAAAATTTTCAATTAAAAAATAATTTCAAATGCCACGTGGAAAAGCTGACTAGGCTAAAATTGAAGCCACTTCAGCATCAGACACACTTTGGTCTTAATTGAATTAAAAAAAATTTCTTAGGGACCCAATTTGATGCGAAAATTTTACAGGCCCTGAAACTGATTCCCTTTACAATTTCAGGGACCTTCTGATGTATTAAGCCTAATATTTTAGCTTAATAAGATCGATGCAATCCTTTGTTTTTCTAATTTGTTGGGTCCTCTAGCTTTTGGTCTTGTTTTCTTTTTTTGACGGCTCAAAGCCCAAATATTATTGGTTTTCTTTTTCTTTGCCGTGTGCAAATTTTCTTTGAATATGTCAGTGAGTGAGGACCAAACTTTACATCTAGCTGATCCAAGAAACAGGGGTTAAGGATTGTCGTTTACTGCTTTGTAGTTTTGATGTTTTTACTTTTACTTTCGTTCGTAGGACCGACAATTCTGTTGCCGACGCGTTGGCAAAACTTGCTTTTCGTTTAGGCTGTTTGGTTTGGATTGAAGAGGCTTCGTTGGAGGATTCCTCTCTCATCCAGGATGATGTTTTTGCCTCTGTGGCTTCTTCTCTTTGAATGAAACCCAATTTCAAAAAAAAAAAAGAAACAGGGGTGGATATGGACATATAAGATACTTGCTGGCTACTCAAGCTTTTGCTGACTGTTGTTTTACGGGAGTTGGGTTTGGCACCCCACCTATGGGGCTTGGCACCCCACTTTATCAAATACGAAATTTAAAATTCCGTATTCTCCCTATTGAATACGGAACTTAAAATTCCGTACTGTATTTAAGCATGCGTGTCACATTTTCAACCACTCATTATATACTAAAACAGATACGGAATTTTATTTTCCGTATTGATACGGAACTTTAAATTCCGTATTTAATAAAGTGGGGTGCAAAGCCTAAGGGGTGGGGCACCAAACTCAATTCCCTTGTTTTACTTTTGTCCCGACCATGGCCAAGCCTAGTGTTATTTCAACTAGGTTAGTGGCTTTTGTATAAAAAAATAATTGATATAATTTTAAATTATATAATTTGGCAACTCAAAATTTTAATAGCACACCCGTAAAAAAAAAAATTTAATAGCACAAAAAATATAAAATACGAATATCTATAAACAATTATTTTAATCATTAATCAAAATTAATTTTAAATTTTATATATGATTAATTAAATAACTAAGGAAGAAAATAAATAGTCAATATGAGATATAAATTTCATCAAAATTATAGAAAATCATTTGAATTTTGAAAACAGTCAATATTGAAATAATCTTTATTTTTTGATTTACTATACAATAAAGATATATAGAAGATATAAGTAAATACTAATTGACAAATATGTTATATTTTATTTGTATAAAAATTAATTGATAGAATTTAAATACTTGATTGGTTATTTTCCGATGTACCAAAAAAAATACTTTTGTAAAAAAAAAGAATACTATTTACAGCTTAATAATATTTAAAATTCACTTTCAAAAAAATAATATTTAAAATTCACCAAAAAATTTCACAAAAAGTGGATATTAAAAAATAAGTCAATAACACAATTTAAGTAGGGATATCAAATTCAAATCCAATTATATACCTATAAAGAGATAAGAGATTCAACACTTAACCTCGAAAATGATACTTGTGATTTAAAAAAAAAAACCTTAAGTTATATCTTTTATTTTAATATATCACTTTTTTTTGTCAAATAATATATCATCTTATCCCATAAAACCTTTTGGTCCTGTTTTTTTTTTTGACGGCTCAAAGCCCAAATATTATTGGTCTTCTTTCTCTTTGCCACGTGCAAATTTTCTGTGAATATGTGAGTTTTTTTTTTATAGGCACATGTTAGCTGTTAGTAATTTTAGTAAATTAATTTTTCTCATGGTTCGAACTTGGGACCCTTCACTCTTCATCTCACCAAACTTTTATGTCCTCAAATCTTACCACTTGAGCTATCATTCGAGAACGAATATACCGGTGGGTTGAATGAGGACCAAACTTTACATCAAACTGATCCAAGAAATGGGAGGATATGGAAATATAAGGTAGTTGTTGGCTACTCAAGCTTTTGCTGACTCTTGTTTAACTTTTGTCCCGACCAAGGCCCAGCCTAGTGTTATTTCAACTAGGTCTTAGAGGCTTTTGTATAAAAATAATAATTGATATAATTTTAAAAGTAGATAATTTTAATTCATGGTGCAATTAAACTTTCTCAAACTCAAAGTTCGGCTCCTGGCATCAGCGGCAAAAGCACGAAGTTGCCAGCTCCATTTTCTCCATCCTCCTCCCCACCTAATGAAAAAGAATTCATCAGATAAAACAAAAAAAAAATCAAACAACTAAGATAAAAGAAATTTGACAGACAACTAAGTATTCAATTATACCTTCCATTGGAGGCAAATGGTCAACACAGAACACCTCACCATCAGCAGCAGGATTCGGACAGTGCCAAATGCACTGCCCATCGGCATGAAAGGGGCCATGAGGTGGAGATGGAGGAGCTGGTGCAGGTGCCTTTGGTACAATGTGCTGTGTAATTGAAAACCATTAATAGCTCTATGAAATTTTTGGTACAATGTGCTGTGTAATTGAAAACCATTAATAGCTTACCAACAAACAGCAAAAAAAAAAAAACAACCATAAAACGCCGGCAGAGACTATTTGGACCATCCCTCTTTACTATCCACACCATCCCTTAAGTGCAAAAATACATTTATACCCCCAACAAACGTGAGCATTAGACAGAACATAAGGGAAATCGACGTATGTTAAATTCAAAACCTTCCGCAATCAAGATAGCGGTAACTACCGCAGTCAAGATTACTGTAACTTCCGCTATCTTAATAGCTGTAACTTCCGCTATCAAGATAGCGGTAGTTACCGCTATCAAGATAGCGGACACAACAAACGTGAGCATTAGAAGGGAAATCGACGTCTGTTAAATTCAAAACCTTCCGCTATCAAGATAGCTGTAACTTCCGCTATCAAGATAGCTGTAACCACGTTCACATCCCAATGTTATCAAAGGCTTCCTTTTTGCAGATCCGTAGTCAGACCTAATCACAATAACAACATAACCATTCTCTTTACCTACACCGCGAGCCCAATCAATAAGATCAGCTGGGGATGCCATAATGCTCCTAATAGACAACAAACTTCACCAAGTCAAACACTAAAACCAGAACCTGCAACAAAAATCGTAATTTAAACTACAGTAACTTCCGCTATCTTAATAGCGGAAGTTACAGCTACCTTGATAGCGGACGTTGCAGCTATTTTAACTGCGGAAGTTACCGCTACTAAGATAGCGGTAGTTACCGCTACTAAGATAGCGGAAGTTACCGCTACTAAAATAGCGGTAGCAATTAAACGTCCGCATTTTAAGTGGCGGAACGCACCAGAACCCACATATTCAACCCAGATTTACGTGTAAAACCCGTAAAAATCCCAAAATCTCACCTATTTTGAGCTTCTAATCTTCTCTTGATCTCACCCACTTATCTTCTACACTGATTTGAAGCTTCAAGGTGTGTGATATATTGATTTAGAAGATGAAATAGGGATGGGGGAAGGTGAGAGTGGAAGAGGAAGAAGGAAGAAGAAGGTGAGATTGTGAGAGTATTTTTTTTACTGCTTTGTATGTTTTCTATGTGGGGGGTATTTTTGAAATTATAAAAAAAGGGGATGGTGTGGATAGTAAAGAGGGATGGTCCAAATAGTCTCTGCCTAAAACGCCCTGCTTCAATCTAGCTCATATAACCAAAGCATGAAGAATAGTTAAAGTGCATAGAATATCTGGAGGAGGAAAATTCCTTGGTAGACGCCCACACACCCGAAATGAGGGCCTCACAGACACAGAGCAGGGTTTCACAGCAGACCCTAAAACGAAATTATTAACTGAAATTGTCAACTCAAAATCATTACATAAAAACCCCTAGCTTCAATTCAGCTCATATAACCAAAGCATTAAGAATAGTTTAAAGGCCAAGGATACCTGGAGTAAGGACCCGAAATGGAGGCCTCGAAGGCCTCACAGATACAGTAGAAGCGCAGGGTTTCACAGCAGACCCTACAAAGAAATTATTAACCGAAATTTTCAATTCAAAATCATTAAATGAAACCCCTGCTTCAATTCAGCTCATACAACCAAAGCATTAAGAGTAGTATAAAAGGCAAAGGATACCTGGAGGTGGTACTTTCTTTGATGGTGGCCTCACAGAGCGGGGCTTCACAGAAGACCCTACCAGGAAATAATTAACACAAATTGTCAACTCAAAATCATTATTAACACAAATTGTAAACTCAAAACAATTTACAGAAAATGAAATCAACATGTGATATGGTAATAAATACATCGTAGCTGCGTCAAAATAAAACCAAAAAGTACAAAAAGAATGAAACTACAAGACCGTTGGCATCAAAAAAAGAAAGAAACTATGCATTAAGATAGCCTTTTATAAGGACTAAAACCTTGTTTGGTGTGTACTGCAATTGGAACCCTCAAACAAATTCTAAACAGAAGCAAGAAACTATCTAAGACTATCATGTTTTGGTAGAGCAACCACAATCAAATTCTATGCTTTGGTTGAGATACCACAAATTTTAAGGCTCTAAATTAATTTCAAATCCACAGCTTTTAGCATCAACAATGGTTATAAACTGAAAATAAATAAAAAAGATATATACCAGGGTTGGCATGAGCAGCAGAGGAGCGACGGTTAAGATAAGCAGAAGAGGAGCGACGGTTGGCAGAAGATTCTAACAGAAAAAAACAACAAACATCAATATCAATCAACAGATAAGGAGAATAATAATAAGTTTACCAACAGAAAAGCAATACTACCTTTCAGGGACAGGGATAACAAGCTGGACTCAATGTCAGACTCTGCAAGGAAAAAAGATAAAAAAACATGATCAACTGATGACTCTAGTTTAATAGTGTTTTTAGGGTCATTTCTTTCTTTGTTTTGAGTCTTTTTGTTGAGTCTCATGTAGTGTTTCATGCATTCTCATGCATTTTTATCTTTCTTTGAGTCTTTACTTCGTTTTGGTAATTTTGTAGTATTATAGGGACTTTTCTTGCATTTTAAGTAAGTTTAGGACTTGCATATCTTTTCTACTTGAATTGAGGGTCTTTTGTGCTAATAAACTCTTGGAAATCCTAGATATTTTCCTTGCTTTATTCCCAAGCAGCTAGGTCTGAAAACTTATGAAGAAAGAAGGTCAAAAGGCTTGGAAAATTGAAGGGAGGCTTAAAGGGGAGTTAAGAAGAAGGTCAAGAGGCTTTCTAGCATGTAGAGAGCGCTCATGCGCTCGTGTTGAGCGCCTGAGCGCCAATTACCCCCAGAAGCTGCTTTTTCCACTTGGAATTGGCGCTCAGGCGCTCTGAATTGCGCCTGAGCGCCCAGACTCGACCTGTTTGCCTATAAATAGGCTTTTTGTCATTTCTTTTGTAACTTTTGTCATTTCTATACATTCCTAAATAAGTTAGAAGTAGGGTTAGGCTCTAGAGCTTGAGGAGAAGCATTCTCCAAGTCCATGTTCCAGGTTTTATCCTTCTTTTCTTGTATGGATTCTATAGCCATGCTTGGCTAAACCCCTTTTGCTTTGGGTTCTTAGTAAGACTTATGATGTTTTAATCTTAATCCCAATTTCTATTCATGATTCCTCTGAGTAAACCCTTGAATCCCATATCCATGCTTTATGTTTCAAGTTAGAACATGTGCTAGCTTTATACTTTTCTATAATAGAACGAAAGTTTGTTATAGATTAGGGACTTGTTGTGGGATTACCTCTTCTATACTTGCTACTAGGAATAAGGGAAGGGTTGGGGTTTGTTGGCCTGAATTGCATGCTTCATGCCTTTAGCAAATGTTTAGGTTATCAAGGAATTGCGCTTATCTTTTGGCTTGAGACGATTGTCTATGCGAGGCATCGATAGATGATTGATTAGGCTAGAACATCAAGGAGAGACTCGGAGTTTTGTGGATAGAATAGGTTAATTAGAACTGAATTAGTCAAGCAAGAACCCAAGGCATTCTCACCATTGATTATCACACACTTATCTTTGTTAGCTTTCTAATTAAGTATCACAACAATCAATCAACCTTTAAAACTGAATTTTACTCGCCTTTTAACCTTGAACTTGACTCTTAAACTGAATTCACATTCCAATTCCCCGTAGTTCGATAATTTAAAACCCGGAGATATCTGTGCACTTGCAGATTGACCAACAAGTTTTTGGCGCCGTTGCCGGGGAATTGTTTGTGGTTTTTGGTTTAAATTTTTAGTTTGTGGTTTTATTTTTTGTTTTTATCTTTGTCTAGAATTGGTGCTACTAATCTTTCTTTGTTTTAGTGTCACACTTTCAGGTTGCTCTCACGAGAGACACCGCAATGGGTGGCCGAATGACGGAGGAGGAGATGCAAGCCCATATTGAGGCAAGAATCCAAGAGGGGATCACCCTTCGATTACGTGAAAAAGAAGTTGAGGATGTCAACCGGTCTCTTCGGGAACTCACTTCATCTACTATGAGTTATGACTATCCCGGGAGCATTGTTTTTCCCGAGGGAGTGGGAAACTTTGAGTTGAGACCGACATTCATCAACTTGGTGAGGCAAAACCAATATGGTGGAGGTGCCCTAGAAGATCCACATGCTCACATGGAGAGGTTCATCCGGAATTGCAACACTTACCGGGTGAACAATGTTCCGGCGGATGCAATTCGGTTGGCAGAAGATTCTAACAGAAAAAAACAACAAACATCAATATCAATCAACAGATAAGGAGAATAATAATAAGTTTACCAACAGAAAAGCAATACTACCTTTCAGGGACAGGGATAACAAGCTGGACTCAATGTCAGACTCTGCAAGGAAAAAAGATAAAAAAATATGATCAACTGTTGACTCTAGTTTAATAGTGTTTTTAGGGTCATTTCTTTCTTTGTTTTGAGTCTTTTTTGTTGAGTCTCATGTAGTGTTTCATGCATTCTCATGCATTTTTATCTTTCTTTGAGTCTTTACTTCGTTTTGGTAATTTTGTAGTATTATAGGGACTTTTCTTGCATTTTAAGTAAGTTTAGGACTTGCATATCTTTTCTACTTGAATTAAGGGTCTTTTGTGCTAATAAACTCTTGGAAATCCTAGATATTTTCCTTGCTTTGTTCCCAAGTAGCTAGGTCTGAAAACTGATGAAGAAAGAAGATCAAAAGGCTTGGAAAATTGAAGGGAGGCTTAAAGGGGAGTTAAGAAGAAGGTCAAGAGGCTTTCTAGCATGTAGAGAGCGCTCAGGCGCTCGTGTTGAGCGCCCGAGCGCCAATTGATTCGCTGTTTACATGATGCTAGAAAGGAATTGGCGCCTGAGCGCTCGTGTTGAGCGCCTGAGCGCCAATTACCTCCAGAAGCTGCTTTTTCCACTTGGAATTGGCGCTCAGGCGCTCTGAATGGTGCTTGAGCGCCCAGACTCGACCTGTTTGCCTATAAATAGGCTTTTTGTCATTTCTTTTGTAACTTTTGTCATTTCTATACATTCCTAAATAAGTTAGAAGTAGGGTTAGGCTCTGGAGCTTGAGGAGAAGCATTTTCCAAGTCCATGTTCCAGGTTTTATCCTTCTTTTCTTGTATGGATTCTATAGCCATGCTTGGCTAAACCCCTTTTGCTTTGGGTTCTTTGTAAGACTTATGATGTTTTAATCTTAATCCCAATTTCTATTCACGATTCCTCTGAGTAAACCCTTGAATCTCATATCCATGCTTTATGTTTCAAGTTAGAACATGTGCTAGCTTTATACTTTTCTATAATTGAACGGAAGTTTGTTATAGATTAAGGACTTGTTGTGGGATTACCTCTTCTATACTTGCTACTAGGAATAGAGAAAGGGTTGAGGTTTGTTGGCCTGAATTGCATGCTTAATGCCTTTAGCAAATGTTTAGGTTATCAAGGAATTGCGCTTATCTTTTGGCTTGAGAGGATTGTCTATGCGAGACATTGATAGATGATTGATTAGGCTAGAACATCAAGGAGAGACTCGAAGTTTTGTGGATAGAATAGGTTGATTAGAACTGAATTAGTCAAGCAAGAACCCAAGGCATTCTTACCATTGATCATCACACACTTATCTTTGTTAACTTTCTAATTAAGTATCACAACAATCAATCAACCTTTGAAAATGAATTTTACTCGCCTTTTAACCTTGAACTTGACTCTTAAACTGAATTCACATTCCAATTCCCTGTAGTTCGATAATTTAAAACCCGGAGATATCTGTGCACTTGCAGATTGACCAACATCAACCATAGAGGATCCGATACCATCCGTTGCCATTCATTTCCTCACAGAAACTATTCATTCCCTCTCTTAGGTTTTCTCTCATTCCTTTTCTCTACTTTTCATTTCATTTTTGTTTTTTTTCAATTCATTACAATGTCTATCTTAAGTTTCGTTTTCTTGATCTTTGCCTTGTTCTTGATCAACATTTCCTTACTATGGCTGAATCTGTTGTTTGTTTTAATCTTTTCTTTTGATTTAGGGTTTTCAACTCCGGTTGATCATGTTTTTTTTTTATCTTTTTTCCTTGCAGAGTTTGGCATTGAGTCCAGCTTGTTATCCCTAAAATTGCTTTTCTGTTGATAAACTTATTATTATTCTCCTTATCTGTTGATTGATATTAATGTTTGTTGTTTTTTTTCTGTTAGAGTTCTCCACAATGGTCGGATTTTCTTTCAAACAAGGTTTTCTCTCATTCCTTTTCTCTACTTTTCATTTCATTCTCGTTTTTTTTTCAATTCATTACAATGTCTATCTTAAGTTTCGTTTTCTTGATCTTTGCCTTGTTCTTGATCAACATTTCATTACAATAGCTGGATCTGTTGTTTGTTTTAATCTTTTCTTTTGATTTAGGGTTTTCAACTACGGTTGATCGTGTTTTTTTATTTATCTTTTTTCCTTGCAGAGTCTGACATTGAGTCCAGCTTGTTATCCCTGTCCCTGAAAGGAAGTATTACTTTTCTGTTGGTAAACTTATTATTATTCTCCTTATCTGTTGATTGATATTGATGTTTGTTGTTTTTTTTCTGTTAGAATCTTCTGCCAACCGTCGCTCCTCTTCTGCTTATGTTAACTGTCGCTCCTCTGCTGCTCATGCCAACCCTGGTATATATCTTTTCTATTTATTTTCAGTTTATAACCATTATTGATGTTAAAAGCTGTGGATTAGAAATTGATTTAGAGCCTTAACATTTGTGGTATCTCAACCAAAGCATAGAATTTGATTGTGGTTGCTCTACCAAAATATGATAGTCTTAGATAGTTTCTTGCTTCTGTTTAGAATTTGTGTGAGGGTTCCAATTACATTACACACCAAACAAGGTTTTAGTCCTTACAAAAGGCTATCTTAATGCATAGTTTCTTTCTTTTTTGATGCCAACAGTCTTGTAGTTTCATTTTTTTTTTTTGTACTTTTTTGTTTTATTTTGACGCAGCTACGATGTATTTATTACCATATCACATGTTGATTTCATTTTCTGTAAATTGTTTTGAGTTTACAATTTGTGTTAAAAATGATTTTGAGTTGACAATTTGTGTTAATTATTTCCTGGTAGGGTCTCCTGTGAAGCCCCGCTCTGTGAGGCCACCACCAAAGAAAGTACCACCTCCAGGTATCCTTTGCCTTTTATACAACAGACCCTACAAAGAAATTATTAACCGAAATTTTCAAATCAAAATCATTAAATGAAACCACTGCTTCAATTCAGCTCATACAACCAAAGCATAAAAGGCAAAGGATACCTGGAGGTGGTACTTTCTTTGGTGGTGGCCTCACAGAGCGGGGCTTCATAGGAGACACTACCAGGAAATAATTAACACAAATTGTCAACTCAAAATCATTATTAACACAAATTGTAAACTCAAAACAATTTACAGAAAATGAAATCAACATGTGGTATGGTGATAAATACATCGTAGCTGCGTCAAAATAAAACCAAAAACTACAAAAATAATGAAACTACAAGACCGTTGGCATCAAAAAAGAAAGAAACTATGCATTAAGATAGCCTTTTATAAGGACTAAAACCTTGTTTGGTGTGTACTGCAATTGGAACCCTCAAACAAATTTTAAACAGAAGCAAGAAACTATCTAAGACTATCATGTTTTGGTAGAGCAACCACAATCAAATTCTATGCTTTGGTTGAGATACCACAAATTTTAAGGCTCTAAATCAATTTCTAATCCACAGCTTTTAGCATCAACAATGGTTATAAACTGAAAATAAATAGAAAAGATATATACCAGGGTTGGCATGAGCAGCAGAGGAGCGACGGTTAACATAAGTAGAAGAGGAGCGACGGTTGGCAGAAGATTCTAACAGAAAAAAGCAACAAACATCAATATCAATCAACAGATAAGGAGAATAATAATAAGTTTACCAACAGAAAAGCAATACTACCTTTCAGGGACAGGGATAACAAGCTGGACTCAATGTCAGACTCTGCAAGGAAAAAAGATAAAAAAAACATGATCAACCGTAGTTGAAAACCTTAAATCAAAAGAAAGGATTAAAACAAACAACAGATCCAGCTATTGTAATGAACTGTTGATCAAGAACAAGGCAAAGATCAAGAAAACGAAACTTAAGATAGACATTGTAATGAATTGAAAAAAAACGAGAATGAAATGAAAAGTAGAGATAAGGAATGAGAGAAAACCTTGTTTGAAAGAAGATCCGGCCATTGTGGAGAACTCTAACAGAAAAAAAAACAACAAACATCAATATCAATCAACAGATAAGGAGAATAATAATAAGTTTATCAACAGAAAAGCAATTTTAGGGATAACAAGCTGGACTCAATGTCAGACTCTCTGCAAGGAAAAACGATAAAAAAAAAACATGATCAACCGTAGTTGAAAACCCTAAATCAAAAGAAAAGATTAAAACAAACAACTGATTCAGCCATAGTAAGGAAATGTTGATGAAGAACAAGGCAAAGATCAAGAAAACGAAACTTAAGATAGACATTGTAATGAATTGAAAAAAACGAAAATGAAATGAAAAGTAGAGAAAAGGAATGAGAGAAAACCTAAGAGAGGGAATGAATAGTCTCTGTGAGGAAATGAATTGGGTACAGTTATATATATGTGTGGGTTTAGCGGAAAACGAATCGTTTCCGGGAAGAAAAATAACAGGGTGCGGTAACCGTAGGATGCATCAAGGGATTAGAAAAAATGGTTGAAACAACGGTTAGATGCATCGTAAAAAAGGATTTTGGTCACCAAAAATAAAATGCGAACAGGGCCCGGTTCTACCCTAAGATGCATCCAAGGGATTAGAAAAAAAAGGTAAAAACAACCGTCAGATGCATTGTAAAAAAGGTTTTTGTTGCAAAAATAAAATGCGAAAATAAGGTTTTTAAATCGGATATGAGGAATCAAATTTATGCAAATATAATTAATAAAAAATTAAATATACCTCATCCGGAAGATCGCAAAACTGGTCAATCTAAACAAGAGGACCGCCGATGCAATCCTCTACTTCAGCCACCCTTGGCTGTCTTGAATCCTAAATTTACCAAAAGGGCGAAAAGATGAATGGAAACGGATGGTATTGGGAAAAATAAATAGATTTGGGATCCATGATGAACAATTCATAGAGGGGAATTAAGATGAATGGAAACGGATGGTATTGGGAAAAATAAATTGATCTGGATCCATGATGAACAATTCATAGAAGGGAATTAAGATGAATGGAAACGGATGGTATTGGGAAAAATAAATAGATCTGGGATCCATGATGAACAATTCATAGAGGGGAATTGTATTGGGAAAAAAATAGATCTGGGTTAAGGGGAATTGAAATCGTGGAGATGAGAAAAAAGAGAGGCCGTGACAGAAAGAAAAATTCTGAGGGTTGTGGATGATTGTATCTTCTAATGTATATAAAGGGGGGCGTCACCGTGAGTGGGTGACACGTCATCGTGACCGTGAGTGGGTAACACGTCATCGTGACCGTGAGTGGGCGACACATCATCGTATTTTTTCTTTATTTTTATAATAACAATAACAATAATAGTTGTTCATTTCTCTTTCCCCATTAATATCCCTTCTCTCATATCACCATTTCCCCAATCTCGCTTTCTCTCTTCCCGAATCAGTTATTTCCAACTTCCCCATTAATTGCCCTTCCGCATTAGTTATCTCTCTAAATTTAAAATTGTTTTCAAATTTTGAATTACATCAGCTTGAAATCTAATCTAATCTAATCTCAATATAAATAAAAAGAGAGCCCATTAGAAGGAAAGTTTGCCACGTCATACTATTGGAACCACCCCCAATCTTGCGCCACGTATGCAGAAACATTAAAAAAAATTCTAAAAGAAATTATGATTACTATTTTTAGCAAAGCTTGGAGCTGGACACGTGGTAGCTTCAGCATGTGTTGCAATATTTCCAGGCTGTGTTTGAAAATAAAATAAAATAACAAACAGATTTTTAAATCTAGGTTTAGGTTATCATTCCCTACTTTATCTCTAACCGTCCATGGGAGCCAATCAACGTGTGTTGTTTAAAAAAAAAATCTGTCATCATCCAGCCTATATTTGAAAAAGAAAAAACTGTAGCATTTCTTACTATTTTTTTTTTGGTACATCAGAAAAGTTACTATTATTATATAGAAAAATTTAAAACAAACTCAATTATAATATAAGGTCATTAAAATTGGTTGACAATTCATTGCATACAAAATTTATTGCATTTACCGTTAATTTGTTTGATAATTTAGAAGTCATTAATTTTTAAGAGAATTAATATATTGCATTAAAGATTGACTTTATTGACAAAGTTATATTTTTTAGTATTAAAGATTATAAATCAATTTGAAAAGTATGTTTTAGTGTGGAATTTTTTTTTGAAAGATTAGTGTAAATTGATTTAAAAAGAAAACTGTCGCTATATTTTTTTTTCAAAGTCATCCAGACTATATTTGAAAAGAAAAAACAGATATATCCAGGGCTGTATTTGAAAATAAAATAATAATAGCTTTTTAATACTAGGTTTAGGTTATTATTGCCTAATTTATCTCTAACCGTCCATGGAAGCCAATCAAAATTTGTCATCATTCAGCTGCAGTGCAAACGTGTGTTTTTGGTTACTTATTCGTGAATTTCAAGAAGGTGATACAGACCTTTTCTTCACCATGCGTGCCTTAGCCATGTGTTTGCCATGATATCTCCTATGAATCCTACTCTGTCTTGATGTATTGTTCAACCAGTTTCAAGCACGTTATTTTTACTTGATTCCTATAAATAGTGAAGCTTTGAAGGGCTTGATGTGCAGCTCTCAACTTCATTCAATTTAATTAAAATCTTACCAAGTCACGATGGCAGGAAACTATGTCCGAGTTTGCGATCTTGATGCTTCCAAAGAGGATTGGTGCATATTGGCTAGAGTTGTTCGTCTGTGGAATGTGATCTCAACTGAGAGAGGGAGTCCAGTTTCAGCCATTGAGATGATTCTGGTTGATGAAGCTGTATGTTTATGACTATCAGTGTTTTGTACTTTGAGTCCAGATTTTGTGGTCTGTTGTTTTTAAAACTTTGTCTTGGTTTTGCTTTGTACAGGGTACTCAAATCCAGGCTGCTGTCAGGAAGAAGTATGTGAAGAAGTTTGATCGTATACTTAGGGAGGGTCCTGTTTACTCTCTCAGAAATTTCACAGTTGCTGATAATGTTGGGGATCATCGGACTACTTCCCATCAGTTTAAGATTATTATTCAGGGTGAAACTGTTGCAGTTATAAAGCCTGATAATTTGGTTCCTGTTTTCCCCTTAACATTTGCCAGCTTCGAAGACATTGTTGGGGGTCGTCTTGACACTGCATATTTAGTAGGTACTAATATGCATGTGGTCCATGAGTTTCAGCATATGGAGATTTGTATATCTATACTGCATTGCTCATATTAATCGTTTTTATGTAGATGTTATGGGACTTATCACTGGACTTGGAACTGAGCGTCAATACGTAACTAATGGAACCAGGACAAAGATGAATGTTATCGAGCTGGAAAATTCTGGGTAAATTATTTGACTAACAAACTTGATATCTTGAACAACATAAATTACATAATAATATGACTAATCGGTTATGTGGTTTTGATGATATTTATTTTACAGGATCAAGCTGAACTGTGCTCTTTGGGGTCGTTACAATGACCAACTGAATCAATTCCTCCAAGCTGGTGACACTGAAACTGCTGTTGTTGCTATCTTTGGTGTCAAGATCAAAGAGTTCCAAGGTTGTATATTGAGTGCTGATACCTACTTTTTGTTTAGTTTGTATATTATTTGACTTGATAGTTATTAATTGGATTTTATTTTATATTCAGGTCGGAAGGGATTGCAGAATGCTCTGCACTGCACTAAGTTGCTCTTTAACCCTACCTTTCAAGAAGCTATTGATTTTAAGGAGGGCATGTTGAGGAACTTAACCTCACCTTCACAAGGAATTTCACGCATCAATGACACTCATGTTCCTACTTTGGAGGAAGATTTTCTTAATAGCAACATTCGAAAGACAATTGCTGAGTTGAAGGATTCCAACCTTGAGCATGTTAGTTGTAGATAACTAGAGTTAGTATTATTTGAACACTAATATATGATTCTAAAAATTATCTGTTTTTACTTGAAGGACATCTCTTATGTTGTTGAGGCCACTATTAAGCATGTTATTGATATGGACGATTGGTGGTACAATGCATGCAATGCCTGTAACAAAGCGGTGTATCCTGATTCTGTGGCCTACTATTGTGGAGACTGTGATCGTCGGGTTGTGAATGTGAAACCTAGGTTGTGAATTATCTTATCTTTTTTTAGGCAAATTGTTTTTGTTTTCTGAGCCTAATTTAGATTCTTTGAATCAGGTATCGAATTAAGGTTCGAGTTATTGATGACACAGACTCGACTACCTTTGTGATTTTTGATCGTCCTGCTGCTGGATATTTCAATCGTACCTGTTCAGAAATGATAGAGATGTTTGAGAAGGTATGGCAATCAGCTTGGAGTTTTTTTTTTTCTTAATGTATGCGAAATAGTATATGATGAATGAGTTATTTTACAGCATGGTGGTGAGCTGGTTTGCCCAAGGGATATATCTGACTTGGTTGATAAGAAGTTCCTATTTAAGATGGACATGAGGAACTTGACTGTTGGCAGATTTGAGCCTTCATATAAGGTTAAGAGGTTCACTGATGATGCTGTCATACTGGCTAGGTTCAGTGACATGGACTCTGGATCTGAGATTTATAACTCTGATGTTTCTTTGAATCTGACCAAGTATGGCAATCATGCTAATAAGGCTGAGTTGGTTGATCCTCAGGTATTTGATTCGTTTACTATTATATTAGCACTTGATATATATTTAAGTTCCTTCGAATGCTAAATATTTTTACTATTTGGTATGCAGGATCTTATGAGTCAATTCTCTGAAGCTGAGCCTTCTGATGCAGCTGGTGGAGCTTACATTGGGCTAGGTGTTGATGGTAACAATGTTTTAGGGGATGAGGTTGTCAATTTGGATGGTCAGGAAGGTCGTGACGAAGGTCTCAACATTGCTGATGCGGATTCTGTTTCAATGATTGCTCATAAGAAAAGGGTTACTGCTGATCCTGTGAGCGGTGGTGCTGGAACTAGCAACGTGAAGATTCTCAAGCAAATCAAGCAGGAGAAGAATGCCTGAGTGTTGTTGACATGATCTGGTTAAAATGCATGTTGTGTTTTGTGGAGGTAGAATATAAGAATAATGGGTGTCTCATGGTAGATGGTACAACATCTTTTGGATTGGCTTTGTGTTGTACTGAATTTTCTCCACTGTTTGTCTTTTTTTTTTCTTCATGTGCTGTGTTTGTCTAGATGAATGTTGTTTCAAAACTGCTTTGTTGTTTCATGTCCATTTATGAGTTGTGTTAGAGTTACCAGTTACAACTTTGTACCCATCACTGTGGTGGTCTGTTACAAAGATGTGTCTTTCTACCAGTTTATAATAATTATGGTTGTGTTATTGATTTGTCTTCCATTATTATTTTTGCATAAATATTTTCAAGTTTTATATATAAATATACATGTGTAGATATAAGGAGATTAGGATAAAAATAAAGTATCACATAGTAAGGGTAAACTTTGAGCAAGCTACGTGATGGAAATGTATAAGGAAATATGGGAGATTTTTAGTTGATTCACTTGATTGACTCTCTCACAGACCCTAAACAAATTATAAGTGTTGATACAATCTAAACCCACACCAATTTTTCTTTTCAAGAGGAACCCCCAAGTACTAGCAAAATAGGCTGTTAACTGCTTCCTTGATTTGTGCTTGGAGATAAAAACAATAAATAGACTTTGTTGCCAAATTCGCTGTTAAAACTCAACGTGTTTACACTTTACACTGAACCCATATATATTTTTTTTTGAAAGAACACCGAACCCATATTTAAAACTGAACCTTGATTTTTCTCTTTCACCAAACGTGTTTTTTTTTTAAACAACCAAACGTGTTTACACTTTAAAGCATAAATTCTTGAAATATTTATATCTATTAAAAACAGGAATTGCAAGGTTACCGATATTATGATAGACTTTCATTTTCTTAAGTTGAATACTAATTGATTAGAGTATTCAATTTTTGTTTTAAAAAAACTGTAGCATTTGTTGTTGTTATTATTATTATTATATAGAAAGATTTAAAACAAACTCAATTACTATAAGGTCATTAAAACTGTTTGACAATTCAGAAGTTCTTAATTTTGTAAAGATTAAATTTATTGCATTAAATATTTACTTTATTGTCAATATTATATTTTTTTAGTATTAAAAAAGTATTAAAGATTATAGATCAATACGAAAAGTATGTTTTAGTGTGGAAGTTTTTTTTTTTGAAAGATTTGTGGAAATTGATTTTTAAAAGTTGTGGAAATTTTTCACGTGTAATGGATGTGGAAATTTTTTATACCAATGAGATTGATAGTATCTTTTAATGTAATATATTATATTAAAAAATCTGTTTCTTTTTTAAATTTTTTGGAAAGATATGTTCTTGGAATATATGATAGAATTATTTGCCATTATGGACTTGAATCTTTTGATTTCATATATTACTTGCCATCTATTGAAATTAAATTTCCTTTTCAAAAAAATAAATTAAATTTCTATGCTATTATCATGACCATTGATTCAGCTCAAAAAAAAAAAGGTCAATTGACTATCCCATAATTGTTTCAAATATAGTTTGCCAATTTGAAAATTAGCATTTTCAATTGTTGATCAGGAAAGATATCTCACATTTAAAACTGAACCCTGAATTTTCTCTTTCACAAACGTGTTTACAACCGAAATTTATGTTTAAAAGCCCCTTGGTAACCACCGGCTACGCGCACAAAGAAAAATCAACACCAAATTAGGCTGCAAATAAAGTCACCTTTCAAACAATATACATTCTGATATAAAAATATATTTATCTAATTGAAGATTCAGTCTTCCTAAAATATTATGGTATTTTTGAATTGAAATAAATTTTTATTTTGTTGTAAATTGAAATATTTTATATCAGTATAAGAAAATTTCGATGTGTTCTTGCATATATGGAATATGCATGAAATCAATGCCTTTTGTATTTATTTTAGATAAAATTATTATTATAATAATTTTTCAAAAATCAAGTTTCATGTCTTTCTTATATTAAGAGCAGAAACAACTACAGTAATAGTTGTTCTCATATTTGTCCCTAGGCTAGGATTACAACGACTGTCAAACAATCAAACAAAATCAACCATCCTTATTTTTCCTCTATTTCATGATAGGGTTGTTCTCATGTGGGTTCCTATTATTAATAAATATCTCTTTTTTGTGAAAAAGAAAAAGAGCTAATTTACTTAATTTCAAACTATAAAACATCTGATGTAAAGTATACTATATTTTTTTTTAAAAAAGTATACTGTATTTCTTCAGCAAATTGTTTTGAGTTTATTATTTTTTGAACGTAATTTTAATTTTTTTTGTAATTAAGTTTATTACTACTATAACTTAGTCGGTGACCGGTTAAAAAAAACGTAATCCGTGATTTTTTAGAATTATGAGATTCTAATATGTTTGAGTTTAATTTATTAATTTTTTTGTCCTCAGATTAGCTTATAGTATGATTTGCTTTTTTGAACGTAGCTTATAGTATGATTAAGCATTGTCCACATTAAACGTTAAAAAAAAAGCATTAGCCACATTAAAAAAATAAAGCATTAGCCATTTGCATCCTTTGGAGATATGATACACGTTTTTATTCTTTGAAGTCAAATTAAATTTCCATGTTGTTATGATAACAGCATGGATTATCTCCCAATAGTTTCAAAAGTAATTTCCCAATTTCAGTATGGATTCATTTGTAACAGTAAAAAGTATACGTGTTGAGAGGTTTATCATAACAAATCTTTTCCATTAATTTCTATATCAGGTTTTTGTTTTTGAAAAAATAAAATAACTGGGTCCTAATTTGTCTCATCTACCAACCATGATTACAGGCTAAACGTGTGTTTAAAACCATGTTCTTGGCAAAAACAAAATGGAGCATGCGTGCACAGAGAAAATCAATGAGTGATTTCATTGAGCCGTCTCTACTGGCTACTGAGTGGATCAAGGCCCTATTTATTTGATGGCTACTGCTGTATTTGAGTAGCCTTTTAGGGTTTTTTCTCCAAGCTACCATATGAAATGATGATATCCAGTTTTCCAGAAGTTTTTCACAAATTTTCTCTCATGAGAGTAGTTTTTGGATTACGAAAATCATGATGATATCCAGTTTTCCAGAAGTTTTTCACAAAGTTTCTCTCATGAGAGTAGTTTTTGGATTACAAAACTCATGATGGTTGTGTATTTCGATACACAACTAGAAAGGTAGGTTTAGTTTTCAGCCTATATTGTGCATATGCTTTTTATCTTAACCACATAATCTTTGGACTCTTTTTTTTTTACGCATAATTATGTTTCAGTGTTATTATTAATCCTAAACTAGAGTAGGTTTTAACGTGTAACTCTTCATCTGAAAACCATCTTAGTGAAAAAGTTATTTTTTCCAACAATATTCATTTAGTGAAAAGGCTATCCAATTGCCCTTGCACATATATATAAGACTGAATGTGTTTTTTCTTTTCAACACATCAACAAGCAAGCTGAAAGATACTAAGTGTTTGCCTTCAATCTCACGTACTGCAATACTCATAGTCTAAAATCCATAGTTTTGTTTTTTCTTACTTATTTGACTACTTCTTGAACTATTAGTGTCTTCTTCAAATAGTCTTTCTTTGGTTTTTTAAATCTGTTTTCAGCATGAATGAATGTTTTGGTTACAAATAGTGAAGTATGTATTCGTCTGCTTTCTTTGTCAATACATAAGATATTACTATACTAATTATTTTATTATTTTTACTACTCTGAGATAACTAGATAGTGAACACTGTTATGACTGTATGAGTGTTTTTATCCCTTTTTGATTAATTCTGTAAGTTGATCTATAAATTCAATAATTTTTTCAACTTTTTATGTTATTTATTTTTATGCATAATATTATATCTCTCATAAAAATAATGAGAATTCATTGCTTTCAGGGTTTGTTTTGTACCATGGATAACAATGACAATGCTGCTATTCGCTACAGGGGTTTTTTCCTGTACATTGATCCTCAACTGGTACTAAGTCCTATGCTTTGTGCTTTTAAAATATTTTCCACAATTTTTATAGCATACGTGATGTTGTTTTTTCTCTGGATGCAATGCAGGAATACACTCAGTTGCCTCCTATGTTTGTCAGTGAATATGGCGACATGGTTACTGAGACTATTACGTTGATTGATGCTGGTGGATCTATGTTTAATGTTTGGATGCAGAAGAATGCTGATGTTTACATGTTCACTGCGGGTATTTCTGACCTGAGGATTCAATACAATTTGCTTCATGGTGGATGGTTGGATGTCTACTATTTGGGTCAATCTGAGTTTCATGTTAAGATCATGGATAGGGAATATAGGGAGGTTAACTACTTTTCGCCACCTATCTTTCGTGAGATTGGCTGGGTTGATGCAAATTATATACCAGTTCAATATGACAGTGATGCTGACGAGCTTAATGAGGAATTTTATAAAGAGTTTTATTTTACACTGAAAAAATCTCATGTGGTCAGCAATAAGAAGGTACATTTTATCAAGCACCATTCTAATTGATTTTTTTTTCATTCTATACTACCTTTATGGATAAGTTAATTGAGATCTTTCCATGTTATTTTTAGGTTCTTCCTGCAGCTTTGATCAGGTTTGCTATGCTGCCTATGAAGCCAAATCGTTGTGTGTTGAGGGATGAATTTGGTAGGAGGTACTTTTGCACCCTGTATTGGCACACTACAAGGTTTAACGAAGGCCATTTCAAAGGAGGATGGATTGAGTTTATTCAAGAAAGTGGACTGACTGTGGGGGATATGGTTTATATGGGGATAGACAAGAGGGATCCAACTGTGATTCACATTGGGAAAGTTAATCCATATGCATAGTTGGAAGTAAGTAGTACAATCCTTAGTATAAGGATTCATTTTGCAACTTGGGGCTGTCATGTTTGAGAAAGGCTTTTGTATTCATGCCACATTAGAAGTTGGTGTTTTTCTCTTTTGTCATGTCTGTTGTCTTTCTATCTAAAATTAGTATTACTTTCTATTTGCATTGTTGTTTTGTTGAAGTGTTTTCTGCCTCACAAGGGAGGGGTTGTTCCCTTGGAATGGTTTTTTCAATTAATGGTTATCATTTCTAGAAAAATAAACGTGTCTTTCATAATTTTAGTAACTAAGCTTATCATCAATGGACTACCAAGAAATGGTGGGTGAATAGTCAAGGAGGAAGAAAAAAAAAAGCTATTTTGACACATCTTTTTATTTTATTCTATGTGCTGTGTTTTCTTTTAGTTGTCTACTAATTAAGTTAGTTTATTTTATTGGTTTGAAAATGTGATTACAGTAAAAGTCTTTAATTTTGTGACCTACTTTCATGAAAAACGGACTCACCAATTGATATTCGCAGTAAGTACAATATCAGCAAAAGAATAATGCATAACACTAAACTACATATAGCTAAAAGAAAACAGAAGTAGATCACTTAAACTTAAAATCACAATAGATGTGATATGTGTGTTATTGAATTCATTATGTTGTTCCATATTGCACTTTAGACCTTAAAAATGAATGTTGAATCAGTTGTTGTAGAGCATGTTTGGATAACAGTTTGCTAGCTATATGTTCTAATTCAGCGGAAAGATAAATTGGTGGTGTTTCAATACCGACTCAAATTTAGCTACCAGCTCAATCCCTTTCTAGACCACTGTGCTTTTGGTATAAAAAAAAAGTAATATCATAATTTAAATACGTTCTTACTATACGTGTTATCTGTATGTTTTGCGATGACCATAAATAAAAGCCAAGGGCAATCTTTATCGAATGTTGGTCTCTTTCTTCCTAAACCAGTTTTTACACATGGCCAACTATATGTGGCTGTGTCTAGAGTAAAAACAAAGAAGGGTTTGAAGATTTTAAGCTTAGATGAAGAAGGAAAGATGTCTAAATCGACCAAAAATGTTGTGTACAATGAGGTTTTTGATACTCTATAATTGATTAATCAGGTAAACACCAATTTCTATATTTCTAAATATTCTTGAACTTCATAAAAAAATTATATTCATGAACTTGATTATATTATATTCTTGGAAATTTTAATTTGTTCTTTATATTATAATGCATTATTTTATTTTATTTTTTTTTAAAATTCAAATATAGAATAGAATGGTCAGAGACCCGGTATAGGAGTTCCTATCAGATGCAAAAAGCACCATGGAAAAGGAAGCTAACGAAGGCCACAATTTCCTAGCTAATACAAAGCCTGTTACACACAAGGACCTCTCATCATTTTGAAGGAATGTAATAAGCATTAAATTCATCAAGTTGGTTAGTAGTCTATATTTTTAAACTACAAAGTTATAATGTATATTATTGATCATTTAGAGTGTTGATTATACTGTTATTTTTGTGTTTAGGACATGGTTGCTCACGGCTTGGAATTGGGATATGTTTATATGCTGGCAACATTCTTCAAAAAGATGTGATATAATTGTTGATTTTTTTGCAAATGTGATTTGAATGGTGGCTGATGAAAGAGATAGCTATTTAATTTTTGGAATATAATTGACATGATAAAACTTATGTTTAGATGTAAGCACTCTTAGATATGAGATGGTTGTCATATGCTGTATTCAAGATATTTTGTTATAACCTAAGTTCTGATCTGAAATATATTTTGTTCGCAACTGTAATATTTATATGATGTTTGAAAATAAATGGTTAAATATATATTGATTAGCTATGTCCCAGGTAGAAGCTAAGTAAGCATTATAAATATATCATAATTAGTTCAAAAATAATTTTAATTTTTTTGTGAAAAATCTCCCGTGCATGGCACGGGCCACTACACTAGTATTATATAGTTTAAGACTCATCAGAATCTGACGTGTCAATCATATAGAGCTTCTGAATTAATGGACATGTGTCAATCAAATAAAATTCAACAAATAATCAATATGAAACTTTGATTAAGTATACCTTGAACATAATCTTTTTTCCAAAATTTCAGAACACTACAATTCAAAAACTTAAACAATACGGTTTTTAATTTAAATTTTTTAACTAACTTCTGAATTTGTGGATTAGTGTAGATTTAGTCAAGTACAAGTATTTGAAGTTAACAATGTACTTGGTCTTATATTCATCCATCTCCAACTCACAGAAAAAGAAAAAGAAAGAAAAATACGTAACAACCAGCTAAACCGATACATGATGTTATTCTTATTCAGATTTTTTGAATTTAAATTGATACCAGCTAAAAGAGTCGCTTAAATTTAGCTTCAGATGTTTTGAATTTAAATTATCTCTTTTTTTTTCCCAATAAACCAAAATCCATGTTGTGAATGTAGAGATAAGTTCATTTGTTCGTTCCCAACATTCAAGTCATTATTATCTTTCAAAAAAAAACATTATTTGGGGGAAACATATCACTATTATTTAAACTAATTCATGTTTAAGAAAAACTAATTTGATCAAGTGTAAAAAAATCAAAAATGAAATATAAATAATAATTTCAAAGATGAAGGGAAATAAAGTAATCTAAATTATATAATATTTTGTTTAAAATATATTCAATATAAATATTTTTGAATTAAAAATAAAATAACAAATAAATAGTAAAAAATCCTAAATTAATAATATTTTTTGAATTTTGAAATTTCATTTTTACAACCAGATTTTAATTTTGAATCGTACAAAAAGAAAAAAATAATTCATAAATTTCAATTTGAAATTTAAACTACTACGCAGTTCGTTTAATTCCACCGGCCAAGATTTTCACCACAGCCAATGACGTGAATGATTATTTTGTATATGGAACCAGCGGCCAAGATTTTCTCCACAGTCGACCTCACCTGCAAAGAGCCATGTTGTTTTCACAATTCTGCTTCTCTCATGTGCGAGTTTTTATCTTTTGTCAATTTTGTGCTCCTTTTGATCAATTGTGAACTTCATTCATGATTTTGTGATTGCATGTAGTATGGTTGTTGAAACTCTGAAAGTTATTATGATGATGAGGAATAAACCCCTACTGGATATGCAACAACTCAATATGTCTGAGGAAATTAAGGATGTCTCCAACAGAGTTGGCAATATACCAACTCGGGAAATGGATACAAATCACTTGCACATTTACTCATGGAGAACTTAAACATGGAGCGAAGTAAGGGATTTGATTATATGTATGATCAGGATATAATGTGGAGAAACTTTCTAACTTGGTAGCATTTGCCCATTTAATTCAAGACCGAATTTAGACTTTCAATGTCACTCATTTGCATTTATTTGAAGATTTATCTGGTTTATTTTCTATGTTTGAAGATTTATTTGAAGACTTTCAATGTCGGATACTTGGATTTATATGTAATGTCAAGTTTCTTATGGGCAAAAACATCATACATGTGCTACTTACAGAAATATCTTTGCAGACGATGATATTCAAATATTAAGACTGAAGTTGTTCCTATAGAATAGGACCACAATCACGATATCATTGTTTAATCATGATTCAAGCCCAAAGCATATGCAACGGAGCTAAAGAAGCAAAAGAAATGTCTGGCTTCTAATAACACTATTATATTTAAGTTGTTGAAGTTCATTAAGAAGGAGAAGATGTGTGGATTATCAAGTTATGGATTGTAGAGTTTTGGGTTTTAGAGTTTTTGCACTCTATGCTTCTATAGGCTCTAATATCAAACTATCTTTCAAATTCTGTTTTATTGTGTTTCAATCTTTTTAATTTTATGAATGATTTTTGGTTTGGTAAAAGATAATTTAATAGCAGTTTTGTAAGCAATGATGAGGTTGCTTGAGCAATTTCTGATAGTTTGATATTGCATGACTCACTGAAATTACTCCAAGACAGTAAAAAAAACAAAGGGATCACCCCCCATCACTAATTGATTGATCACAGTCATCACACCACCTACCTCAAGACATCAAATGATCCAGTTCTAGTTAATAAATGACTGAGTCCAATGATAAAACTGAAGATTGGAAATAAGAACTTATAAATGGAAAGTAAATGATATGGATGAAAAAAAATCAATAAATTACATGATGCAAGCATTCTGAAAAATACAATATGAATAATGAGAACTCATTACACAGTGAAAACTAATGATTACCAAAAGTTATAGAGAAGATATATAATTAACTAAGAGTGTATGTACCAAAAAAAAACTAAGAGTGTATAATATAAGCAATTTGGGGTACTATTACATTTTTCTTCTTTTTTTAATGTTAGTTTGTGTTTCGCTTGATTAGCTTAGCGCAACATAAGCAACAAATTGGCACCGGTGCAAAATGAGATTTTTCCATTGCTTGCAACAGGATGAAATAATATAACTTAAAATGATATATTTTTTGGTAGATACTTAAAATGATATATAGGATGAAATACAAATGAGCGTTTATATATATTTTTAATATAAATTCTATGTTAAAAATTTAACACATGGGACTGAATATTCTATTTAAAATTATGTTAATTTTTTTTTAAATGGAGGGGCTAGCCCCCAAATTATGTTAAAAATTTGAGTGATTAGAAGAATAACTATACTTTAATATAATTACATTTATTTTTAAAATTATGATATGTTGACTTACATACTGTTTGGTTCAAAGGAGGGGAGGGGAAGGGAGAGATTTTAATACTCCCTCCGTTCCAAAACTATTGTAGTTTTAATTTTTTTTATTTTGTTCCAAAACCATTGTTGTTTTACATATTCAAAGCATTTTATATCATTTTCTTCCATTCATGCCCTCATTTAATATTGTATCCCTCAAGTATCACTTCTTATTCCCACCAATCACAATTCTCACCAATTAGTTGACCAATGATTTTCATTCTCTCTCTTTCATATAACTCATATTAAATAAGGGTGTTTCAGTCAAATTATAACATCAATTAATGAACTCTTAAACTTTGTGTATAAACCTTAAACTACAATAGTTTTGGAACGGAGGAAGTACTTATTATGTTTGGAGGGGAGGGGAGGGAAAATAACTTATTTTTATTTGGTTCATGAGGGGAGGGAATAGATTTTGGGAGAAACTTAGATCAAGTTCCTTAAATCCATTTCATCAAGTTTACAAATCATGTGATGACACATGTGCAACTATTTCTAAAAATAAATGTCATTTATTAAGAATTTATTGTCAAAATTTGAAAAATTACACATAAACTTGATGGAATGGAGGTAAGGAACTTGACCTAAGTTTTATCCATAGATTTTATAATTAAAATTACTTGAATTTAACAACACAATATAACATCTTTCTTCATCAACAATTATTCTCAATAATTTTAAGTCTTCACTTCAACATCACAAACCAAAATTAAGTTCACAAATTCATTGCTACAAAGTGATCAAAATAAATTTTGCAACAAATAAAATAAAAAACAAATAACTGCACATCAATTCCTCTATTTATATATATTTCCGCACAATCGTCATGATTTTTTTCCTTTTTGTGATTTGCTTGCAGTGCTTGATGCAGAAACTAAGGGGAATCGGTATATAAAAATTAGAAAAAAATAGATGAAATTGAAATTGGTTACTTCCTAATACGTATTGTGATGGGATTTGCAGATTGAATGAGGAGATGTAGAACATTGATGGTCTTGCGTCCCAACTGTATCCTTTAATTTTACTTTGATAGGCTTAGCATTCATCTCACAATCTTTGATATAGGCGGCCATGAAAGATGTGAATAAATAAAAGAAACCTAAGATACAAAATTGGAATTTTGAGATTTGTGTAAGGTTATTTTTTTCTGAAATTTATTTCCCCTCCTAATTTCCCTACTTTTGGGGAATAAAAAATTGAGGTTGGAGGGATTTTGCTCCCCTCCATTTCCCTCCTCTCTCCTCCTAAAGTTTGAACCAAACAAAATTAAAATTTAAAAATTCCTCCCCTCCCCTCCATTCTCCTCAAACCAAACAATTCCTTAGTAGTATTACTATTTTTTGATGGATAGTAATATTACTACTTTGGATGAAATTTATCTTATATTTTATTAATTTTGTTTTTTACTCATGGTGATCAATGAATAAAAGATTATATCTATGATTATAATCCGCACATGATTATGCGTTTGATAATGCCCTCTCTAAAACCAAATCAAATATCAAACATAACACAAACATACATGAATGTAATTCGACTCAGTTAAAAAAAAAGACCATGTAAAAAATATTATTCATTACTCTTAACTTTATTTTTTTCTTTTTCCATATTATTCATCCGTGCGACGCACGGGGACAGATACTAGTCTTAACAGTCCCATCTACTCATCTTCCCGGTTCCCCATATATAATTTGAAGGCAAAGCACTTTTTTGGTAGAAAAATAAAGAAAATTAATAAGGTCTTTGGAAAAAGGAAATTATATATTTGAGAGAGACGCAACAAAGCAGTATACGCCTACAATACAACTATTCACCCCTCTCACTCTTCTTGGAAAAGCAACCAGGAAATAATTTTAGTTTATGTTGTAACCAAAAAATTAACTGGATTGCTCAACAACTAATGAATAATTTTGGGTGAGATAGAGCTTTTTATTGACCGCACAAAATGTGATTAAAAAAGGACCCCCAAAAAAATGTCATTAAACGTTGAAGGTTCTCTAAATGTTGCAAGTGACAAAATGTTTCAAAAGAAAACTTGATAAATGGAATTCAAAGTATAATGACCACTTATAATTTTATATGGTTTTGTGAACACTTAAGAATTTTATATGATCTATGGTAACATAGTAATTATGATTATGATAAAAAATAATATTAAAGTATGCAAGAGATGAAATTAGATGGCAAAAAATAATATCATCATATGTCAAGACAAAATAAATAGTTAAAACAAAATAGAGATCATCTTTAATACTAACTTAAGTTAAAAATGAAATGCATGGTGCGAAAGAAACGTAAAAAAGAGGAGACATTACGCAGCTGGAGGAGAAGAAGCAAGGCGCGAACTACTAAGCACCACCGAATCTGACTGAAATGGCGGAAGTGGAGGGCAAGAGTGATACATTGGGGCTACAAGGAAGGTAAACATATTGGATGAGATATATGATGTTGAAATTAGGGACCGATGATAACAAACAATTTTAAACCCCAATCAATTTAATCCTTGGCACCAATGTTAGTAGCTTTTCAGAAAAATAAACATAAACCAAACTTAGGGATTGAATGTTGACTTGGTAATTTTCTTCGTGATAAAATAAGTGTGTGTTTGGATTAGCGTTAGCAGAATTGGATCTTATTAGAATTGGATCTGGTCAAAATTGGATCTGAAAACGTGAGTTCAAGTGACATGATTTATGTTTGGATACACATACCCAAAATTGATTTTTGTATCAGAATTTCGTTTGGATAACTTTGATTAGATTTGATTTTGATTGTGTAATGACAAAAATGGGTATATGACTATTTATTCATTATATATTGCATCATTTTCTAAACTTTATATTCATATAAATTTATTTACAATTTGTGTTACCATAATCATTTGTGTCAACAATTATGTTCTCATCTTCACATTGATTGAAAACAATATCCATTTCAGCTCTCCTAATAAAGTTGTGTATGAAGGTATGAAAAACGGTATAAAGGGGGGGTTTGAATAACGTTTTCAGTATAAAACTTCCACCTTAAAGATTTTGACAAATCTTTCGAGAACTTAAGTGCTAAAGATAAGAAATAGAAAAGCACACAAGGATTTTATCCTGGTTCACTTGATAAATCACTCAAGCTACTCCAGTCCACCCGTTAAGGTGATTTCTTCCTTCTTAGAATGAAGGCAATCCACTAATCAGGTAAGAGTTACAACTGCACTTGAAACCTACAAGTGACTAACAATTACACTGACTTAGCTCACACTAAGATTCACTCTCTTAGTCTTCTCTAGGATCCGATCAGCCTTGATCTCCTAAAGGAACTAAACAAACTGTTTATCAAAGAATTGTTTACAAGAGATTTGCTTCTAAAAAGCTAATAGTAAACTCAATGAATTTTCAGATGAAAGAAAGCTTAGAAGAATTTAAGTTTGTCTTGCGCGTATGTGAATGCTTCTAGCCGTTTCTTTCAGTCTTCAGCCTCTTTATATACTCCAAGGATTAGGGTTGAGCGTTGCATGGGAAATGCTACCGTTGGAGGGCAGTTCTGGAAAATCCAGCTTCTGCTGTGTCTGAGACTGTTAGGTAGGTCGTCAGGAAGGTACAGTTGCTTTTGTACTTGGATAGCGACTTGACCTTTAAACCTAGGAGACTTCTGATCAGGGGAATGCTTCATATTGGAACTTGTGAAGCCGGTTGATCAGAGTCAGAGGGAAAGCTCATATCCTCTGACCATTGTTTCTTCTGATTCTGAGCTCAGAGGGAAGAACATGGTCTTCAGAGTATCTTGCTTCTGGACAACAGAATTTCACTAATCAGCTTCTAGATCTACAGAGTCTTCTACACCATCAGAATATCTGAACCTTCAGTGTTTCTAGGTTATCAGAACTTCTGGATCTTCAGAGCTTCTAGTGACTGAGTCCACATCAGAGTTTGTGTAGCTTCAGAACTTCTGAAGCTTTTCCACTGTTCATACTGAACATGGTGAATGCGAAAGCGTTGCTTGGGTTGCTCTTTATACACAGTGCTTCTGATTTGTGTGAGATTGAGTTGAGGTCAGAACCTGTAAATAGCACACTCAGAGAAACACGTTAGAGTACCACAATTGTTCATATCAAAAGGTTAACTTGTAATCATCAAAACATAGAGTTGTACTACTAGATCAAAACTTGATCTTACAGTGTATAGTCATTATTGCACAAACTAGTTGAACTTGCGTTTTAATTTTGAACTTAGGTATCTTCCGTTTCAATTTGTGTCACCATAATCATTTGTGTCAACAGTTATGTTCTCATCTTCACACCGATTGAAATCAATATCCATTTCAGCTCTCCTAATAAAGTTGTGTATAGTTATTGTTGCACAAACTAGTTGAACTTGCGTTTTAATTTTGAACTTATCTTCCGTTAATTTGGTGCTATTATTTTAAAATTCTAATATACATGCAAATGAAGAAGGGAAAGGGGGTAAAATTGGGTTTGTTTCGATTTGGTTTCTTGGATCCACGTTTGGTTGATGGAGAAGCTACCTTTCCTAGCATCACCAGGATCCGATTTTACTCTCAAAACGTGGATCTAATTGAGCCGGGTGAATTATCACTTTCGTCCCTATTGTTTTACGCGTCGGGCATTTTAGTCTCTATTCTATGAAAATGTCGCCCGTAGTCCCTAATGTTGCAAATCGTCAATCATGTTGGTCCCTGTCTCTGCTACCGTTAGTGAACGTTAACAGAAATGGTGATTTGACATGTTAAGTGCCACAGTGGACTTGCCACGTGGATTAATTGTTGGGGAAATATTTTGGAAAACATAGAAGCTTCAGTTTAGTCCTCGGCCAAAATTCCCAAATCTGAAAAGTTTCAATCTCTCCATCATCTTCTTCCTCCTCACTCCCACCCAAGCTAATGCTATGGCTAATCCTCTACGTTACTCTCTTGTACTTCCTCTACACTTTCAACCTTGTTTCCAATAATCATTCAAGGTCTCAAATTACATTGTGCAAATCATCAAAATTTTGCAAATCAAAATCACTGTACCATAAATAGAAAAGAAAATGTTAAATGCTAATTTTTTATGCTTGTTGGATCAAAGCCAGAAGACCCTAACCCAGATGTTAAAATGATGATCAGGGACAATGAAATTGATGGAAGAGACAAAATGATTGAATTTTCCACGAAAATATTAAAAAAAAAACTCAAAATATAAACCAAAGATACAGACAAGGTGAGAATCGAAGATAGAAAATTGAGAATGGGAAGAATCAAATGTGAGAGGAAATAACAATATCTCATCCTTCCTCCCACTACCACTCATCGCCACTCACCACCAAACCCATCTTCATCTTCCTCTTTTCCCTCTTGGTTGTGAATAACCCAAGCTCCTTCATTTTTCTTGTAACAAAACCCACAAAATTTGTGGTCTCAAAAACCTAGTAACAAAATCCAATTTCTGAAACCCACCCACTCCATCCCCTTTCTACACATATATTCGTCCAGATCCATGAAGCCATCGCACCTCTTAGGAAAACGTGGCAACTGACGTGATTTCGACCAGCCCCAAATTGTAGCAACCCATGAACCCGCTAAGGTCCTAGTGCCAAGACGGTGCTTTCTTCGCCCTCCTCTGCCACTGCATCGTCTTTATCAGACTCAAAAATCCGGGTTGTTAAAAGTTGGATTTTGATTTAGGTTGTATGGTCTTGGTGGTGGGAGAAAGGAGGAAGAAGATGATGGAGATTTAAACTTTTCAGATTTAGAGATTTTGGCCGGGGACTAAATTGAAGCTTCTATGTTTTCCAAAAGTTTCCCAACATTTAAATCCACGTGGCAAGTCTACTGGAGCACTTAACGTGCCAAATCACCCTTCCCGTTAACGTTCACTAACGGTAGCAGAGGCAGGGACCAACATGATTGACGATTTTCAACATTAGGGACTACGAACGACATTTTCATAGAATAGGGACTAAAATGCCCGACGCGTGAAACAATGGGGACGAAAGTGACCATTCACCCAATTGAGCCTTCCCAAACATGTTTTGAGACATGGAGATCCACGTTTAAGGCTTTGATCCAGTTTTGGGACTCAGATCCACGTTTTGGATCCGCAACCAAACACACACTAAATAGTAAAGCTACATTACTCAACTAAAAGGAGAAAGCAAAAGCAGTCATACAATAGTAAAAATCTCACTTTTGAGCTACTGCAAACATATTCATTTACACTCTTTTAGAATGTACGTGGTCGTGTTGGTGATCCCAAACTTGACTAATTTGTTCTAGTTCTTTCTGCGACCTTAGTTAATTTGCTTATGTTTCTTTCTACTTTGTAGCCTCATTGAAGCATGTGAAAATAAAGGAATGGAACCAAACAACACACAATGAAACTATTTAAATATTAAAAGTGACAAAATGAAGACAATATAAATATAAGCACAATGATCAAAGCTCCAGGGCCAAATTACATCAGTTGAAATTAAGGTGCTTGCATGATGAACGATATCATTGCAATCAAGAGAGCTTCAAGGAAAGTATGTACATATTGGGTGCATCAGAAGCTTATCAGTGTCCCATTATAAGAAAATAAACACTACTCAACAATGGCAAAGTGCATCAGCAGCCATTCCCACTAAGGTTCATCTGTAATCGTAACAGTACTCAACAATAGCAAAAGGGTCCTCCATATGTACTTTGCCATAGCAACTTATGTTTCAATTTTCTGCCCCTGAAAAATATAAAAGTTGAGGTTGTACGTTACCAATCATAAATAAAAGATCAATGAAAGGCTGAGAAAATGAACACAAATAAATTATATTATGCAAATCATTCCAGAAAATTAGTATTCCAAGTTAGAAAGCACACACACAGACACGACGAACTTGCATAAAACTTCTCCCTTTTGAGTTGCTGCAAACATATTCATTTGCTCTCTTTTAGCATGTATTTGGCCTTGTTGGTGATCAAGATCTCTTTTAGTAGCATGCATCACATTCTGGATGACAACGTTTCCTGCATGTAAGATAATATAAGATTTCAGTTATGTCAGCTGAAACAAATAATTTGGACAATACAATGGTTCTTGTGCACAATATACAAACCTTTGAAGGTTTATCTTTGCATGCTACAGGATAACAATAGGCATAGCATGGCCATCAGTTTGCACATGTTCATTCACAATGTCCACATAACTTCCAAAGAGAGCACATTGAATCTTGCCCCTAAATATTAAACAGATTTCAATGTTATCCAAATGAGGTGTTCAAATAAGTACATCAAATAAATAGAAAATTTTGACCTGTCCATCTTGGATTAAAGTGATTTACCTATCATCATGAGTCAACTCCAACTCGATCATCCTTGTGACATTGGAACTTTTAGTGTATTGATACTGCTGTTTCCAAACCTATCATGTCTGGAGAAAAAAGTATCTTGGGGATTAGTAAAGTTATCATAAGTTAGTGGAGTGGATGAATAGTAATACTAATACCATGGTGATAATTAGAGTAAACAAACACAGTACTCACTAATGAGGTATTCGCATTCGCCCATGGTGTAAACCATTTCAGCTGAATTCATGAATGTAAATCCATACAGAGGGATCATTGTAAATCCATTGAACAGGATCTTGAATTCATGGTGTGATGAATGATGCCTTATAAGCTCCAGAATTAGGCACAACAGAAAAGTAGGTGATCTTGTAGACATTTCCCTCAACAACCTCACCAAAAAGCTTCCTAATCAATGATTGCCTCAATCCTCTGACCCTGTTGATTAAGGAAAATTATATGTTGTAAGCTATAAGCTAAATAAAAAACATCACAAAAAACAATTCAATCCATTAGTGCCCTTCATATATGAGACCACACGAATGAACAAAAGGAGACATAGTCAATAGGATAGAAATGGTGCGTGAATTAGGGGATGTGATTCAGTGCATCCAGAATTTTAATAGTTGGAAAAAGTTTTAGCCTAAAATTATGGGAGTTGATTTTTTATGGAAAAAGGTGTGGAAGTTCAGTAAACGAGGAAAAGAAAAAAAATATCATCGTTGTTGTAGAAGATCAATACTGTGGTTATTGATGATCATTTTCATATTTAACTACTACTATCTTATATTTAATATTCATTATTATTAATAGGTGAAGGCATTGGTTTAGAAAATGATAACATCTACACTATTGGTGGACATTGGTTTAGAAAAATATCATTCAGGTGGTTCTAGTGAATATTGGTGGGCACTGATTTAGATAAAATTCTTCCTTCATCTACAGGCCAATGGTCAGTATCAATTTGATGCTAACTAATAAAGGTTTGTGGACAACTGAACAAAGAGAAAATCATTCATATAGACTAACATCTGAAATTAGCTGAGTGTTTGTTACAGATGCAGTCAATATTTTAAAGATTGCAGGAATCGTGGCTTAAAATTATGGGAGTAGGTTTCTGAGGAAAAAATCAGTTACAAATAAGTACTCTATGAGAAAATTAAGGGATATTTTGGGAGGGCATTAAGTGAGTGTGATATGATTATATCATATTGAAAAAGTATTTGAAAACGGGATAAAATATGACTATGGGAGTAAGGGTTGACATTAACAGAAAAATTAGACAATGAGCTTCAGTCACAACAATCATATTCAGATCACCACAATACTGACAACTACTTAGAAAGAAATAGAGCAGGATCTGACAAACTTATACAAAAGACTATCTAATCTATTAAAACAAATAGACCCAACCCACGAAAATTCATATTCAACTACTAATATTGTTGGTTCAATTTAAATCAAAACACATTTAATAAAAAACTGAATTTTTGTTGGTAGAAGATGAACTACTGATATATAGGGACAACTTAGAATACAGTAGACGCATCAATAAGCAACAACTGCACTGCAAATGGCTTGCCTGGCTCAGAAATTAGGCACATCTCCCACATCCTCAGCACACGAACACGAATCCTCCACGTGCCATCGAATGTCACAGAACAGGAAGTTACAACTGACTCACACAATACCTAACGCAACAATGGTGCAAAGGATGTGATATGAACAGACTAACACACACACCACTATATATAAGCTTTGATGAAACCGCAAATTTCAAATCAGGTCAATAATTGATGAGTGGAAGATAGGAAATCTAAACAAAATTGAAAGAAAATCGTTGGCAGTACCTCCTGAAATCTCCAGCTGCGTGTAGGCCGGCGACTAGAAAATCGTTGGCAGTACCTCATTTGTTCGAATCCTTATCATACGTAGCTCGAATATGATACTTGTGATTTAAAAAAACCTAGAACCTAGGTTTTTTTTATTTATAATATTCATGCAATATAATTAAATTGGGGGCATAGAAGTCAAAATGTCTACGGTTATAGGAACCTTCTCTATCCACACGCAACCGGCCTAAGAGGATGCATTCAAAATTCTAGGTTATATGTTCTCGTACAAGATTGCTCCGAAGAAAGACAACCGTCACAAACAAAAAAAAAAATATGGGAAAATCTAAGTTAAATAATTTTTGTGCATATTAGATGCCTCCTTTTCCAAGTTATATCTTTTATTTTAATATATCATCTTATTCTTCTCCTATAAAACCTTTTTAGTAAACCTCTTTCTTAATTCCAAACCTGCATTACAATCGTTTTCACTCTCATTCTTTCCTGTTTCGATCATCACACTTCTCTCTGAAACTCTGCGCGATCATCATCAACCATGGCGAAATTGAAGATTGCAGGAACATGGTCAGGGATTCTCGAAGACGTAGAGTTGGAGGCTTGGACAATCGAAACGCTGCGTGAAGAGGTTGCAAAGCGATCAAACTGTGCCGCTAACTCCATCAATCTCATCTGCGCCGGGAAGATTCTCAAGGACGCCGCCGATGGAACCCAAAACCTCGCCCAATTGGGTCTCAAGAACAACTCTAAGATCCTCGCTTCTCGCCTCGCCGATCAAACATTCATCGCTGAAGAAGAACGCTCTCGGAGGCTTGCCCGTATCAGGTGCGTTATGTTGTTGATGCAGTTCTCTTCAAATTTTGAAACTTTTCTTAGTTTTGGACTGACCCTTTTGTTATTGGAGTATTTCATTGTTTGTTGATTATGAAACATGATCATCAGAGAACGCCAAATTAGTCCTAACGTTAACTTTTGTCATAAAGTTAGTCTTTTTATGTGTTTGAATGATGAATCATTTAAATGTTGATCATGTTAGTCCTGCTAACTTCACAGTTCACATACAGGGGTGAAAATTTGATCACTTCAACAAGTATTGTTTTGGTCTATGGGTCAATGATAATGTTACTTAATTTGCTGCTTAAAATTATGAAAACTACATCTCAAACCCTTGAAGTGGCGAAGGCTGATGATATAGTTGGAAAGAAAGTAGGTTAAGGTTACGAAGTAAGGTCAGCTGGTTAAGGAAAGCTCAGGTTATGAAATCGCTTAGCCATTAATTAAGTAGTAGTGAGGCGTCGGTATGGAGCCTTCCACTGTGGACCGAGACTACGCAAAGGTAGAAGACCATAGAAACTTCGCTGGGTTTATAATAAACCTTGATTTCGCTACGCTCAATAAGAGCCCGGAATAGTGGAGTTATTTGAATTTGGATGCTTTGATTACTTAAAAAAGGTGTTGCTTTTTGTCGGGATCAATAATAATGTTATTTGATTTGTTCCTTAAAATTTTGAAAACTACATCTGAAACCCTTGAATTTGCATTTAATCATCAAAATCTTACAAGTTCCTGAATGTGTATCTTGTGAGTATAGTTATTCTCTGCTATTTGTCACATGATGACTAATTTAACTGAAAAAATGCATATGAACCTTAAGCATAATGATAAGTTCCTTCTTTTGGTGACTAATTTGAGTATTTATTTTTCATTCTACTTTATAAGTATTTTCCCAATCATTATTTTCTTGCGAGTTACACTGGTACACTGGTACTTTGAGGCAGTGGGTGTTGTCAAATAACGGTTATTGCAGCGCTATAGCATAGCACTATGAGGGCTCACTGGTATTAGTCGCTATTTATCGCTATGAGGGTTTGAAATAGCGGATTTTTGGCTTTCTGCTATTTTCCGCGATCCACGATTAACACTGGAGGCAGTTTAGATAAACTTCGCCATAAGCACTTATAGGAAAAGAAAAGTTTAAATAGGAAAAGAAAAGTAGAATTAATCTTGTAATAATTATGTATTGTTTAAATAGTAGTTTCTCTTATAAGTTGAAATTAAATACTACACCTCCACTTTTTCAGAAGATTGCTCATCTAACTTGTTCATAAACACTTACAACTTATTAAGGCTTTTTTTCTTTAGTTAGGAAACAAATACCGATATCAATTGAAAAGCTTCCATAAGCGAGAAGTTAATCCAAAAGGGGCCTATGTGTGCATCACTACTTTCTATTAAGCTTAGTTGTATTTGGTGCAAACAGGACTGCTGTGTCTTCAATGGCTGAAAGGCATGCAGATGGTTCACTACCTCTTGAGGACTTCAACATAGAAGTTGAAGATCAAAGTGGGAAGAAAGTACGTTTGGGATCTGAGACTGATCAGAGGTATGTATAATATACCCATGTGGCAATTCTATACATCTATAAGGTGAAAGTTTGTTTGAGTTTGTGGGTTTTAAGATCCAATATCCTGTTTTTACTATTTAAGTGAGGTTCAATCTGTCATTTGGCAGGGCAGTAATGATGGGATTGATGCTTCATGCAAAGGGGAAGCGTCTTATCAGACAGGGAAATTACAAAGATGCACTTGAAGTGCTTATCATGGGAGAGGTTAGTTCCTACAAATATTCCCTAATTTTGATAAGATATATATATATATATATATATATATATATATATATATATATATATTTGCATATATGTTTTGCAAGTTGGTATAGGCCTGAAGCAGAATAATATGATCACCACTGGGCTCAATGTAATATGATGAATAGGCACTTTAACTTGTGACTTGTGAGCATTGTCCAATCTATGTAAAAGGCCTTCGTAACAGTATTTGCCAAGGAGTTTTCCGACATTATTTCTCTACTTTCTTTGATGTCTTTACCTCTTTCTTTAGACATTTAGATTAGGATTTTTCCTAAATTTATTGTTTTTATGTTACTGTGGCTGACTTCTTGAATCTGCACTCATGGTCTTCCAAAATTTCACCAAATTTAGACTTCTCTTTTTCCTAATTTTTTGGTAAGTATTGTACTATTTCATACAATTACTTTTAGAACTCAAGACCTATTTCATTTTGCAGGAGTCATTCTCTCTTTGTGATCCAAAAGTCATTGAGGTGAGTGATCCAATCTATACAATTCACGTTTAGGCAGCATATATGACAGAATTTACTTGGCAATTATATATTTGAGTAAGCCATGGTGTAGTGCAATTGTATACTTATTTCAATAAAACTGATTATTCCTTTGTTTCCCCCGAATCTAATTGTCATTAGAAATAGCCTTTTTCCTTCTAACTTTGCCCCAAGCATTTGCTTAAAGTTGTAGAATCACATAGGAAAAATAGTGTTGTTTAAAAAGACGGAGAAAAGTGTAGGATAGCAAGCAGTACAAGTAATGAAAAATTATGTTCTCCACCCCTGTCCCCCCTCCCAAAAAACAAGAAATCCAAAAAATTTGCAGGGACAAAACTTGTGGCAAAGGTCTAATAATGTGTTTACTTAGCAACATGGTTCGTTCGTCTTGGTTTCTTTCAATATAATATCCTATAGGATTTGGCTCATCCAAAATGAAGGGTACACTTTAGACCGGAAAGTGTGAAGTTATAACCCTCAATAAAAAAATCAAGGGAGTGTTTTTAAGGATATCATAATTTGTTACAGATGTGAATGTATTTATCACAAATTTAGTTTTTGTGGTTATAATAACGCTATTTCTTTTCTCTAAAGTGCAATCCTTACTTTAAAGGATCCTAATTCACTCCTATATATGTTTTCATATCTGTTTAATTTACTTTGTGTCTTTTTGTCCATTCAGCTGATTGACAATGTTCCAATACTGCAAATAGACATGGTGTGGTGCTACTTTATGATACGAGACATCCGATGTCTCTCAGATGCAGGAAAGCGTCTTGAAATGGCCAGGGCAGGAATTGAACGTGCTCATGGGAAGGATTCTCTCCGCCTCAGAATCTTACAAGGAGGTTGCTATCCAGAACTTGCATTGTGAGTTTTTCTGTTTATTGATTAGCTTTTTGCTTTAGGAATTCTCAAATAACTAGGATGCAAATACTCAATTCAAAGTAGATTAGTTCAGTACATATTTTCTCCAATCTGCGAGTAGATTAATTTTTAGGATTTCACGCGTAGGCATTTGAGGATGGAGCTGCTTGAAGGGGTGGTGGCATATCATACTGGCCAATTGGAGAAGTCAAGAAATGTATTAGCTTCTGCAAGAGCAAAGTTTGCCCAGGTAGACTATGCTGATATAACGTGTTGATAAATTAAGTGAAAAAAGTCACATTTTACACATATTCTATTTCCTGGTCTCTTTATTTAATCGTGTTGTTCGTTGGTAGCTGCCACATATATCATAATCTTTAATATGCAAGTTGAATGATATTAAGATAACATCTTCTGAAGCTCCATCTTTTGTAGCATTAAGAAATCAGAGTTATGAATTTTGAAATTTCAAGGTATCTTTTTAGATTTTGAGCATCCTTCTAGCTTCAGATGCTCTGAAATTGATTGATATATACAGTTTTGTTTGCTTCTCTATACTACCCTGCCCCTGTTTTTCTCTTTCAAAGAAGATGGAATAAATACATAACGTCTAGCTGAATAGCTTGGTGTCACTTACATTACTTTCTACTCTCGTTAAAAACACTGCTCTATGTTTTTTGACAGCTGCAAGTGCCAGATGAAGCCTTATCACTTGTTATGAGCATGGGCTTCAAAGAACGTGGTGCAAAGAGAGCATTGCGAATGAACAATCAAGATGTTGGGAGTGCCATTGATTTCCTTGTTGCAGAGAAGGCAAAGAAAATGCAAAAACGGGAGGAAGATATTCGGAGAAGAAATGAAATTAGGTTGGTGTACCTGTATATTGATTTTTTTAATTTTTGCATCTCTATTGGTTTCTAAATAGCTTTCTTCCAGGGAACAAAAGAGTTATGGAATGACACCCTCAAAGAAAGCTGTGGATATAGATAGATTGAAGGAATTGGTCTCTATTGGGTGAGTGTTATTTTGGTATGGTACTGTTGGTATTTGGTAATGTGTTAAGAGGCTACTTTATGATTTAAAATAACATTGTTGACAGGGAACACTAAGAACTTTTTCAGCTTTTACATGCCATTACATATAATTTATTCATGTTGCAGCATCTATCATTGCATACTTGCATTTCTAACATGGTCAAGTTCTTATATTTCTTGCCAGTCTCTGCTAGCTAATCATAGTAGACTAGTATTATAAAGCTGCTTCGCAGAACTCTTATACTCTAGTAAAACTTGTTAATGCTATTCTGGCAGGTTTGAAAAGGAACTAGCTGCTGAAGCCCTGAGAAGAAATGAAAATGATACTCAGCAGGCATTAGATGATTTGACAAATCCAGAAACAAATTCAGCTTTGCAGGATAATATCGAGTCAAGGAAAAGGAAGAGACAAAAACAAGAAACAGATTCTGCAATTGAAAATGTTGTGCAAATGGGTTTTGAAAGATCTAGAGGTAAAGAAGTTATTTAGGTTTAGGACACAACAATGTGTTAATGTGAAATCTAGTTATAGACACATATGTTCTGCCTTGTTCTGATACTTGCTTCTTTTTTGCAGTTGTTGCTGCTTTTGAGGCGGGTGGCAATTTAGAACAAGTTCTGCAAAGACTGACGGCACTACCTGAGGCGGGTAGCACTTCTGAAAATATCCAGCCTCAAGTTAACTCTAGTGTTGCTCCCAATGGCAGTGCAAGTTCATCTGCTCCTCTACCAGATGATGTTATTTCTGATGTTCTAGACCAAATGAATGAGGTTGAAGATCCATCCGTCGCAGAAGAACGAGATGTGGAGATGGAAGATGAGCTCTCTGCAGATATAGCAAAATCTGATGCATTGGATGATTATGACATTGAAGTTGACATAGAAGGGCAAGCCATAACTGAGTACCTGACTCTGCTTGAGTCTTCAAGCAGCAGTGGGAAAGTGGTTCCTTCCCAATAAGAAGAGAATGATTTTGAAGTGATTCAGGCTCAGTTTATGTAAATAGCAGGATGACATAGATATTAAATAATGGACGTGCTTTTTCTCTTCGTTGCTAGGAGTACATAGCTTGATGAGTACATGTGCTCATTCCCAGGAGTTCTATAGTAGTTTTATTTTTAGTTTATTTTCTTTAGCATTAAATACTTAATTTGCGTACTTGCAAAAGATAATTATGGAAAGTTCTCAAAATTTATGCTAATCTAAAGTTAGAATAGGTAGTGTTTGTTTTTCAGTTTGAGCTTCCAAAAGTAAATTTGGGTCCTTGTGTAACTTTGTGTTATAATGTAAGGAGTAAGGACTTACTTAAAAACTTGGTAAATTTAAACTTTTTTGAAAGAAATTAATATAATTGATAATTTAAAAACTTGTGTTATTTTATATAGATTACTCTTGGACCATGGTGGTTAGCGGATTATTGTGATTTGAAAGGATAAGTCATAAGTCATATATGTTTAATTACTATCATAATTCTAATCCCACATCATAACTAAAAAAGTAAAATTATCTACAGCTGTATCTTTATCATGAGTTAATAGATACTTAAGTTCAGATGAAATCCTCTGGTATCTTATCATGAAAAGATTTCAAATTATTATATTTCTTTTTCATATATAAAGATTAGTTTCAAAAAAAAAATCATATATAAAGATTAAATCAAGATTATTCAGTTATCTAACAACAAAAAGTCCAAATCCTCCTCTTGTAGCCAAAAAATGTCCAAATCTTTATTGCAACTGGGAAAAAAATTAATATAAAGTGTAAAATTACTCAATATTCGTAACTATATTCTTGAAGATTATCTAATACAAGTGATGAAACGTTGACAATTAATAACAATTCAACCAAACTTTCCCTAATGAAAAATACATGTACATTAAACGAAAACAATCCTTCTTCCTCTTTGTTAAAAAAAACGAAAACAATCCACGTAATTATCACTTTCCCCCACCTGTAAAAAGTCTGCAAAACAATATCTATTATTATTAATCTAATTAACAATCTATTTTTGTGATGTATATATTTTTTATATCTGACTTCTTAGATTTTGCATATCATATCATGATAACAAAACTAATTTGGAACTATATCGAGTAGTTAGTGTCACTATTGAGTGTCTAATTAGTACTTAATTTTAAATCTAAACAAACTCCACTTAAATAAGATTAACCCAATTGATTATAAATATAGCTAGGCATTGCCCTTCCTTCACTCACAAATTTCTCCTTTTCATTAACTCAACGTTTTAACTTCTCCCAAATCCTAATGGCGCCAATCTCCAATGTCAAAACCTCAAATGGTGTTGCTTCATCAGATGATTTTTCTTGGTATGAATTAGATAAGATGCTTAAGAACATGGTAGATGAGTTACTGGAAGATGAAAACGATGATGTGTTTGCGAAGTTACCAGAAGATGAAAACGATGACGTGCTTGCGAAGTTACCCGTAGATGAAAACGAGCTACTTCCACTAGATAATTGGAGGAGAACCGAGGAAGTTCAAAGTGACGACAAGAAGAAAAAGAAAAAGAAGAAGAACAAGAAGAAGAAGAAGAAGAAGAACGCAAAAGACTATCAACTAACTCACAACATTCCAACGTTGTCGCCTTCACTGTCACTGTCACCGTCACCATCACCTGTGCTGGAAACTAGTGTTAGTTATCCGTTGGGAGCATTCAAATACCTTGGCAGCCCCATCGTTGACTGGGGGCGTGAGTGGTGACAATTACATGAATCTTGTGACCAAGACTCATTACTAACATATGTGTGATCTTGCATGGTGTAATTGGAGCTTATCATCGAGATAACCGCATATATAGTTTTCTTTATGTTGTGTTTTTAAGTTTGAAAGTACAACTTTTTGTTATTGAAGTTTCTATTTAAACTTTGTTCTTTCATATGTTGTATTTTTATTCAGTTGTTAGATATGATTTTTAACTAAGTGGGCTCGCGTAGTGCAGTGGCGGATCCAGGACCCCGGGTCAGGGGTTCAAATTTTTCAAATGAACACACCGATACAAATAGTGAGATTTATACAAAAGAAAGAGAAAAAAAAAACAAGGCATATGTTCACTTCTATTCATAATTTTTCTAATATCAGGTCCATATATAAAAACATGAAAACCATAAAGGATCGTGGTTCTGATTATATCTTCTGGCCATAGACTATGCAGCTAAATATAACCTCCACAGAGGAAACTACAACTTTTTCCCCATTCAGTAAAAGATACAATCTAGATAAAGAAACGAAGCATATGAACAGAGACATTAGCAAGTTCTGTTGAAACAAATTTTTTTCATCAGTTGCACTAGCCTTGGCGTAAGCATACAACTACAAAGTATCTTTAGGGATATCATGGAACTATGACAAAAAAGCCTTATCAAATACTAGACCAATGTGACAAAGTGATTAAATCCATTACACACAAGATCAATTCATATCACAACTTGATTAGTCTCAACCCTTTCAATTAATCTCATCTTTCCACTGTATCTCCACAACTTCAAGCCAAAACATCGAACATCACATTAAATGATATAAGTCAGGAATTGTAAAGGCACCTAAGTGTATTCTGCATTTAGCTTTTTCAATTTTTATGATGCAAATGAATAAGAACAAAAGGTAACAAGGGTTGAGAATATTGCATACAAATTCTTCTGCTTTGGACATTTAGATATAGTCATCTTTAGTTGATTCCTCTTCCTCATCTTCAGTTGCTTCCTCATCTTCATTTGATTCCTCTTCTGATTCCACTTCTTCATCATCAGTTGCTTCCTCAACATCAGTATCTTAGGGAAAGCAAATCAAAATTCCAGCCAACAACATTCGAAAGCTCCTGGACCTGGTACTGGTAGTGCTCCTTTTGACAAATTCAACATTCCAACCAACAATTGACAAATTGATTTCAGCAAATTCAACAATTGACAACATACACTACTTTCAAACTCAGCAAAAGGGAAAGCAAATCAAAATAATAGAAGTTAGGGTTTTCAATTTGGGGGTTTTCAAATCCAACCAACCTTCAAGCTTCAACAGAGAGAGAGAGAGAGAGAGAGAGAGAGAGAGAGAATGGTGGCGTGCGCCGGACGCCGGTGGTGCTGTGGTGGTGGACTGATGGCGTGGCCGCATGGTGTCACTGGTGTGTGTTGTGCTTGAGAGTTGAGAAGTAGAAGTGAGGAAGAACCAGAGTCGTGACTCGTGAGAGAGAGAGAGAGAAGGTAGTGAGCAGAGAAGGATTGTGGTGGGCTGGTGGCCGGTGGCGGTGGTGCGTCGGCTGGATCGGTGGAGGTGGTGGTCAAGAGAAGGAGAAGAATCGTTCGTGAGTGTGGTGAGAGAGAGACTGAGAGTGAGAATGGTTGAATGAGTGCGTGAGAGAGAGTGAGGCTGCTGGGACCTGGGTGCAAATTTTTAATTTCAGGGGGTTCAAAAAAAATTACTAGAGGGGGGTATGTAGGAATTTTTTTTTCAGGGGGAACGTGGGTCCGCCCCTGGCGTAGTGGTTAATCGCTTCCTTTCTTGAGCAAGTGGTTGGAAATTCGTCACTAAATTCTTATAAGGTCTCTTACCGTTTAGTGCGTTGATAGTAGAACAATAAATTAGTCATACATACGTCGATTGTGAGAATATCTTGATTAAGACAAAAAAAACCAAAAAAAAATATGAAAAGATAAATTAACACTTCTACTGCAACATGAGCGATTGTGAGAATATGTTTTGCAGCATATTCTTCAGATTGTTCAAAACGTAATTGTTTTTTTTTTTTTCCTTTTACCAAATGATCAAATTGGTGGTGTTAGGCTCCAGATGCGAGCACAACATACATAAACCATTTGGCAGTTGAATTTCAGAATCTTTGACCATATAACAATAACTATATTTCTAATTATTTTTGTTTTTTTGTCTCACTGGCATCCTTGTTTTGTTTGCACCACGCCATTTATCATGTGAAACCACTTCTCCAAGTTAATCCAATCTTCATAGATATGTGACTATATTCATAGAAGGTACCTTTGAGATCACTACGCATCCTTTGAGCGGGGATCCTTCAATGGAAATGTCAGAAAGATTTATATGAGCTCATTCCCAGGATGACATAGATATATGTGCTCATTCCCAGGAGTATTAATTATTAGTTTATTATCTTTAGCATTAGATACTTAATTAATTTGCGTACTTGCAAAAGATAATTATGGAAAGCTCTCAAAATATTTATGAATGGGTAGGGTTTGTTTTTCAGTTTGAGCTTCCAAAAGTGCATTTGGGTTTTGTGTAATTGTGTAAGGAGTAAGGACTTACTTAAAAACTTGGTAAATTTAAACTTTTTTAAAAGAAATTAATTTAATAGATAATTTAAAAACTTGTGTTATTTTATCTAAAATATAGGATTACTCTTGGACCATGGTGATTAGCGGATTATTGTGAGTGTATATAAGTCATATATGTTTAATTACTATCATAATTCTTTTTTTTTTTTTCTACATCGGAAAACAATTACTATCATAATTATAATCTCACATCATAATTAAAAAAGTAAAATTATCTACAGCTGTATCTTTATCTTGAGTTAAATTTTTTTTTGATAGGCCTTTATCTTGAGTTAATAGATACTTAAGTTCAGATGAGATCCTCTGGTATCTTATCATGAAAAGATTTGAAATTATCATATTTCATTTTCATATATAAAGAATTAAATCAAGATTATTCAGTTATCTAGCCCCAAATGTCCAAATCTTTATTGCAGCTGCGAAAACAATTAATATAAAGTGTAAAATTACTCATAATCTTCGTAATTATATTCTGGAAGATTATCTAATACAAGTGATGAAAAGTTGACAATTAATTAATAACAATTCAACCAAATTATCCCTAATGATACATTAAACGAAAACAATCCTTCTTCCCCTTGTAAATAAAAAACGAAAACAATCCACATAATTATCACTTTTTCCCACCTATAAAAAGTCTGCAAAACAATCTATTATTATTAGTCTAGTTAACAATCTATTTTTGTGATGGGGGATATTTTATATATGTGACTTTTTAGATTTTGCATATCATATCACAAAACTAATTTTGAACTATATCGAGTAGTTAGTGTCCCTATTGAGAGTTTAATTAGTACTTTTAAATCTAAACAAGCTTCAGTTAAATAAGATTAATCCAATTGATTATAAATATAGCTATGCCTTGCCCTTCCTTCACTCACACATTCCTCCTTTTCATTAACTCAACGTTTCAACTTCTCCCAAATCCTAATGGCGTCAATCTCTAATGTCAAAACCTCGCATGATGTTGCTTCATCAGATGATTTTTCTTGGTATGAATTAGATAAGATGCTCAAAAGCATGGTAGATGAGTTATTGGAAGATGAAAACGATGATGTGCTTGCGAAGTTACCCGTAGATGAAGACGAGCTACTTTCACTAGATAGTTGGAGGAGCACCAAGGAAGTTCAAAGTGACGACAAGAAGAAGAAAAAGAACAAGAACAAGAACAAGAACAAGAAGAAGAATGCAAAAGACTATCAACTAACTCACAACATCACTGTCACCCTCACCAGTGTTGGAAACTAGTGTTAGTTATCCGTTGGGAACATTCAATTACATTGGCAGCTCCATCATTAACTAGGGGTGTGAGTGGTAACAATTGCATGAATCTTGTGACCTAGACTCATTACTATCACATATATGTGTGATCTTGCATGGTCTAATTGGAGCTTATCATCGAAATAACCGCATAGTTTTCTTTATGTTGTGTTTTTAAGTTTGAAAGTACAATTTTTTGGTATTGAAGTTTCTATTTAAACTTTATTCTTTCCTATGTTGTATATTGAATACAAATAGGGTATTTTTATTTAGTTGTTAGATATGATTTTTAAATAAGTGAGTTCGCGTAGTAGTTAATCGCTTCTTTTCTTAAGTATGTGGTTGGAGGTTCGTAACTAAACTCTTACAATCTCTCTTACTGCTTTGTATGCTGATAATATAACGTTAAATTAGTCATACGTCTGTCGATTGTGAGAATATCTATAGCTTGCTTAACGAATAAAATATGAAAAGATAATTAACCATAAAGTCAGCCACTTTATTGATTGTTCTTCTACTGCAACATGAACGATTGTGAGAATATGTTTTACTGGATCCAAACGTAACTGTTTTGTTTACCCTTTTACCAAACGATCAAATTGGTGGCGTTAGGCTCCAGATGTGAGCACAACATACAATAAACCATTTGGCAGTTTAATTATGACACCTATAAAAATATTTTAATTTTGATTCATTGATTTTAGGGTTAACTATCATATTGGTCCTTGTGTTTGTGTCGCCGTCTGAGGTGAGTCCCTCCCCGGAAAATATATGGTTTAAAGTCCTCGTGTTTGAAAAACATATGGAGCAGGTCCTCGCCGGAGGGCGGAGCTCCGGCGAGCGCTGATTTGGATCGGTGACGAGGATAAAAATGCTTACGTGGATTATAAAAATTAAAATTAAAAATAAAAAAATTACAATCAGAAAATTAAATTAAATTAATAAAATTAAAATCTAGATTACCAAAATTAAAAAAATTAAGGGTTTACAATTTAATCCTATTAACAGGGGAAAAAATAAAAAATCATCATCATCCTTATTCATAAGTCAGTTTCCTGCAACCAAAAGCACAAACTTGGGTTGCTTCCAATCAAAATACCAGATCAGCAAAATAAAGGACAAAGCAAACCCTAAATCAAACACAATTCCAACCTAGAAACCCAGAAACTTCAACTTCTTCCTCATCTTCCTCCTTAATCTCCTTCCACATAGCAAATCATACCTACCTGCAACCCACCAAAATCAGTACCAGAATCCCCTTCTTAGCCTCCAAATCACCAAAAATATAGATTCAGACCCATTCAAACCACCACTGGATCTCCTAAATCGCATCTCCATCGCTGCATCTCCAGAGCCCATCGCTGGATCGCATCTCCAAACCACCACTGGATCTCCTAAATCGCATCTTCATCTCCATCCTCAGTACTCCTCCTTGTAACCTCCTAAATCACATCTCCATTGTCGTTGGATCTCGTCTCTTCAGCCACCTCTGCGCCGCCTCTCCTAGCGGCTCTGCGCCGCCTCTCCTAGCGGCTCCGCGCCGCCTCTCCCAGTGGCGGAGCTTGACCACCACCGTCGCCATTTCATGCGTGAGGCTCCATCGAACTCGCCCTGTTACAGTCCTCTTCCTCTCTCTCCTCATCCTCTCCTTTCGCTCGAAAACGGCACCTCTCATGTCACATCCTTCATCGACTTTGCACTTGATGTCTGATTCCTCTTCCTTACAGTTCTGGTTGTAGGTGGGCGTGGGGTTGGTGCTCACAGATCTCTGGTTGCAGGTGGAGGAGGTTTGGGGTGAGGCCGTGAGTGGTGCTTCCAGATCTAGCATCAAGAATAGATTTGGGGGTTTTTAATGCCCAGACTGAGGATGAAGAAGAACACGGTTTTGGTTGAAGCTTTTGTTTCCTATTTTACTAAGAAAGAACACGGTTTTGGTTTCTCTGGTACCAAGCAAGCAAGGTAGAGGGAAGGATTTTAGAGAGGGGATGAAAGATTATGGTTTTTTTTTAGAGAGAGGAAGCAGATGAAGATTGTTTATTTGATTCAGATGGAGATGAACATGGGTTTAGTTTTATGAAGATGAAGATGATTTGGGGGGAATTGATTTTGTTAATTAATTTTTGGGTTAGATTTGTTAATTATTAGTTTTATTTTTGTTAATTAAATTAAATTTTTTTGGAGAATTAATTTTTATTTTATTTTTATTTTCTTAATTTAATTTTATGATGTGTTATTTATTTTTTATTATTTTTTTAAATCCACGTAAGCATTTTTATCCTCGTCACCGATCCAAATCAGCGCTCATCGGAGCTCCGCCCTCCAGCGAGAACCTGCTCCATATGTTTTTCAAACACGAGGACTTTAAACCATATATTTTCCGGGGAGGGACTCACCTCAGACGGCGACTCAAACACAGGGACCAATTTAATAGTTAACCCTTGATTTTATAATTTAAATTCATTACCTAATCAAAACAACTACTTTCATTTATTTGTTTTGGTCAAAGCAATTAGCGTCGTTCTGAATTCTGATTGATTTTGTAGTTACCAACTTACCATTCATTTCATTTCATTTCCCGTCATATAATGACTTGATAAAACTTGGTGATGAAATTCAAAATATTATACACAATGCTGATTCTTTAAATTTGATATTTCTAGGACATTATTTACACATTATCAAACTGATGTATGCATAAGCATATGTGATGTTTTAGATGCTTACATATAGGAGTAAGCAAATAACACTGTATTTCCATATAATAATAATACGAAGAAACACTCTTGTGGAAATCATAGTACAATAATAATGACAATACTATGGAGAAGAAAATAAAAACCTTGCAAAAACCTCTTAAAGTTCAACCACACTTTTGTGGAAATCTGATCTTGTTAAGATTTAAAGCCACTGCTATGTCTATCAATTGTTTGGGAGGAAGATAAGCAAAAAGTACATTTTATTTTTAATTTTTGCCATACATGCTAACTGCTTCTAAATAATTAATTTCAGAATCTGTGACCATATACCAATAACCATATTTGTAATCCTTGGGAAGCAATTCCAGTCGATGGTGTGTCATACTTATCCTCTCCTCTTGAAACAATCTGCAGAAAACTTGAAAGCATAAATTTATGGTAGTAGGAGTGTTCATGAATCCGATTATATTAGTTTTTTGAGTGGAAAATCATCTGCATCGAATCCAATTCAATCTAAACCGGTCACAACTCATGCTTCAGATGTTAATATTCCCTTCCCAAAATTCAAATACTCTTGTAAACGCCACTACCCTTAGCTGGAATGGTAAAACCACAACAATACTTGAAGGAATTTTTGTCAGACCAAAATACTCTTGCATATAAGGTATAATTGTACTGAACGAACTCTAACACTATTTAGCGAGTATGAAGCACTAGTTTATAACAAAATCAATTAACTACAAATATTTAACAGCTCATTTTCAGTCTGGTACTCTAAATAGGAATGCCGACTATGACTATGCCATTGGGTTGTGCCTGTTGGGCCAGTTATATGTATGGCAAAACTACATATAGCAACGTATGCACTGCACATCAAATGATTCACACATTCCCCGGTTTCATGCATCCGAATATGTCCATCTGCTGTTTTTCCGTAGTAGAAAACACATGCTGACAACTTGCTCTATTTTTTCCCCTTCCATTCTCAGTTGTGTATATTCACATCATTGTTCAGGATCATTAATTTCATTGTCTGTGACCATAACAATCTCCACATCTCTATTTTCTTGTCTCCCTTTAGCATCCTTGTAATCCTTTGGTAGTACATTACAGTCGATGGTGTGCCATACTGGTCTCTCCTCTTGAAACAGTCTGCATAAAAATTAAAAGCATAAATATGTTGTAAGCGGCGCGTGTTCATACGTTATAACTTAGTAGGCATAATTAGTGAGTGGTGGGATAAAAACTTCCCAGAAAGATGGAAAGAAAGAGAGAACTTACGGGTGCTTGCATAGCGTAGGGCATTGAATTGTAAGAGCATATTTGCAGGTGGAAATCTCTGTTATTGAACTAATCATTGCTCTGGGTTCCGAGCATACAAACCGCACCTTCAAATTAAAATATGAAATCAGTAGGATGGGGAAAGAATAAAAGAGAGATGTTTGTGATTATACATACCTCGGTCTCTCTAGGCTTATTGGTAAGATCACATATGGTTCCATTAGTATACTGGTGAGCATGATACCTGAATGAACATGATATACTAATTTAAGTACTTGTTTACATCAGGGCATTTATCATGCGAAACCACTTCTCCAAGTTAACCCCATCTTCATAGATATGTAACAAAAATTTATAGAAGGTACCTTTGAGATGCATCCTTTGAGCGGGGATCCTTCAATGTAGAAATGTCAGAAAGATTTTGGTTAAACGCAGCTGTAGCCTCAGGATCATACACACCCAAGACAAACTCCTGGACTACCTGTGACAAGGAAAAGTAGCTGAAAGTAAGATTTATATCAATAACTGACTTTTCACTAATTATATACATGAACATATGATTTTACAAGTTCCGGATAAAAATAGAACAACACAAATATTCAATTGAAAACTGCTAAAAACACATCAATATCGATGAGTGAACCATAAATAGTACTGCTCTGAAAGTAAGATTTCTATCAAGAGCTCACTTCTACTAGCAGTAATACATTATCACCAGGATGGTAGCAGGGAATTTAGATCTTTCCTTTTACATAGCAACAAGAAGCCCCATTATGAGAAAGAAAGATATACATTTCCTTGTGGACGAACACACATTGCTTAATGCATTGTGTTGGGAACCACCAATTTGATAAACATGCCCTCTTGTAAGCTCTCTCATTATAGAACTGTCTTCTATTATGAGTAAATGGATATAATTTGATAAACTGGTATAATTTGGATATAATTGAAAGCCAGGTAAGTGGTATCAATACTGAATCTATTAGGAAAATTTGGAGCTATTTTTTTGGACATAGAGTGATAATATTTTTTATCAAATAGGAGATCAAAACGACTCTCAGCGCGGAAACAATGTTAACCTGTAAATTAGGAATTTATTTGAACTCATACATGAATGTAATCCAGCTCACATTGTACTATTAACTAGAGGGTGAAGTAAAGAAAAGCTTGCTAAAAGAGCATGAAGGGCGAAAACTAAATACAATTAAGTGAATACCTTGTCATCCTCCAAATGTAGTTGCCTCAACCTCTTCTGATAGCAAAATTCATAAGACCACCAACCTTCTTGCTGCACAAACACAAAATCCAGTGTCAAAAACTGATTCACAATAGATGCCATAAGTTTAAAATAGAACCAAACAATCAGACCATAAACTTAACGAACAAAAACTAGTACATCACTATAAAGATGCAAATACTAACTCTGAGAAAGCATGGACCCTTCAACACTTCAAGCAATTCATCCGGCGTCTTCTGTTTAACCCTCTTCTCAGTTTCAACAATCATGCTGCTAACATTGTGCTGAATAACAGGCTTCCCACTTTTCTCCCTCTCCACCTTAGGCAGATAACAAACAAATTTCTGCCCATTTTTATCCGGCATAATTATCGATTCCTGATCATCCTCCTACAAATTCAGCAGCATCGCAAGCGCATATCAGAAACCAATGCAAGCAAAGCTTCACAAACTAGTTACAGAATCATCACTCTTTGCAATCAGTCACTAAACTACCAAACCCTAAAAATCAACCAACTCACCCTAATTCCCAATCTCTCTAACACCATGCAATTAACAGCTCAATTAAACTCGAATTTAGTTTCGGAACCAAATGAATACCAATTTCTAGGGTTAAGACAAATCGTAAAAAATGAAATCAATTGTAGAAAGCTTACAGGGTGGAAAGGGGAATCTTCGGGGTGGAATTCGATTTTGTATTTGGGTTCACGAGAGCTGCTGGTTCCGCCGCCGCCGCCGCCGAATATGCTAGCTGGTCAAATTGTTAGCAGAGAGAGATTATCAGATTAAGGTTTATATAGCAATGATATGATTCGGGGTTTTTGGATTTAGATGATGGTTGCAGAATGCGTAGAAGATTACCGATATGAACGGGGAAGATTTGTTCGGCGAAGGCATGGGTGAAGATCAAGAGCAGAATCAATGCCCTCGTGTTGTTCTTCATCGTCTTCTTCTTCTTCTTCAAGTTTCACAGCAACGCGAAACGCAAACCCAGTTATTTCCTTTGCTTCAAATGTGTTCGGAACCAGAGATCTCAGCTTCCACGTTTTCTAACCAATCCAATGTTGCCACGTCATCCGAGGGTTTTCACTATTTTAAAATTCATTTAATAAATTGATAGTAATCTTGAAATTAAATGGGGAAGGGTAGACCAACAAGGTGTAGTACAATTAGTAGATAGTTGAACTCCTTAAGACCTTAACCATCTAGTCCGGGGTTCGATTCCTGGGGGGCGTATGGAGAAGCACTTGTTAGGATAGGTTTATCTACTTAACGTGATCTCAGAGCCCCGAAGGATTAGTCTCATGGCTGTCGGCTGTGGAAATACCTTGAGAAACCAAAAAAAATGGGAAAGGGTAGCTCACTTAATGAGCTAAGGGAAATGAGGGGGTTTGTAGGGTAAAGGGTCAAATACTGACAACGAAACTTATTTACTAATAAATTAACAACTAATATTTGTCTATAAAAAAAAATTTATCTGTTGGTGATCGTGGACGTGGCAATCAGAGCCTCCTCCTCCTTATACTTATTCTTCAATCTAACAACCCTCAACCCAACACCCATAGCCAAATCCAGCCACCATCAAACCACTATCTTAAGTCGTTCTCTTCCAAGAAAAGATCTATATTAACATGATTGAAACTCAATTCAAGAGAATGATCAAAATCCATATGAACAGCACAAATCGAAACCCTTATCGTGGATTTTTCTGCAAACAAGAGAATGGTCGAAACTCATATTTGAGATTTTTCTACAAATGGATTGTTGTTTCGTCACTTCTCTAAAGTCTCAACATTACTTTCCATAATTACTAGCAAGTTGATGATAGTGTCTTCTTACTCACATGATTTCAAGATGTTAACTAACAAAGAAACTGCTCTAGATGTAATTGTCCTCTTAACATTTTCATGGTGCTTAAGGAGGCTAAAGATTCCAACCTAACCATTATTTTGGTTTTTGATTAGGGTCATCTTTAATGAGTTTAATTAATGATAGTATTGCTCTAGTGATGGTATTGCTATTGTCTCCTCCCCTACCTTGTTCCCATACTCAATAAGGCAGAACAACAATGTGTTGGCCGTAGTGGAAGCGACGACCGATGATGGAGGATAAGAAATGGCGTTTAGTGGGCAATGGATATGGTGGAGAGTGTAGGGGCATTAAGGGTTTGAGATTAGAGTGATTTGAGATCTTTGCCTTAACTAAGATTATTTTCTTGGGATACAAAAACTCTTAAGAATTAATGAGATTTTTGTGTGTTAAGTGGGCTATTTCGATGAGGCCCATACTTGAAAAGATTAGAGGGTCCACAACGTGAAAAGCTGATGATGCCTTTGCCTTTTTTTTTCTTTCGAAACCAAAAGTCTGTCGTGTCCTCCAACCTCCATACACTTTTGCCGGCCACGTGTGATGGGTCCATATATTCTTGCTAACATCACGTGATTTCCCTTTCTTTTTCAGTTTATTATTATAATTTTTATAAAATTTCCAAAATCATAATATTCTATTATTCTTATAGGAGTCTGGAAAATCCTAAACCCAAGATAATTTAGTCATTAATATATTCGAAAAATATATAGAAAAAGAAAGGAGACGCAAAAGTGGAATCTGTTCCTGCTTGTTGAGCTTTTGAGCTTATAAAAATCAAAAGCTTATAGAAAAATTACAAATGCTATTCGTGTGGTCCACGTAAATATTCCAAATCTAATATAATAAATCCCAAATTAACTTAGGGAAATAATGCCCAAAATTAACAAGTGAAGTTTATATAAGTAAGAGAAAGAAAAAGAAAGGATTTGAATGCATGCTTTAATTATGTTAGTCAGATTGTTGCTATCCACATGAAGCAAATTGAGCAAATGATGCTTAAATAATAGTAATCTAATTATTATATCTAACCTTCATCTTTTGGAAATGGTATTAGATGATGTAGTAGCCATATATTTGTGCATAATCACATCATAACATAGATAGGAATGGAAACATATATTAATAAACAATTGGAGGAAGAAAAATACAATGATACACTTTGCCAAACACCAACTGCCATGAATGAATGACATCCCAAATTATCCAAAAAACCAAAAAAAACTAACAAACCGTTGGATGGTTCTACGTCAACACGCCACTTCCTACTTAGGAATAAGGATGTCCAAAACAAAACAAATAACAAATGAATAGCTGGTTCAAGTAATATATGCTTGATTCTCATTAAATGTCTCAAGACCAATTATGTGAATATAAAAAATTTCACGGGTAGAAATAACCTCAACACAATGTGCACAATGTCGATGTAGATGTTTTCGACTCGAATAAAATTAAGATTTAAAAAAAAAAAAGTCCAAAACCAAAATCAAATGATGTTCATTGTTGAAAATTCATAGGATGGGACCCATTAATTTTCTAAATTTTGTTTTTCTCAAGAGAATTGAAAAGAAAGAGGAAAAGAAGATTACCCCACCCAACCCTTGCATGGCAGATTCTCGGTTCAGAAATTTAGCATTATCTGAATATTAATTAATTTCTCCCTCTTTTGTGGTGGCGTTTACGTCAAGGATGTGAAAAATCTTTCAATTCCTTCCATTCTCCTGCCAAAGTTTCAAGCTTTATATCAGAATTTATCACCCAGATAAGTTTTCATTTGTAATCAAATTCTGGGTCATTTTGTTCACCAATCCTTGTTCTGAAAAAAACCAGAGGGGTGATATCATTTTCCTTCAAATCTGAGCTGGATTTTCCTTGTCCCCTCTCTGAGTTAGGATTTGTATCAGCTGAAACAAGTCCTGATTTGGAGAGAAGGGTGCTTTTGTATGCAAGTTGTTCAGATAGCTGCCACTGTTCTATATCATCTATGTTTTTGAGGTTTTAAGGGTCCTAATTTGAGGTTTTGAGCTTGTTTCCTGATAGCTTCCACTGTTATATATCATCTTGGTTGTCCTGTTCTTGTATCAATTTGACTGTTGTAGCTTTTCCATTGTTTCCACTCTGCTAAGTTCACAAGCTTGTCTAATACTAAATTGTCCTTTTTCTTAGAAGCCCTTGTGTTTGGCTTTGGATTGGTTATCTTGTTATAGTTATCTTTCATTTTTATGTACTTGAGTGGATTGAAATGTGAGTGATGTGGACTAGGAGGATTGGTATATTGGATTAGTTTCTTAGCTGTTGGATTGTTGGGTTCAAAATGGGGAAGAAAAAGAAGCAAGTAGGAGAAATAAGTGGTGAAGATAGTGCAAATCAGAGCAAGGTTGGAGATAGAAGCCCAAAAGCATATGATAGTGATACCTTGGTATTTATATCCATGGCTCAAGAGTTGAAGGATGAAGGGAACAAGCTGTTCCAAAAGCGCGATCTTCAAGGAGCAATGGTAAAATATGAGAAAGCCCTCAAATTGCTTCCTGGAAATCACATAGATGTGTCCTATCTGCGGAGTAACATGGCTGCGTGCTACATGCAGATGGGGCTCAGTGAGTACCCTAGGGCAATTCATGAATGCAATTTGGCTCTTGAAGTGACACCAAAGTACAGTAAAGCTCTGATGAAGAGGTCGAGGTGCTACGAGGCTTTAAACAGGCTGGATTTAGCACTGAGAGATGTTAGTGCTGTTCTGAAGATGGAGCCAAATAATGTCATGGCTTTGGAGATCTCAGATAAGGTGAAAAGTGCACTTGAAGATAAAGGATTAAGAGTGAATGATACAGAAATTGAGTTGCCTCCTGATTATGTTGAACCTCCTATTGCTTTGCCTCCCAAAAAGGTAGTAAAAGAAAAGACACACAAGAAAAGGCACAACAAAGAGAAGGTGAAGGATCTGGATAAAATTGTAGAAAAGCAAACTGAGGAGAAATTAGAAGAGAAAAATGCTGAGGACAGTGTTGCAGTAAAGAAGGAAGAGGATGGTCTGAAAGGGAAGAAGGCTAACACATCTAAAAAGAAGAAGACCAAGGAAAAAGTTGATAAGAAAAAGGATGATGTTAAAGAGGTCTATGAGGTAAAATGTAATGGTAGAAGTGAAGATGTGCCTAAGAAAGCAGTCAAACTTGTTTTTGGTGAGGATATAAGATGTGCTGAATTGCCAGTTGATTGCAGCTTATTTCAGCTAAGAGAAGTTATTCGTGATCGGTTCCCAAGCCTAGGAGCAGTTCTTGTCAAATATCGAGACCAGGAAGGTGATTTGGTCACAATCACTTCTGAAGAAGAACTAAGGTGGGCTGAAACAGGATCACCGGGTTCTATCCGACTGTACATAGTAGAAGCTAATCCTGATCATGATCCACTCTATGAGAAACTTCATGTGAGGGATGGGGAAAAGGATGGTATTTATGATTCTCCTGAGAATGGTCATGTGGTGAAAGCAAAGGAAATTATCACCTCATCTTGCATTGAGGATTGGATAATTCAGTTTGCACAACTATTCAAGAACCATGTTGGATTTGAATCTGACAGATATTTAGATTTTCATGAACTTGGGATGAAGCTTTATTCTGAGGCGGTGGAAGAGACAGTTACGAGTGAAGAGGCACAAGGTCTATTTGACATGGCTGGGGGCAAGTTTCAAGAGATGGCAGCTCTAGCTCTGTTTAACTGGGGAAATGTGCATATGTCCAGGGCAAGGAAGAGAGTGTATTTAACAGAAGATTTTTCAAAAGAGCATCTTTGTGAACAAATCAGAAGTTCATATGAATGGGCACAGAAAGAATATGCAAAAGCTGGAGAAAGATATGAAGCATCCACTAAAATCAAGTCAGATTTTTATGAAGGCTTTCTCGCACTAGGCCAACAGCAGTTTGAGCAAGCAAAACTTTCTTGGTATTATGCACTCAGTAGTAATGTAGATTTAGCCACATGGCCCTCCACCGAGGTTCTTCATCTTTACAACAGTGCTGAGGAAAATATGGACAAAGGAATGCTGATATGGGAAGAATCAGAAGAACAAAGGTTGAGTGAAACCTCCAATCAAAGCGATATTAGATCACATTTGCAGAACATGGGGTTGGGTGGACTATTTAAAAACATGTCATCAGATGAAATTGCTGCACTGGCGGCCAACATGAGGTCCCAAATAAATCTCATGTGGGGAACCATGCTATATGAGCGCTCAATTGTGGAGTTCAAATTAGGTTTACCGGTATGGCATGAATGCCTGGAAGTTGCAGTTGAGAAGTTTGAACTTGCTGGAGCTTCTCCAACAGATGTAGCAGTAATGTTGAAAAACCACTGTTCAAATAACACTTCCGGAGATGGTATGTTTCAATTTCCTAGTTAGAAAGTTTTTCGCTGGATATATATCTATATATACTAACTGTTTCATCAACAGGTCTAGGTTTCCACATTGATGAAATAGTGCAGGCGTGGAATGAGATGTATGAAGCTAAAAAGTTGCACAAAGGAGTTCCATCATTTCGTTTGGAGCCCTTGTTTCGAAGAAGAGTTTCAAAGATTTACCATGCTTTTGAGCTTGTATAAGTTTCATCTTTTTCTACAAGATGTTGAAGAATAACAGAGCCAGCACTCGTACAAGTTGCATCTTTTTCTGTGCCTGGAATGCTAGTGTCATCACAAGGTAACTAACTAACTAGGAATCTAAGACCTATATTGAATTACTGATAATATTCATGTTATTGCTTTTATTTATGTGGTGTTTTAATGATATACTTTTGTACTTATCTGCATGATTTCTTCTGATATGTCCATTTCTGAGGAATGAGAATCAATGAATGCATCTTGGAAAAGCATCTTATAGATATGAGCATAATAAGTAGCTGAAGTTTGTATAGTATTGTGTTAGTTTTAGCATGTATACTATAGATTAATAACCAACTGTTTATATGATCATTGCTGTAATTAACTTATGGTGGTTTTGGTTTAAGTTAGCTATTTACTAGCTCTATGACTGATTGTAATAGCTATACTATAATTCTATAAATAAGACCAGGTTCCATCCCAGCAAAAACAATTTCTCCAAACACTTTGCTTCAACAATTAGCATGTCTTCTAAGTGCAGTTTTCCATCAATTATTTATCTGCAACATCTGTTAAAGGTTTCATTACTTCTCGCGCACCTTTGACAATTTCTTCTGCAAAATCCATTTTAAAGTAAGCTTCTCTGTATACCTTACCTGCACAAGTTCATTAGGGTAGGAAAACGCGACCATAAACTGAGATTTTCATAGTTAAGTTTTGTCGATTTGGGGGCTTGAAATCCCTTGAACATTTGTGACCCATCTAATGAGAGGTGTTGTCAGTTGTGTGCTATTCTAGAGCTCAACTGAATGCTTTCCCTTGCAACTTTTAGTTATGTACATGATTGGCATTGCTTACTGCTATTACTTTCCTGCCTTTGTTCATAAAATATGATAATGTAATTGTAATGGTTTATCTCCTTTAGTCATGTTTGTTGGCCTATTCTGCAGGTTTCTTTTGCTACTTTCTAGAGTTTGGATTGAAGAATGTACTTATAGGTAGAAACGATTATTTTCATTGCGCATAGACATGTACCAAAAACTTAAAAGAGTTTGCAAGTTCCTTTACAGACTGGGAAGGTGAAGTTTCAGGAAGTGCTTTTTACTCACTTTCTGCAAGTGCTCACATTGCCTTCCCTTTATGTATGGTTAGATTTATAGGAGCTAGTTGGATATTAAATTTATATGGAAAGCAGTGGGAGATATATATGTATGTTGTTTGTTTATCTGTTTTCCTTGTTCTGTAATTTATCCATTTGTAACTTTTTTTTGTAAACTCATTTGTAACTACTTGTTGAGTTAGTGTTTTTTGATGAAATTTCCTTGTAATGTATCATTCAACTTGCCAATTGCAACTTATTTTGCTTTTGTTGTCGTTTTATAGTTGCTTTGGTGGTGACATTTATACTAATTGCTGAGAAGCACGTTAATTTTAATGTAATGCTTAGCTTCATATGTTAATTTTTAAATGGACATTGTTGCTCAGAGCTCACATTGCCACAAGATAAGACAGAAGCCGGCGTTTTCCTTTCCCTGTAATCCAAGTTGTTTTCATTTGTTTGACTGTATCATGAGTCCAGCTAGCCATCAACAATGAGTTGGTGATCTTTTCTCTTTGTTCTTTTCTTAAAATGGGAACAACATTATTTCAATATCAAAGCATTACATGCAATCAAGTCAAGTTTTTCCTTCGTTACTACCATACCAATAGATGGCTGGTTCAGGTGGTGTATGTTTGTTTGCTTTATGCAGTGTTTCATGTTCGATGCAGAGAACTAGACCCCTATCATGATATGGATGATCTTGGTTCGAGCATAATTGTCTTTCCGTGGTGAAAAAAGAAATTAAACAATTACTAATTCAGTTTACCTTGATGAAAAAAAAAATCCACTGTGTGCTGTAGTGTGAAACTAGCATTGGAATAACTTGAAGAATACGTAAATAACACATTTACAGAAAAATGTTTCCCGTTCAAACCAATCCAATACCACAGAGATTCGCATGCTGGTAAACAGCCATTGCTTCCATTGTAAAAAAAGCAAAAAAACCATCTCTATATCATTGTGACGAAGATTGCATCTAAATCAAGTATCAGTTACGTTTTCTTTCCCAACTCTAATAGGAGATAGGCTTAATTAGGACACAAATAATTTAAAGACATTTCCAATTTGTGCTGTTTTCACTTTAGACCGTGAAAGCTAAAAGGCAGTGCCCTTACTTTGAGCACAAGCCAATGTATGTTTCTTCTGGAAAGCAGGCTCTTATCTCCCACTTGTCAGTAGTCACTAGTACCAGCATCACGTTCTCTTAGAAAAATAAGAAACACGAAAAAGGCGATCCAATTGTTACTGTCTTATTGTGTGTTTGTATCAAGCTTTGCCTAAATTTATTTTAGTAAAATGACTATGATTAGAGTGAGTTGAAAACGAAATATTTTATGTTTGGATACAATCATACATTTGATCTTCATGTGATGGTCGTAGGCTGGATGCTCTGAATGCGGTGAAGATATCCACAACAAAGCACGGTTAGGAAGGACGAGTGTACTCTCAAAAGAACTAAGAATTTGCATAATGAACAATGCTTATGTTTATGAATAACTAAGCTTGTATTTATATATAGTGGTCAAGTGCTCAATAGTTGATGCTTATTATCGTATGGGTTATCAGTTTGGCGTACCAAAATGTGGCTGAAATAGTGGTTGAGATGAAATGACTGCTTTTGGTTGAGATTACCATTTTTGGTCGAGATGTTGACGAGAAGATAATTGGTTATAATGAAAGTGAATTGAAAATAAAGTGATTTGTATTAATTACATGAGAAAATTAAAGTTTTGTTTGGATAGGTTTAGTATTAAAGTGATTTTTATAGGAAAATAATAATGTCTTGTGAGAAAAAGCTAAAATTAATTTTATATTAACTCAAGCTTAGTCTTTTGCTTTGATCTTAACATGATTTTATCCCGTTGAGAAGTGCTTCCAAGAATTTCACTGAAACCATGATACATCGATGTTCAAAAGTCTCATGGCTTGAGAATTCTTTTTATCAAATAAATAGAACTATTATTAAGTATTAATCACATGATGAAGGAAAAATAAATGAAACAAAATTCTTTAAAAAAATGTGGCCTTTCAAGGTTTTTTATTTTAATAAGCCAAGGGCCTTTTAAGTTAGTAGAAAAGAAACACCTAATATAATTTATTTAATTTTTACATCGGAAAGAACTAATATACTTTATTAGGAATAGTTTTATAGCAGAAAGTTAGAAGCATGACTCATTTCAGAGATTCTGTTAAAAATGTAGTAAAAGAAGAATACATGGCATATCTTGAAAAGATGTGGGTGCTGGTTAATGTATACACGCAAAAGCATGATACATAAATATAAAAACAAATATCTGTAGAGTTTAATAACTAAGATTTACATTTCAAAAAAATAATAATAACTAAGATATTTTTTTTGTTGAATGTGAAATTATTTAATAACTAGGCATGAATAGTTTTAAATAAATTTTACACGTATATATAATTCTATTTCATTATTTATTAGTACATCGCAATTAAACTAGAATAAAAATACAAGAAATATAAGATGGTAATTTTTTTTACAAAAAATAAAAATAGAAAATCATTATAAAAATAAATTACATTTTTTAATGAATAAAAAGTTAAAATATTTTTTTAATACATCGGAAAAGGACCAACAAAGAAAGAGCTCTAACCCTAAAGGGGACCCCTCCAACAAACGCAGGTTCAGAGATGGAAGAACTTCGCTAACCAATCTGCTGCAACATTACAATTACGGGCCACCCAAACTAGCTCAACCCACCATCTCCACCGGAGTATGGTATGGATCTCATGCATCAGAGCCAATGATTCAACAATTAAATAAAGAAATCAATTAATAAAATATTTAACCGTTACACGAATTTAGTAAGAATAAGGACATATTACATGAATAATCAATTGAATATATACTTATAAATTTAAAATAATTAATTACAAAAATTTAAAATTTTTAAATTTAAATGCATAAGAAAAAGCTTAAAACTTTTGAAACAATTCGAAAATATTAAATTTTTGTAAAAGTGATTTGTTAGGAGAGATTACTACAATTTCTCAAACGCAGGAGTACAACTCAGTCGAGGACAAAAAAAAAACATGTAAAGGATTATATAAAAAATGGTTTTTAGAGGCGAAAATGGAGGAAGAGAAAAATAATTATAGAGTAATATTTATGATTATAAATAAAAAGCTAAAATTATTAAATTTGCACTAATCCATTATTCTATACTTTTACTATTAAAAAAAGTTAGAAATTATTAATTACAGCTTTGGTCCCCGACGTTTACCAATGCCACGATTTTGGTCCCCCACCTAATTTAATTACATGGATGGTCCCCGACGTTGTAGGTCGTGTGCAACGTTAGTCCTACCGTTTATTTCTTAATGGAGGAGGCTTACGTGGACGTCTAGTGGGAGAGAAAAAGGAGATCTGAGGAGAGAGGGAAGCACGTGAGAATCACGTGAACCTTATATGAACTCATTATACCCAAATCTGAAACCCTAGGGATTTAAATCGCGTTACCTTCTTCGTTCCAATGAGGTCAGGGGTTTGGGTATAATGGGTTCAGATAAGGGTCACGTGATACTCACGTGCTTCCCTCTCTCCTCATACCTCCTTTCTCTCTCCAACTGGACGTTCACGTAAACCTTCTCCATTAAGAAATAAACGGTAGGACTAACGTTGCACACGGCCTACAACATCGGGGACCATCCATGTAATTAAATTAGGTGGGGAACCAAAATCATGACATTGGTAAACGTCGGGGACCAAAGTTGCAATTAAACCATTAAAAATTAAAAATTGAGCTTCACACGTGTTCCCCAATAAGTATAAGATCCCCATCCCTAAACAACCCCTTAATGACACAACAACAACAACAATGATAACATTAATGAATACGACATATTCTTGTACCTAAGCCGGTATCTTTTACCTTAAATGCTTCTTGTCTAAAACAATTGTCTTTCTAATCTTAACTTGATTTCACGTATATATTTAGAGCCACATACATAAACATAGTTGCATATTTTGTATAGATTTGCTGAGAAAAATGTGTGACATGACATTAAATTGTCCATCATCATCACGTTCTGTCATCTTGTGACTCTGCAGTAATAAAGGCTGATCCACTATATATCCACCCCTACACCCACTGATGCATGAATAAGTGATAATACAGATTAAGATCTCGAATTTGGCTGGTTCTGAAAATGGGTTCTCGGATTCAGCTTCTGGGTCTGTGTTTGTTGAGCTTCACTTTTCTTTTTGTGAACACACTGAGTGAAAAAGGGACTGTCACCATTGATGGGAAATCTGCAATCGGAAACATTGATGATGATTTTGTCTGTGCAACTCTGGATTGGTGGCCTCCTGAGAAATGTGACTATGGGAGATGCAGTTGGGGTCTTGCTTCTCTTCTCAATCTGGTATTTTTTTCTCTTTTTTCTTTACCAAATGTTTTTTTGCCTTTTTGGGTTCTTAGTTCCAACACCAGAACTATTACTTACTAATAATGGTTGTTCTTTCTTTTTATGGTTTGATGTCATGCATCCTCTGTTTGATGATTGATTTTTTGATTTTCAGAATGATGTTCCAATCTGAATGCATGTTTGGATCTCTTAATTAGCTCAGCTGAAAAATTAATTTCCGTAAAAATTACAATGTTTTTTTGCTGTACTATCTTCTCATTGTTTGTGGAGAAAAAGTTTATAATATTCTCCCCACATAATCATTAGTATATACTGTTTTCTTGTAATTAATGACATTCCAGACACAGGTCACTATCTTTGCCAGACTCTGTTTCTGGGATGAGTTTTAAGTTTTCAATCTTTATTTTCAGAGTTAATTAATTAATTGACTGAGTCAATAATTTGTTAAGTTAGAATTGATGATTAACTTTTATTTTTCATCTCATGCAGGACCTGAACAACAAGATTTTTCTAAATGCAGTGAAAGGTAAGAGAGAATTTACATCTCCATTGTTGTTATTAAAATGGCATCAGTTTAAATTCCTTAATTACTTTATTCAGATGATTGCTTTGAAAGCTTATCAAGGTATCTTTGCTTGCAGCGTTTTCACCGTTGAAACTAAGATTAGGTGGCAGTTTGCAAGATAAGGTAAATTATGGAACTGAAGATTACCACCGACCATGTACTCCTTTTGTTAGGAAACAATCTGAAATGTTTGGCTTCACGGAAGGGTGCCTCCCAATGAATAGATGGGATGAACTAAACAAATTTTTTGCAAAATCAGGGTAAAACTCAGCTCTCCTTTTAGTTTGTGTGTATGTATCTGTGTTTTGGGACTAATAGTTTGGATTTCTGTTGGGTGAATGTAAAGCACATTCGCCCAATCCAACAAGTGCATTCGTTGTGGTGCTGAATGTTGTTTGAACTGAAAACCAAACAAGCACTAGGTTCGCCTTGTTGACTATTGGAAACCATGATTTTTACTTGTTAACATTGCTAAACGGTTTATTTCAGGGCTAAGATTATCTTTGGTTTAAACGCTCTTGCTGGAAAATCAATACAATCTGGTTCTGCCATAGGACCTTGGAACTACACTAATGCCGAATCCTTTATTCGATACACTGTTGGAAAGAACTACGCCATTCATGGATGGGAACTTGGTATGTATAGTCATGCTGCTATTAGAAATGCCAATGTTGCACTACACAATAAGACAAGTTGAAAATGATGTTTTTGTCAAAAAAGGTCATAAATATTTATTGTTGATACATGTGGTCTTCTACAATATCTTTCAGAATCAACTAATCTTTTCTGTATCAAGGCGTTTTAAACAAAATCCTTCTTGACTGAGTTCTTTTCAATGGCAGGCAATGAGTTGAGTGGTAATGGAGTGGGAACAAAAGTTTCTGCAGACCAATATGCTTCTGATTTTGCTGCTTTACGAGCAATAGTTGACAATGCATATCGAGAGATTCAGCCAAAGCCACTAGTCCTTGCTCCTGGAGGTTTCTTTGATGCAGCTTGGTTCAAGGAATTCATAAGCAAATCGGGTAAATCTATAGATGTCGTCACCCACCACATTTATAACCTTGGAGCAGGTATGTTTCACCACATTGGCTGATATTTTTCCAATTTCCATGAAGTTGATTACAATTGAAAGCTACTTTATCTTGTATACAGGAGTTGATGAGCACCTTGAGGAAAGAATTCTTAATCCTGCCTCTCTTGATGGTATTGCAAGCACATTCAAAGATCTCAAAAGTGTACTCCAAAGTACAGCAACCTCAGCAACAGCGTGGGTTGGCGAGTCAGGAGGGGCTTACAACAGTGGCCGGCATCTTGTATCCGATACATTCTTGTACAGTTTCTGGTTAGTTCTGACTCCCCATGATTTCGATACCTTTAGGGTGGGTTCCTTAGAACTGTTTTGGCTGATGTTAATGCATCATAAACAGGTATTTGGATCAGCTTGGCATGTCGGCTTCTTACGACACCAAAACATATTGCAGACAGACTTTGATTGGAGGAAACTATGGTTTACTAAATACTACTACTTTCCTACCGAACCCGGACTACTATAGGTACTGAATATTGAATTTCACAGTCATGTTTTCATTGCTAAGTCATGAGATGGAAAAAAATCATAAACAAATTTGTTATGGACTAAACTATTGAAGTATGAGCTGCATAGTTATGGACTAAACTTGGTTCAGATCTAGTTTTTCATTCTTCTTGAGCTGATATGAACCCACATGTGCTACATTCTTTAACATTTATGTGGCAATGTGCTTTCTTCTCTGCAGTGCTCTTCTATGGCACCGACTCATGGGAAGGAGTGTGCTATCAACTACCTTCTCTGGGACAAAAAAGATACGAGCTTATGCTCACTGTGCAAAGCAATCTGTGAGTGAAATTTAGTGTCACCATTATCAAGTGGATATTTAGTATTTACTATCCATGAAATCTGATTTAATAATCTATATCTTACAGAAAGGAATCATAATATTATTGATCAACCTGGACAGCAGCACAGCAATTGAAGCAGAAGTGACCTTAAGCGACAATAAATTTCTGCGGCACAGAAAGATGGCTGATAATTCAAAATTGACGGAACTTCCTCTCCGTGGTGCAAGCGGAACAGCTAGAGAAGAGTACCATCTAACACCAGGGGGTGGGGATATACATAGCCAAATCATGGTGCTAAATGGAAACGCTCTAACTGTGAATTCAGCTGGCGATATTCCTGCTTTGGAGCCTTTGTTTGTGAACTCATCAATGCCAATAACGGTTGCTCCTTTCTCTATTGTATTTGCTCATATACCTGATGCTGTTGTTGCAGCATGCAACTAGCTAGCTAGGTGACACACCCCACGAAACCAAAAAAATGGTTTCTCTTGGTGATTGAGCAAACCAAAAGGAAATATATGTTAGTTCTCAATTTATTGTTGAAGAACAGAAAACCAATTTTTTTTAGGTTAGAACTAGGATTTTGATTGTTTTCCATTTTGTTTACTTCCCAATGTGTACCATTGAATTCATTACGATGATAAATTGCAAATTGAAAGTGACAAATAAATTGAGATTGAGAATTGGTATCCTTTGGTGAGTCGATCCCACTAGCACTAGCAGCAACAAGTTAGATTAATTTTGTTTGACATCTCCTTCCATCACACTCTCTCTTGCACCTTTTATTTTATATAAGTGAGAAGTGAACATCACACTCTCTTGCACCTTCTATTTTATATAAGTAAGAGATAAGTAAGAGAAAGACGACTAGGAACCCGTTTGGATGTCAAAAGAATACTTATTCGAGCTTATTTGTATATTTTCTAATAGATAAGTTTCAATAAACTCGTATTTAAAGGGTTTGGATTGAATCCTCTCACGTGACATAATAATGTCAAGTGAAAAATGTGTCTATATCTGTCTTAATAAATATTTAAAAAGTCTCACATATTTAATATAATGAAGAAAGAGATAAACATAAAATTTTAACATAGGATATACGATAGTGTTTTCACATGAAATGATCATGATTCGAATGGAAGTTAAGATAAATTACTCTTTTTACATAGTTTCACATGAATGAGTTATACTAAAATTTTATAACTATCCATTTTCACCTCGATTCTATGAGCGGTAATAACAAACAGTAACTTCCAAATCCAATGTAGCGGGTGGATTCTGACGAAATCATTCAAAGCGTGAACGGCGAACGAAGCAGTGGAGTCAAACGCTTGCGATACGCGGCGGCGAGGAGGAGGAGGGTTTGTTCGTTACGGTTGCGTGCCACCATCACTTTCTCTGCAACCTCAACAAGCCAAGAATCTCTACATACTCACTCCTGTACACATTCTTCTTCCCTTTCCAGATTACCTATTTCTTCTCTTTCGCTCCACGCCATGATCTGCACATAACTCCTGGTATAATATATATTCCTATTTTCTCGATTCCTCAGATTCGTTGATCATAATTTGGTTCAGTTAGAGATTAGATAGCTCTCGTTTTTGTAATTGATTATCTGTATTGTGAGAATTCATGCTCAATTTGATGATTCATTCCTGTCAGTTATTGAATCAGCTTTTCGATTCGAATTTCTCTGTATTGCAATGTTGAGCAAAACCTAGTGTGGTGGTGTACATACATTGGATAGTTCAATATGTTGACTGACACCTCTGGAGCTCGGGAAATTGTGATAATGGATCTCGATGAAGAAAGTTCGACAACATCGGTTAGCAGGAGAGTGCCGGCAATTCCAGGTCGGCCGGCACAAAAGGGAGGTCAGTGTTACTTTGACTCTATTGCAAACAGGTTTCTGTAGGAGATGTGCTAGAATATCTGTTTCCATTTATTCACTTCTAAAAACCTGTATTGTTGACATTTATTTATGCACTCCGAATTTCGAAACATTCCGTATTTATCGAACCCTAGTGCATAAAGAATTAGGCAATCGTTTCGCGGATGAATCATATTTCATTGCATTTTATCATTTAGCAATGAATCTTGTTATGATATTTAGCCTTTACTTAGACCAAAAGTAAGTCACAGTTATCGAATGGATTGAAATCTTATTAGATATGTTTCTTCTTCGGAGAAGTTTCTTTGTATTTGACTTTTTTGTTTCATCTATTTTCTTAATGGAACTTGTACTGAATGCCATTGTGGTGGTTTTGCAGCTTTCTATCAGTTTACACAGCAGAACCTTCCAGCATGTAAACCTGTCCTTACACCTAGAGCAGTTAGTTCTTTGACAACACTTTAAGTTTCATGACACCTTATTCTACTAAATGTGCATACCAAGTCTCAATCATGTTCTGTGCAGGTCATTGCTACGTTTCTATTGATGGGTTTCATTTTCATTCCTGTTGGACTTGTTACACTTCGTGCTTCGTATAGTGTATGAATATTTCTCCTTCCTTCAATGTTTTGCATTTAAATTTTTTCGTTCTGCCTTCAAAATCCTTGTGCTTACAATATTAATTAACCTATGGATTGTAGGTTGTTGAAATTGAGGACAGGTATGACATTGATTGTGTACCGGATCAATTTAAAAGTAATAAGGTCGCATATATCAAAGATGACTCAATCTCCAAAAACTGTTCACGATTCTTAAAGGTGATGATTCATTTTTTGATTGATCACATCATTCATTGATTATTGCTTCGGGGTTAAGTGTTGTACAATAAAATAAATTGTTTCCTCTTAGTTCCATACTTCTCCATTTAAACGAGCGGTTGGCATTCTCTTTCTTAAACTTTTGTTCTCTCTAACTCTACCCAAAAGTTAGCTCATGATACTAGCCTTGAGGTCGGATAGATTGCACTGGGAAATCCACAGGGCCATGTTGATTTTTGTACAGTGGACGGTGGCCCAATATCAAATATAGGATAGAATCTGATACCATCTTGAATTTGGGTTAGACTTAACTCTACCTCTGAAGCTAGCTTGTGCAGTGAGGATGGTGTGATGTGGGACCTCAACACAGATACCATCTTAAACTTGAGCTCACTGTTTGGGAGTTAGGCTTAGCCCAAATGTTAGACTCTTAAAATCTTTGGATGTTGCCACAGTATTCTCAAAGTTTTCTATTGACTGCTTCAGTGGCTTTGCCAATTATTATTGTTAGGTTTGGTTGAACATTGGACAACAGATTTAGATGTAATAGATGGTGGTCTCATTGATATTTAGAAAGTTATTACTTCTTAAATTTATCCGCTGCTCTCTGGATGGTAGCATTGTAGGTTTATACTCCTCATCACTTACTGCCTTTTCTTCTCAAAGTATTCTTAGTATTTCATAATAGTTTGGTTGAATAAGGAGTAGGAGCAAATCTTCATAATCAGATGCAACTTTTATTGCTCAATATGTTAGAAAAGTTCTCTTATTGGCTTAAATTCACTTATTTAAGTTGAAGTTTACATATGCAAGTAAGTTTTGCATGTTTATATGTTCTGATTCAAGAGAAATATTAGTGAATCCTTAACTTTTAATCACACAGCGGAGGTTCTATTATACAGACCAAATGTACAAGATACCCTGTTTATGTTGCTCTGGTATTTAAAATTTCCAGTTACTGTTCTGTTTTGAAGACACAAATTAAACCATGTAAACTTTCGAAACTTTTCTATCTAAAATTTAATTGTCAAAGTTCCTGAAATAATATCTACCAAAATTCTTTTTTGTTGGAAATTAAACTTCCCATACTTTTCTGTGATAGAAATATAAAATACTTATCAGAAAGAAGACAGAAAATAGAAACAGCTAGAATAAGAGACAAAAGATTATAAACATCCTCCTGAAAGGGAATAGGAAAAATCAAGAGCAAAACAATGGAGACTAACTTATAGAGTAATACTAATTTAACCATAGGTTTCTTTGTGACTTGGATGCTGTGTTACAATTAGATTTTGCAAGCAGAGATGAGAAGATGGAAATTGCCTAGAAAGTTTAGGAACAAATACTCGCCCCTTATCATGCTTCCGATAGTGGCATTGTGTGATACATGGATGGGTGAAACATCAGACTGGGAATGTAGAAAACTATATGTATTTCATATCGTGCTAAGAGTTTTCCTCCCTTCAAGAGAAAAGGAGGCCTGCTGTTGCTGATATTATGAATCACGGGAATCTTATCAGGTTATATATTGTGTTGGCTTATGTCATTCTTCAAAAGAACATATTATTCTATGATATTTACAACTACGTCCATGCTTTTCTGCTGTAACTTCACTTGCTTTTTCCTCCCGCATTTAATCATAATTAAGAATTTTGGACCGGGTGCTTAACTGCTGATATCTTTGTTGGGAAAGTTACTGATACAGTTGATCTTTTCACCGTCCCTTAATCGTGTTTTAAAACTTGTTTGTAGGTACCTAAGCCAATGAGAGCACCGATTTATATCTATTATCAGCTTGATAACTATTACCAGAACCACCGACGGTAAGGATTCTTTATTTTCGTATTTTAAATACAGTGGATAAGTATTCTTTTGAGGAAGTCATTGCTTCACCTTTTCATCTTTTATCCTGTCTCTTTCGCGTTAATCTCTATTTATTTGTTTTCTTTTGGTTGATATACAAGTTATCTATGTACAATTTATTGGTCCTCTCAATATTATAAATCATTTATTTTGAGGCAATGCTACTGTGTGTCTGTTCAGTTGAGCAAAGTTGAATATATGCCCTGTTATGAGGCCAGTTGGTTTCTTGTATGTATTATAATTTTTTTATTAGGTTGTATTTGGACCTATTGACATGTGTCCTAAGCAACTCCGAATTTGTTTCCCTCAAGTTTAAATTTATAGAGAATTTATGTCCATTAACTATTCACCAATTGTTTGAGATGAACTATAGGTCCTCTTGCTGGTTGTTAAATTTTGAAAATTATTGCTAGCATCTCATAGATTTATTGTCTTTGAATTTAATATTATGTGCTGTATCTAAAAGCATTTCAGGTCCAGTGAATGTCTCTTAAATTATAGTCAATATAATGAAATATTTTTCTTTATTCCTGCTTCATTCCTTTCCACTAAAAACATAAATCTTCTATATTTACATTTTCATGCTTTTATTTCTCAACTGCTCATTCAAACCTTCATAATTAATCCAGGTATGTAAAAAGTAGAAGTGATCAGCAACTCTTACATGGTCTTGGATACAATCACACCAGTTCTTGTAAACCTGTAGAGTCTTCTGATAATCTTCCAATTGTACCTTGTGGGTTGATAGCATGGAGTATGTTCAATGATACATATATGTTCAATCGTGGGCCAACAAAATTGAAGGTCAATAGGAAGAACATTGCGTGGAAGAGCGATCGCGATCACAAATTTGGAAAGCATGTTTACCCGTTTAATTTTCAGAATGGGACATTGATTGGGGGTGGAAAGTTGGATCAAAGTGTTCCTGTAAGTTCTAAGCTTTTGAATTGTATATGGAGTTATGGACACTTTTTTTTCATCTTTTTGTCGTCATTTCTTCTTGTCATGGCTTGTCTTTGTTCGTATTTAAAATATCTTTGTTTCCTGACCTTTGCCTAAAATGTTAATTTATTTGGCAGAATCATAATTCCCTGATAATTAAAAATACTGATTCCCAGTTGTTTAAAAATGATAGCAGTGTTTGTGTTTCCATGCATTGATGTTTACTATCATCTCTGTTTGGGGGGGGGGGGGTAGATGTAAAATCAACATTTGGCAGAATCATAATTCCCTGATAATTAAAAATACTGATTCCCAGTTGTTTAAAAATGATAACAGTGTTTGTGTTTCCATGCATTGATGTTTACTATCATCTCTGTTGGGGGGGGGGGGGGGGGGTAGATGTAAAATCAACATTACCACCATAAGTGGAGAGTTTGTTTCTTCATTTAGAAATTAGAATCAGTGACAAGTGGTGATAATGGCCACAGCCCTACCACAACCCTCACCCTTAGATTATCTTTATGTGTGTGAATAAAAAATGGACAGTTAATATTCTATAGCATGTGTGCATGGTTTCCTCCATAGGTATACTTCTTTCTTGTTCTTTTTTTTTCTATTGGTTTGAAATTAGTTGCACCACTTGAGAATGTATGTAAAAGTGAAATACTAATATTCAGTAGTAGCATATGATAGGTCAACCTGAAGTTGAAAGTTGATGTTTGTGTGGCGGTTGGCCGAGGCATTTCTTGTACCTAAATCTTTTTCTCATTAAAAGTTTCTTTATATACTAATTTCGTCAATAATTCTTCTCTGCTGATTTGGTTTATGTTATGCTACTTCTCTCTGTTGGCTATTGTGATTGCCATATTTCAGCTAAGTGATCAAGAAGATCTGATAGTTTGGATGCGTACTGCTGCTCTCCCCAGCTTCCGAAAGTTGTATGGAAGAATTGAAGAGGATTTGGATGCAGATGATGTTATAGTCGTCCACCTAGAGAACAATTATAACACTTACAGTTTTGGTGGAAAGAAGAAGCTTGTTCTGTCGACAACAAGCTGGCTGGGAGGAAAAAATGACTTCCTTGGAGTTGCCAATTTACTTGTTGGAAGCTTTTGTATATTGATCTCGATCATCTTCCTGTTGCTTCATGTGAAAAATCCTAGGTAATAACAGTGTCCATATTTGCCTAATTACTTTATGGTTATTTAGTGCACCTTGACCACTGTATCATGTAGTTGGCTGGAGGATGCTGAACACTGCTATTCTTGAGTTCCTGTAACACTTAAATATACTGCAGGATAGCCTTTCATTTTCTTTTTCCCCCCTTTTTTGTTGCTTTTCCTTTACTCTTATTAAGAGCTTCTATTTGAGTTTTAAGTTGATTTTCTGCTGAGTGAAATTCTTAATACGGACAATAAACAAGCAATTGTACATCATTGCAATAATCAAGGTTTTTTTAACTTCTCACAAAAAAAAAAAATGAAAAAAATGTGTTGATCATACTCATGAATAATTCCCATAGTGGTAGTTTGCATAGTAAACATGTTCTGATCATTCTCCTATCCTGTCTTTTGAAATTGTTTTTCTCAGACAACTGTTGACTTATGCTTTCTACATGTTATTCTTCTTTTTTTTTTCTTTCTTTTTTTCTGAGGCAGACCTTATGGGGACACAACCTACTCATCTTGGAATAAGAAAAACACTGCTACCTGATAAGGCAACTTGGTACACCAGTAATACTTTCTTGTGGAAAATGAGGACACATATTCTTGTTACAAAGGATATTGTATTTAATTGTAAATGGTAAAGCAGAGTAAACATCTCCTTTGGGTTTCATTCTAATGAAAGTAATCCATTATTAGTGAGATAGTAGTGATGAAAGTTTGTGTGGTTTATATGTGGCCATAAAATCAAAGCTGAAGGCCTGCTATTGTACTTAAAATAACACTATATAGTCTTGTATTTTCAAGTGTAGTTTTACAGAGTAGAGTTAGTTAAAGGTTTATTAATAGTGGGAGCAGACTCTTGGCTTCTTTTTTTTTCCCTATCAAAAAAAAATCAGTTATGTTTTTCGTGATTGATTCTAGCACTTCTTTAGCTGTATTCTGTTGAAACAAATTATTTGGGAGAAATTGTCTTTTATACAGAGACCATCTCATTAATACTATGAGTGCATTAAGAAGAATAGCCAATTTTTTTTTTTTGAAATATAGAATAGCCAATTAAATCAAGGGCTACTTATATAAAGTTAATTCACTTAATTGACAGCATTGACTATAGCTGTAATTATAGTTTATTTTTCTTGGATATATTCCCCTGGACATAGTGTATATGTTTGTTTAGCAATTCTGTTCATTGGAATACCACGTAGAGTGACCATTCACATTTTGAGTCTTAAATCGTGCATTTTCAGTTTTCTAAGCACATTAATGGAAAGTTTAAGTTAACCCAAACACACTTGAAAGTTGTGTGATATTTCAATTTTTATAATTTTTCATTTTATCACACGTTAAACATTATTTATTAAAATACTTTTAATTATTTTGTCAACAAATTGACTTGGAACCGATTTTTTTCTTAATGCAATTTTTTTCAAGGAGTTTTTTAATGTAATTATTATTACTTATTAATGAAATTAGGAGTTGGTTCAATGTTAGTGCCCTTTCTTCTAAAGTAGTATTGAGAAGTCAGCTAGGTTTGAGAATGTGAACGAATAAGGGAGAGTGAATGAGATGAAATGAGAAGTTACATTTGTTGTTTGAATGGTGTCACTTTATATAGGAGCAAGATTCTTATCTTCCGAGGTAATGGGGTATGTGGTTTTAGAGCGCTACTCTGACCGGTGGTCCTTGGTTCTCTAGACCTGTGGTGACAGTCAAATCACCCTAACTTCAGCCAATCATGTGATTTAGGGGAAGTTTATTGTTGGTTTACTTCCTCATGCACAATGTGTGCGGCTAGAGCAGGGTGCCATTTACCTTTATGAGACCCATGGAAGGGACATGTTGAGGTGTCGTTCGTTTAGTCTTGGGAGGGAGTACCGCCCTAGAGAGGTGCACCTTGTTAAGGCTAGTTCGTACGATTTGGGCATGTGCTCATATTGGGGTCGATTGTTGATTATTGGTGCCAACAAGGTTGGTTGTTTCGTAGGTTGGCTGGTCATAGATGTGTTGTTGTTTGGAGCCAATGGTGACGATAATCCTGACTCTCTGTGGGTAACAAACATCGTCCTCCAAACAATAGTTCCCCAGTTGTGGCATTGGCGTAGCCGATGACAATAAGTACCCTAACTTGAATGTAATCGAAAATATCTTTCGAAACAGTAGTTATCTAGCTCTAGCTACCTAGGGAGAATAAATGCATTAAAATGAACTTAGAATAATGATATTGTGTAGCAATATTTTGTCCCGTAAATTGTTACCCCTCTCAATCCTCAAATATTGCACGGAAGTAAAAATTGAGTGAATAGAGAATTTTGTCCCCATTCATTCCCCACCCCCTCAAAAAAAATTGAACCAAACAATATTAGTTTGAATAAACTCTTTCCTCCCCATTCCATCCATTCTCCTTTCAACTGAACAATATGTAATAGAAAACTACCCTAGAACTAAAAAGTTTCTTAATTATATAATTATGGTAAATATTATATATAGTTTCTTAACTATATTTTGGGCCTCATAGTGGAAGATGAGGCTGGCCCAACTAAAAGTATAACATCACTATTTTTAACCAAAAAAAACAAGAAGAATAACATCAGTGTTGTTTGAGGTCTGAGAAGAGACTAGAGAGTATCGATCCTTGATGATGAGACCCTCACTCTCAAATCCTCCACATCTGTTCTTCCCATTCCCTTCTCCTTTCACTCTCACCTTCAATCCCAAACCCTTTATCATCTCCCGAAAATCGCAACCACTGTTGCTGTTTGCAGTCAACAACAACGAAAAGGGGAAAACAGTAGAAGGAAAACAAGAAGAAGATGTTAACGATTCAAGCAAACAAACAAGACCAGCCTTGTTTGGTTTCAATTGGAAAACCCTTTTAGACCCTGACCCTGATAACGTTGTTGCTCTTGGATTAACGGGTCTTCTCACATGGGCCAGTGTTCAAGTCCTCTGGCAGCTCTTGTTTATCTCCTTCACCATTCTCGTTGCTGCTCTCAAGTATTCTTTCATTGCTGCACTTCTCATTTTCATTCTCATCACCCTTCTCTGAATTTAATATATATACAATGTTTTCTTTCTGTTATGTTGTTGTTACTTGTTTGATATATTCATGTTCATATGTAATGCAGAATTCACTAATTGTGCATAGCTGCTATTGTTGTTTTTGTGTTTGTGGTTTAGATTTGTTATTTGATGATTAGGTTTGAGGAGATTTGTTTTTTATTTTCTAGAAATTTATGGGTTTCATGATGAAGATGTTTGAAGAAGATGGAAATTCTTTGGATATTCTGGGGCATAGTAGTCCATCGCGGATCACGGCCTGTTGTGGATGACCCCCAAAAATGAAATCCCATACAAGGGAAGGCTGCTATTGGCCATGAGTTGCAGGATTTCACGGCCGTGATCCCGTCACGGCAGGGGTCTGTTACGCGATGCGACGGTGCTATAGCGCGCTATCGATAACTATGTAATCGGGGGGTTTTATGTCCAGGACTAAATAGATGGATTTCATGTTTTTAACTTTTCTTTTACACGTGGACGTGGCATCCACGTGTGTGAGCCTATGTGTCGTCCATTCCGTCCCCGGGACAAACGGAAAAAGTGGTGATGACTCACACTTGTAGGTGCGCATTTTAGGTGCATTCAACAACAAAATAGAATATGATGCGTTTTTGCTTATTAGTTGTGAGTAATATACAAAAAGAAACGTTTAGGTGCGCATTTTAGGGGCATTCAACAACAAAATAGAATATATTTGTCATGAAAGACATATTCAAACACTAGTTGATTTCTGAAGAGTTGTTTCAACCATAGAAAATTTAGTCCTCCAACCGTACAATGTCTGATTCCTTGCTTCAGCCCTTCTTTTCCGGATTCAAACCAAATATAGGTTTAAATACACCCTTATATTGTGTTTAATTTCTGCCTTCAACATCATTTGACAATTGATCTCTCTCTATCTTTCCTCCATTCAATACAATCCTGCTTTTAACAAAACCCAATTCAGCTAAAGAGAAAGCAAAGGAGTTAGCTGAATTGAAGTTTTCTAATCTCAAATGGTGAAAGAGGTGATGAAATCAAAGCACAATTGGGGTGAGGTTGCACCTGCTCTCATAACATCATATCACAAGAGACCCACATCACGTTTTTCCAAGTTAGAGACCATTGTTGAAGAGGAACCACAAGTGTCTCAAGTATTTCACAAGGGTGCTTTTGTTTCTTTGCCTCTGTTATTCTCTGGCTTTTTGTACATTTTCTTCTATAGAGGATGTGTAATGTGAAAAGAATCTTACCAATTTTATTGTGTAGGTGATCATACTAATTAATAAACGTACAAATTATTTTCTTGCTCGAGCATGATATTAATTTCTTATCGTATATAGATCGATGAAATTGTACAGAAGCAAAAGTTTTCCTAATGAGCATTGTTCTTTGAGAAGAAAATGACGATCTGTATGTTTATATATATGCCTCTACTCAATTTTATTTCATATCACTGAGATAAAATTTGAGGACAGATGATCTTGATGTTGATCCTTAATCAATATCGGTACCTAATTAATATCCAAAGCTATTGTTAATTCAAGTTTTTTTAATATTCGTATTTAAAAACTTTATACAAGAATGTCCCTACCTCTGGCACCGTGATCTTTGCCGGGTCTGCGATAACATCCCAATTGTTCTCTGCGGCAACAAGGTTGATGTGAAGAACAGACAGGTGAAGGCAAAGCACGTTACTTTCCACATGAAGATGAATTTGCAGTACTATGAATATCAGCTTAGAGTAATTTGGTACGCCGTATTAAACATAATAGTATAAACTTAAACAATATATTATGAACTTATTCATTGTTTGATGCTCACATTGTATTATATAGGCTTATCATCAATCCCCTCTTATACATCAAAATGATGGATTATTTAATCCACCCTATAAATGATAGATAAGGTATGATAAGAGTATGATGTATGAACTACTTGAATATATTTAATCAACCGCCACAACCACCACAACCATCACCACCCTCCGCACCACCGTCACTGCCATCACCACCACCGTCGCCGCCGCCACCACAACCACGCTCCACCACTGCCAACATCGTTGGTACCGTCATTGTATCGCCACTACTACCACCGCCGTCGTTGCCGCCACCACCACCCCCACACTCCACCACTGCCACCATCGTTGATACCGTCATCGATATCGTCGCTACCACCACCGATGCCGCCGCCACCACCACTACCGTTGTCTCTATTGTTACTTTTGGTTGTCTGCATTTTGTCAAAAACAACCTGATGTCGAAGCAAATGTTGTGCCATCTGCCTACGTGTAGCACATGACATTAGTCCCTTACTCGGAGTGCTTATGTGTGCCCTGGAAAATCTTGTGAAGATTTGTTTTGTGGTTACTTGCGGTTCAAGTAGCTGTATCGTGATTGCATTTAATGTGGGTTGGTTTATTTGTTGAGACAATCTCTGATTGAAGATTTGTTTCTATTGTTTAATGACAGATTGTTTTAATGCAATAAAATCTTGGATGATTGCGTTACTAGTTTAATAGATTTGTTCCAGATCTGTTTGTGCGCTCTATTTTCGTGCAAGCCCATTGAAGATCAAGACCTGAAGAACGACTATTTAAGGAGGCTTAACCCTAGTTGCAATGTGTGCGTTGGGCACTCAAGGATTGGGTTTTAGGGTTGTGTTTTGTGAGTCCTTGTTATGTTATTTGTACACCACTCTACTGCCTCCATTGATCATCATATTACAATTGGTTTGTTTTAGCTGAGTTGTAATCTCTTCAAACATGTGTTGATTGTTGTTACCAATCACTGTGGCAGTGATTGAGAGAAAGTGAGAGGGACTCTCATACTTAGGTCGATATACTAAGTAGAAAAACACTGGGTAGATTAGGAAAAGAACTATGAGCTGAGGTGTTCATGAGTGTCTGTAGTTCCTAAATCTTGAGATAGTGGATTTTCTTTCTTTGGGCGAAGCCCTCCAGATGTAGGTGATGTTGCACCGAACTGAGTTAACAACTCTTGTGTTGTGTTTTTATGTTTTTAAGCTTTTGTTGCAGTTTATTGTTGATCGATTGTCGAACCTGTTGTTTCAGTATCGCGTAGAACATCTGCTGTGCGAGAACCAGAATTTTAGTCTCCACCACCACTGTCGCCAACACCCACCACCACCACCACAATCGTCGCTACCATCACCACCGCCGCTACCAACCTTCACCACCACCACCACAATCGCCGCTACCGCTAGCCACCACCCTCCAGGCTCCTCCACCACTGTCACCACCATCCTCCACCCAGGGCCGGCCCACAGCCCAGGGCCTCCAAAAAGAAGGGGCCCCCAAAAAAAAATTCACATTAAATTTTCCCCAAAAAACAATTTAGTTATAATAATGTTCAAGATATTATTAATGACTTTAGCTGGTCTAGTGGTTAGTAATTGTTTATGTTACTTTTATGTAAAATATATAACAGTATCTGACAGTTGTATCTCCAAGAGATATTTCTCTTTATTAGGGGTCCATTTTTATTATTTGCCCAGCGCCTCCAAAATGTCAGGACCGGTCCTGCCTCCACCACGGTCACCATCGCCGCTACCGCCACTACTACCACCGCCACTACCACCATATATCCACCACCACCGCCACCATTATCACCTTCCAATACCACCACTACCACACCACTATTGTCGCCACCAAATTATAAGTGCACGACCAAACGCTATATAGTATTAAAATTTTATCAGGCCTTATCCTATCAGGCATAATACAATCAGGTTTTATACTATCAGACCTTATACTATACAGCATATTAAAAAGTTTGAGAAGCCTTTCCTTTATCTTGCTACGAGACTTTTAGGTGATCCTAACTTGCACTTTGTTGAATCTCCAGCATTGGCTCCACCTGATGTTCAAATTGATTCAGCTGCACAACAACAGCACGAGACTGAGCTTGCTGCGGCGGCTAGTCAACTCCTTCCTGATGATGATGATGACGCATTTGATTAAAAATCTGCGTGTCTGTTGATCATCTTTCTGAGTTGCTGCTTCTGTCCAAGCTAAGCTACACTATGTTGTGGGTATTATGACATTTTTGGTGTGGATTTAAGTATCTGAAATTTAATCACTTATAAGATGTTTTACTTAACTGCAAAAATGTATGAAACTACCTTATTACTTTAAGTCTTTAACCCTTTTTCTTATTCGATGTATGAGTGGTCACTTTACTGTATATATTGCTTAGAATTTATGTGTAATTCTACTTGGAATCTAGATTGGTACCCTTGCACCAATTAATTAATTTAGCTGATAAAAAAAAACAAGTCTACAATTTATAATCGATAATGACTTACATTTTGAGAAAAAACTTTAAGTATTGCAGATTCCTTTGAACCAATGTCCCTTTAATTTGCCACATATATGTTTACAAAGATGATAAAAATAGTTAATCTAGAGTTGATTAATAATCATTGTTTCCATCTATCTATCTATCTATCTATCTATCTTCTATCTATCTATCTATCTATCTATCTATACTATATATAAAAGCAGAGTTTCTGCAGCCTTGAGGGCAAACCGGTCATTCAATAATTCATTGCACTACAACATATTTTTCAGCATGGGTATTTCAGTAAAAATCCACATAGTTTTTTAAAGATTCAATCCTGGTCGTTGATAACTTTGTGACAACTCTTCAGCTTCAGGAGAAAAGTCAGTTTCATAGTAATCTCATTGTCTTTTGGTATTCCCAAATGCATTCACTAAGCTCAATTTTTTAGAACCTTTGAAGAGACCTTCAATCTTCTTCAGTTTTTTAGACCTTCAATCTTCTTTAAGCCTTAAACTACGAGTATAAATACCCCTTTGCTCCATACTATTTTTTGTGGTTTTCTTACCTTTATTTTGCTTCTTATTTGGTTTAAAGTAGATCAATCATTGACACTTCAAGCTTGATCAAGCTTCCAAAGGGGATCCAAAAAGCAAAACTAGCCAAAAAAGACCCTCTAAGATTCTGCACACCCAACCAAACCCAACCAGACGGTAAAAAAAAATTAGCAAACAAGTTTTCCTAATGACTCATACTTGCTAGGTTACTTCTCATACAACAGCAGCATTGCATGCTCACATTGTAGTTTATTATTAATCTTTATCCTTTTTTTATTTTAGATGTTATTGGGCATTTAGTTCACAAAAGGTGGATTAGTAGAAGGTGAAAAGGATGGGAAGACAAATATGCATATAGATGTTGCGCTACACGATTCGACGTGAGTCTTTTTCATACATTGATTGATTATATTAAATTTTTTAGACTCTCCTAAATCATTAGGTTTACTTTATTAAAATTAGAATGAAAATTGCGGAGGCAATCAACTGGTGTGTACACTTTGAGGCTTATACGCAGACCAGATGGTGGCGTACTTAAGCCAAGAAAATAACGAAGAAATTTTAGTTTAGATAGTTCATTTGTGTAAGATCAAAAATTTGGGATGTTGATGATGAAGTTCGAGATTGGGTACACAGTTGAATTGAACCATGTTTGATGAAAGACTAGGAATTAAGCGTGAAGTAGCTTACGTGTAAGTTTTGAAGACCTTGCAACTGAGAGCAATTCAAGGTGCAATGATGGAAATACCAAGTGTACAAATTATTTTGGGATTTAGTCAGTCAAGGGCGTCAATTTGTTCTAGGTAAGCTCTTCTTTTCTATGTGAGATTCATATACATACTCCATAGTAAAGTTATTTGGATATCTAAGTAAAAACCTTTTCTTGGCTTAAAAAAACGCAAAAAAAAAATCCGCCAGAACTCCAAGATGCATAAACTCCCAAGAACATCCACTAAACTCATCAGCTTCAGGCATGACAGCACCGGTGTGAAGCAGATCCAACAATTTTTATATTTAAAATAAATTTTATTCTCTTAATTCATGATTCTTCTTTTAGTAAATCTATAAAAATAACTAAGAATATGAAGAAAAAAAATACACATTATAAACAAAAATGAATATCTCCGTGTATTTCACGGGTCACAAATACTAGGACTTGAATTAAAACTTCTCGAGTCAAAATCTGTTTATATTTTCCAATTTTTTTCTTCTGTTTTTGTGCTCAATCAATAATTATTCTATATGAAAACTACTGTTACCTCAAAAAAAATTACTTTCTTTTTGGGTAAGACGTCTTTCTTTGAAGGAAATCATGTTCGAGTCGAGAACATCCATATCACTGTGAGGTTATCTCTCTTAGGGGATAGTTACTTTCATTCTACATGAAACAAAAAATAAAAATCTATATGAAAATTACCTAAATGCACAACAAATTTACCTCACATAATTTGTCTAGCTTAAAACTCTCATGTATTGTCATTTTTTCTCTTTTTTTTTCCACTCTCTTTTATTTCTTAGATTTCTTTTCATATGTTTATCTGTTTGGCATAAATAAGATGAAAAGACACACACATATATATATATAATAGTTTCTTTTATGCAAGAGGAAAACAAACACATTTCTCATGAAAAAATACTTACAAACTAATATTTTCTTATATCTAAAATTAAATTTTATCATTTATTAATCGGTAAATTATCTTTGGCCATAGTTAAAAACTACTACACACACCCTTATTAATACCAACCACCCTAATGTGCAGCGGTAGTGAAAATGTAACACACTTTCAAGTGTGGTACACATTGGGGGATGATAATGATACGTGTGGGTGATATTAATATCAATGTCCATTATCTTTTAATACATATAACAACAATAACACATATTTTAAAATTTTACGCAATAAAAAAAAATGAATATTCCCCCGTCCATCGCACGGGTAAAAAATATTAGTAATTATTATAAAAAAATTTAAATTTTAACTCAAAATAGGTGGATATGTGCATATTTTACGCTTCAAACCAAATTCATTATTGCGTAGCGGAGCATGTTATCATTCACATATCATTTACTTAATAGTTTAAACTTTTGAAATATTTGGTTGAATGAGATATGCTTATAACTGTTAATTTTATAACAATTGATTATAAACCTATAGCATTTTGCTGCATCCCTCAACTTTGCATGTCCTAATTCCAAAAAATACAGGTTCAATATAAAGATTAAAGCTCAACACAACTGCTTGCATGGAAGCTTCCAACAAATAAATTAACCCAACATATATAATAGCTAAGAAGAAGGGGGCCGGGAAATTCTAATCAATAGGTGGTGTAATCATACACGAGCAAACTAAGATGAGATTAGTTACTAATCAATTTCGATTTTCTAATTAATAGACCATATGCTAGCTAGACATGAAAACTAAACGTTACATATGTAAGTACTCTGTACTCATGACTACCTAAGTACCTATATATGCATCATGTAGTCACCATTGTGAATAATCTCCTTCATGTGGACCAATTACTTTTGGATTTTATATGTAACTAATTAAATACCATAACTACCATTCACACACGCCGGAAGTTGTGGCCAAACGACACCGGTGGCTCCCCTGCATGAGTTGTGAAGATTGGGTACTGGTGAAGACTGAAGAGGTGCCTCTAAGCTTGTCTCCGTTTCATCTTCTTCATAGATTGTTTCCAATAAGGTTATTTGGGTTTGTATCTTGATAGCATTCACCAAATAATAATGAGGGGCAAGAGCACAGAATGGAGTTAACAATGAAGAAACCATGGAGTTTGGGGAAGACATAATTGGCCAAGCTAAGTTATCGACTTTGCTCTAAGAGAAGGATAGGGTTGTGAGGTTATCCTACTTGGTCTGCATATACGTCCTTTTATACTACAATTTGAGGCATGCGTATCCATTAATGAAAGGAAAATAATCTGTACACACTCAAATTGTACTACGTACACATCAAGAGAGATAGGAATAAAAATTCAGAATTAAGAGATATTTATAATTTGATGGAATAAGAAGATAAAATAAAATAATTTATTATCTCATAGAGAGCACAGGAAATAGAAGAGAGAGAAGTAAGAGACGTGTGAAAACTATTGGTGTAATAAAAAAGAAAAAATATATATGAATATAAGAAGAATGTGACCTCAATATAGGAAAAAATGTTAACTATAAAAGGAAAAAGGATCTTTTGTCTATATCATTGCAAGGATATGGGTGTCTACCACCCCACTTTTAATATTAATTAAAAAAGATGATAAAGCTATGCATTTGTATGCATTTGAATTTTGATGGATATGAATGAGTGAACTGCTGAATAGCATTGTATTGGAGACTGCTATTGATGTCATTCATTTTGAGATTTTTTACCACCACAAAATTAAAATATAAAGCCCCTGTTTGGTTTAAAGGAGGGGAGGGGAGGGGTGGGGTTTTAATGGAGGGGAGGGGAGGGGAAGGGAGGGGAGAGATTTTAATACTTATTACGTTTGGTTCATAAGAGGGGAGGGGAGAGAAAATAACTTTTTTTTTGGGTATATGAAGGTAGAGAAGAGATTTTATGATTAAAATTACTTTTATACCTTTTTACATATTTACTTGAATTTAACAATACAATATAACATCCTTTCTTCGTCAACAACTTCACAAACCATAATTTTCCAGACCTTACACAGTGACAAAAAGGAGAACGCAGATGCACTATTCAGTTCACAAAAGTAAGGTAATGACAATTGCAATTAAAGATGAAACGAACACTGGTTGCCTACCACAAGACCTGTAAATGGGCCACAAAGCCAAATAAATGAAGAAAATGCATATGCTATTCCCAACGTCTGTAGCAAAAGGCAGGAGTACATATATAGTTATTTGCAAAGCTTGAATATAATGGTGGACATATACGAAATTGAGGCCTATAAAAAAAACGAAATTGAGGTCGATCCGATGGTCAGGTTCGTCAACGCCGACGCCGGCGGCAAGAGAGATCAAAGATGGGGGCTGGTGTTGGTATGAAGAAGGGAAACCTTAGGATAAAAAATTGGAATTTTTAAATTTGTGCAGGGTTATTTTTGTCCTAAATTTATTTCCCCTCATAATTCCCCCACTTTTGGGGGGAACAAAAAGTTGAGGTTGGAGGGATTTTGCTCCCCTCCATTTCCCTCCCCTCCTAAAGTTTGTACCAAACAAAATCAGGTTTTAAAAATCCCTCCCCTCCCCTCCCCTCCATTCTCCTCCAACCAAACAATTAGAAAGTGTTTTTGACTGCTATAAAAATGGGGTGTCCTCCACTATTTAATGATTAAGGTATCAATTTTTGATTAATATTGTCATTAAAAAAAAGCGAAAGAAAGAAGAGTAAGGGCAGATAAGAACCAGAAGAGAAAAGTTGAAATGTATATATTAAATACATACTTGTCAGGTTTCGAGCATCCAAATATGGTTAGTCAAAACTATTAAGTTAGACGTTAATGAGAAATGACATTGAAGAAAAAATTGGTGTGAATAAATTGATTAATTTTTCTTTGTAGTTCGATAACTCGCAGTCCAGCAACTCACTGCGCGTAGCACAAGATGACCATTTCTATCCATTTTTCATACATTGATGAACAAATTAAAGCTTTGTATATTGCAATTCCCTAGCTAGGGCTTCTGAAAAGTCTAAAATGGCTTTTACTCAACCATAGGTGTAATCAAGTTAATCATAAGTCACAACAAATTCATATAATTATATAATGAGTAGTTAGATGTAAATATGATCAATATTGGTCCAAATGGTTATGTGATTAATGAATAATATAACCCTATTAATTCTTTCCCGTATCAATGAGTATACTGTAATAATTAAGCTTAACTAGCTAGTAAGGAGAAGACTGGAGAAAGGGTAAGTCATTTTCCTTGTCTATATGCACTACTTGTAGGAAAGGTGTTAAAAGAGAAAAGATAGAAATTGGCTCCATTTGCAAGACTTGCCTTTATGAAATAAATGCAAAGCTTGGCATTGTCTTTGGTTCCTTTGCATTTTACTCATAAGTCAAGATTTGGCACAAGGCAGCTCCATGTTTCCACTTTATGATTGTAAGAGTTGCTTTTCTCGTGGGCCTCTAAAGATAATGAGACCCTACATATTCCAAGCTTTTCTTCACCTTTCAAAGTTTGATTCTCCTTTCACAAGCTACCCTCCCTAATACGGCATATGTAGCAATGTGACCTGGTGTTTTCAATGTAGTTAGAGTCTATCTCAGAAGCTGTATCCATGTGCATGGCTCTGTAAAATGACAAGAATGGTGAGATAAAAGGAAATAAGAACTTGGACAATATCATTTCTTTAAAAGAAACAACTTGATTCCTATCTATCCTAAATAGTGAGGCAAAACTTGAAATCGTGAGACCGTTGTTGTGATATGCACGAGATCGTTGTCATCATCATGAATTATAGGGTTGTGAAATAACCATACTTTTGATTTCATCATATATCACGTTATGTATTTCATAATCCAACTAAATATGTTTAAGCTTTTAGGTAATCGGTTTAATTCACATTAAACTTAAATAAAATCAATTAAAATTAGGATTCAGTTTTTATTTAGACATAAATGAATAAATGAAAAATACGATAGAGGATGTGATAAAAAAAAAAGAGAAATATAAATTTAAAGTAATTAGACACTATAAGAAATATGTATTTTAGTGACAAAACTAAGTGACGATTATTAATTTTTGTCACTAAAAATTTATTATTTGTGATTGTTTTTTATTTCGTCACTAATACTATTCACAATAGTGACCAAATTACAAATCGACATTAATACTATACATAATAGTGACCAAATTATAAATCAGCACTAATACTATTCGCAATAATGACTAAATTATAAATCGTCACTAATATTATTTGTAATAGTGACTAAATTATAAATCGTCACTAATATTATTTGTAATAGAGACCAAATCATAAGTCGCCACTAATACTATTTGCAATAGTGACTAAATTATAAATCGTCACTAATACTGCACCACCACTGCCGCCCAGCACTAGCTTCCACCACTGTCATGGTCTTCACCGTCGCCTCCATCGCCACTTGCACCCTCTACCACCACATCCACCATTGTTGTTGTTGTTGTCGTCACCACCTCCTTGAACATCGTTGCCACCACCACCCTTTACCACTGCACCACAACACGTCGCTGCCACTACCATAACAACCGTCGCTAGCAGGTAACATGCATGTTGCACTAAAATCATACAAGTTTTAAAGGCAAGTACACCCTATCGCTCAATAAATATATTATTGAAGTCCTAGATTATCACCAAAATTTGGGCTCATTGACGAATAAAAGAGAAACCGGAGAATAAAATTTGTTAATTTATTCAAGCCAATTTTAGTTTATTTTAAACTTGAACCAGACTAACACATCAACACCCACTTTTTTTTTTGTCACCACTCAACCCCCACTTTTTTTTTCGGTCGAACTCAACACCCACTTATACTTTGCAAAAAATGGGATCCTTGGGTTTTCATTAGGTAACAAGTGGGCCGGGTCATTTACAGCCCATTCCTTATATTCACTTTTTTTTTGTACAAAAAATGAGACCATCCGTCGGTGTTTCTTAATATCCGACATGCAACAGTAGTATTAGCTAATATTTGTATGTTCGGCCTTGTTTAGGTTGTAATTTGTTTCTTTGGATTGGGCTATTAGATTTAAAACTGATCCAATCAATTTGATGGGTTTTCTTTACCAAAAAAAACCTTGATGGGTTACTAGGTTCTTGTTTTTTGGGATTTTTTTAGTCTAACAATGTATGTTCCACGATGGACAATCATGTTTAAACCATAAACATATACTACATCTTAGTGAGGTTAACTCTTTTTCAGGAATATATTTCTCATCCATAAAACATAGTTTCAAAAACTATAATTCATTTTTTTTTTAAGAATTGAAACATGTGAATTTTAACAATAACACAAATTTGTGTCTATACAAAATCTCAATTAAGTACAAACTGAAATACAAAAGGGATTAGCATCTACAAAATCATGTATAGAACCATACAAAGTGAAACAAAAACTAAAATAAACATCATGATGCATGTGGATGTGGGTGGGATGGAACTTGATATGCAAAGCTCAAGCTTCGTGGGGGTAAAGTCCTTTGGCCAATGGGTGAAGATCCTCTCAATTTTTTTCTCTCTCTCAATTTTCTGCAGTGGACATTTGTGGCGGTTTCTTGACATTTGTGGCGGCTTGAAAATTGAAAGAAAGCAGCACAAATATCCAATACAGAAAATTGAGAGGATTCGTTCCCCTTTGGAATAAGTATAAGTGTGGAACTAACATCTTTCACATGGTCCACAAATGCAACTCAGAGTCCAAGGTATCAATTGACTTGTAGCCTGTAGGGGATGGGTTGACAGTTAATTTATGGTTTGGCCGTCAGCTACCATCAAGCATTAACTATCTTATCCTCGGTTACAAACTCATTTGATCCGTTGAACTTGTTCTTGCTTTTTGGAATAATGTTTCATTTACATCTCTTTGAGGTGGAAAGAGGTGGAATGAGGAGAGAGATAGGAAAAAAAAAAGTAAGAGAAAGAAAATATGACATGTGATAGATGATAAGAGAAAAGAGATAAAAATAAAAATAGATGAAAATGAAGTGTTTAAAAAATGAGGTGTGTATATATCATTACTGTGCTTTTTGTCTTAGATATCTTATTGCAAGGCAGGGGTTGGGTGTTGGATCGTTTTGAACATTTCCTCCCTTCTAGCTATGTTCACTGTTCAGGATGTCATGATTTTTTTTGAACTTAGGAGGATGTCATGATTACTCCTCCTACTAATGCTTATCTATAGGTCTCTAGATTATGTGGTATGAGCTCATACAAGCAATGAAGTCAATTCGCAACAAGTTATGCTATGAAGTTGATCTCTCTACCTACCTGCAGGGTTACTTATTTAATTTCAACGTTCCGAGTTACAATTGAACGAGTTATGATATATGCACACCCTTCCACTTCTTTTCCACCTTCATTTTTATCTATTTCTTTTTCCTTTATTAATCAAATCATTTATCACATCTTTACTTTCTCTCTAATTTCTTCATATCTCTCTCTTCCTCCACCTCTTCTCCACACCTCATTTATAATTATTCCAATTGAACATAGTTTTACTATAATTAATTAGTATAACCAATTGTAGGTATGGATATCATATATTATTTAATATAAACTTATGAGTTAAATTGTTTTTTGGTTAGGACTTATAAGCAGGGACTAAACCCAAAAAAGAAAACCATCCGCGGGTAAAGTTCATGAACAACACTTCTGAAACATCAACGAAAGTACATTTGAACACCTCAAAGGGTGACAATTCAATACATGAAGTCCGAAACCTCAGTTCATTAGCCATGTTGGCTAAGCAATCCACTACTTGGTTGGCCTCCCAACAAACATGGACACAATAAAACTCTCGAACCTTCTCCTTCTAAGCTCTGATCTAGTTAACAAGGGGAACATAGGAGTGCAAATAATCACAACCAAAGTTAACTTATGATGCACTGCAAATGTAAAACTTTTAACCATTTACATGATTTTTATTTTAATTTCAAACAACAATTGGACCAATCAGTATCACACAACACATGCATACATTGAATCATAAACTTAATCCGCCCTCTATACCATACATAAATTATATTATCCTAAAGTCAATAATGTGGTTTATAATATTGAGTGACATATAACAAGAGTTAAGATTTTGTCACATGGAAAACTACCATGGAAAATTCAATAAAATACAATTTAATGTCACATTTCACCTGTGCCACATGCACCTTCCCCACACGAAATTCTCATTAACATTAAACAATACAATCAAGTCCAATCCAAAGTTGAACCATTCACCTCTCCTTTTTGTCATCTTCAAATCAAATCAAAACCAAACACCATTCCTTCCTTCCTTCCATTCTTCACAACAAAAGAAAGAAAGAAAAGATCACAAATCCACACCTTCAATTTCTTTCCTCCTTTATTCTTTCTTCCCCTTTTCTCTCCTCATTCAATCCAACGGTCAACCACCCTCCACCCTTTGAATGGAATCATCAACAAAAAGAACATTCCACGGTTAATCCCTCAGATTCTCTCGTTTGTTTGATTGCTTCCGAAAGAGAAAGAAAAATGAGGTTCGCAAAGTCACAGGTATGGCAACCCTGCAAGAAGAAGAGGCTCTAATACCTAATATATATTCAGATTGCTTTAGAGAGAGAAAGTAAAGGGAATCGGAGAAGTTAGAGAGAGAAAGAAGATGTCGTCACGTTCCGGCAACGGCGGAAGCAGGACCCGGGTGGGGAAGTACGAGCTGGGTCGGACTCTGGGTGAGGGCAATTTCGCTAAGGTCAAGTTTGCCAGGCACGTGGGCACCGGGGATCACGTGGCCATCAAGATTCTCGACAAGGAAAAAGTTCTCAAGCATAAGATGATTGGCCAGGTAGTTCCAATTTTCATACCTTCTATGTGTTTGTGTTAATGCCTCAATGGTTATTCTGAAATTTTTATTTTTTGTTGTTGTGTAAATCGATGTGAATTGTCTCTTTCTACCATTTGTTTTGTTTGGGGGTTGAGGTTGATGGTTTTTTTTTTTAATTGGGTATATGGGAAATCGAGAATGGGGTTGATCATCACGTGTTTGATTTGTTTTCTTCCCTCGTAAGCAACTTCGTCGGTTGACTAAGTGGTTGGAAGTTCGATTCTCAACTTTTATGAATGAAAAAAACTCGTTGGTCAGCCTCAACCGCTTAGTGCGGGATGAGGATGAGTTTCGCGGCTGTCGGTTGTGGGATACCTGGTTAACACCGAAAAACAACAAATGGGTACTTAGAATGTGGAAGTCATTGATAGTTGGGACGGTGGTTTTATTTTAATGTTTTGATTGTTATTTCTTGTCTTCTTCTTTTCAAGTAATTAAATGGGTACGTGTCAGGTTTGCAATTTTTTATGTTATGTGTAACATGGGGTTTGTCATTTTCTGTTGTCTTTGACATTATGGGGATTTTCATTTATATATGTATCAGTTGAAAGTGAAAACTGTTGACAAATATTGATTTTTTTTCAGTAGAACACTAAAGAGAAGTTATAAGCTCACATGGATATAACCTTATGTATCCTTGATAGTATTGTGCTCTAACCGAAGGCACCAAAGCATTGCATAAACTGCTTAATTCCTTATAGCCACAGAATTTAGTGTTCTTTTTTATACTTTATACTAATTACTACTTGATAGAATGAGTATTTGGATTAAATGGAGTTGACTACACGTGCAGTCGCAAATACAAGCCGTTCGGTCAAAATCGGACGGCTAATATTTATAGCATGTATTTATATTCAATTTATTGAAATCAAGTGTGCCGTCCGATCTTAATCCATTGTTTGAAAATGCATGACTGCAGTGACCGCATAGAAAACTGACTGCAGGCATTCTAGATCCGATAGAATGTAAACCGAGAGAAACTTGAGAGAGATGAGTTGCAGAAATTGTAAACTGAATTCATTGATTAATCTGAAGTACGAATGTTGTATTTCTAACGTGATCGTAGTCAGTTACGAACAGTTTCTGTTCTCTCCAAGACTTCGGGGTTAGACTCAGTGACAAGCACACAACCTATCTCCCAGTATCGGTGTTAGAGCGAAGATGCCTTAATCCTGTTTACCTTGATCCTCCTATAGGATTAAGGGTGTCTTTTTGGGCTTCGGTCTCCTAGGTGTTATCTTTGGGGTGATTTATTAGGTTTTTAAATGTCATATTGATTGGTTAATGATTGAACGGGTTACAGGCGGCTATTTATTACATGGTTATTGAATTCATAAACGACGTGCGTGTTTGTTGGGCTTTGAGCGCCCCTGGTGATTAGATTTACAGTGAAGCGTGTCCCATGATCTGAACCGGGCTATTGTGGAGAATACCCTGATATTCGGGCTGGGCTACCTTAAGCGATAACTTGGTTGGCACAGTTTCCATTCGTAATTGTTAATAGAATTATAACAAACTAACACAAGTAAACCTAACTCTAGAGTAGCATAATCCAACCGATACATTATTACTAATAAACTTAACATTTGCTTACAATACATAAGCCATAGGAGGAATGGGGTTGAGACCTGGAAATTTGCAACTAAGCTATTTATGATAATTCCTGTTAATACGCCTCCCAAACAATGGAGTCAAACTAGGCGATGGAGTTTTGGATTTTGAATTTGTTTGAAGGAACATGTTGACACTTGCCAAAATATCAGCAGTTAGTTAGTTAAGGCAAACTCCATAAGGTGACTACTCTCTTAACAGTTTATGTAAGGAATAGGAGGGAGATAATAGAGGGCAGGCTTTGGAGTTGGAATAACAATTTGGAGAATGACAGAACCACTCCATTGTACAATTCCAGATTCTGATTCTTTAACACAAGTACTGATCAGGGATGTGTCTGCAATAAAATCTATCTGTTCATCCTGGCAATTTTCTAGTTCTAGTTGGACATCGATGGTTTAGCAAAGTAGGTAAAAGCAAAAGTCTGAGGGACTCATTAGTCACACCAGTGTTTGGAACAGTCAAAGTTATAGAAAGGAGAAATCCAAAGTCCAAATATGGCCTGGAATAAGATAAAAACCAATGGACGAGTTATATGCATCTTTATCCCATACACCATCGTCAACGGCTACTAAAAGCAAAAAGAAAGATTTGAATCCCAACAAACAAAAGGTGCAGCGAAATGTTTACACCTTGCCCTCAAGGCCTCAACTTCCACCATGATCTCAACTTAACCAACATGAGAACTTTGAAGAATAGAACATTGTAGAATTAAAAACAAATTGTTCCTAGCAATCCATATGGACCAAATTGTTGCCAAATTACCATCCAAATCTTTCTTTTTCATATAAATTGTTTATTTGATTGTTTATCTCATATTATTATTAATAAGAATATACTTAATAGTATCACTTGCTTCTGTATTTTATTTCATGTGTTATGGTAACAGCTGGACATTTCAATGATTTAAGTTTAATGTTATGTGATTTGTCTGTTATTGGAAAAAAATGGTTTAGTTGGCAGAAGTTTTGTAGTTAAATTGTAACTATAACAATATTGCTAAATCCCTCCACTGTGTGAACCAACTTATCTTCTGCTAAATTTGTTAGTGTTTTCTTTGAAGCATGAATACTCTAGTCAAACCTGATATTCTGCTGTTCACTGCCATGCAGATAAAACGAGAAATATCAACAATGAAACTGATTAGGCACCCAAATGTCATACGCATGCATGAGGTTAGAAAGCAGTAAATGATTGCTTCCAAGTATTTACGTTTGCGCAATTTATTTCACTCTTCATATTTTTCTGTTTTAATATTTACGTTAGACTAGATTAATATTTCAGTCTTTCCTAAATGCTTGAATTACAAATTCCTGATGTAGGTGATGGCTAGCAAGACAAAGATCTATATTGTATTGGAATTTGTGACTGGTGGGGAGCTATTTGATAAAATTGTAAGTCAGTTTATACTTTTGTATGTGCTTTGAAGGTCAGAATCCTGTATATTAGCATTTTCCTTTTATAACCTTTCTGTTTTGGTGCTTTTGTTGCCATTAACTTGAGCCAGGCACGCAATGGGAGGTTGAAAGAAGATGAAGCAAGAAAATACTTTCAACAGCTTATATGTGCTGTGGATTACTGTCATAGTAGAGGTGTTTTCCACAGAGACCTAAAGGTGTATATTACTTTATTACACATTTCCCCTTTGTTTTCATTTTAAAGAGGGCGTGCTGGTGTGGGGTTCAGACAATAGGTTTTTGAATAATTTTATTAATGTGTTCTCTGCTAAAGAATTTATTTTTCTTCTATGGAATGTGTATACCAGATGTGTGGGTGGGTGGGTGTGAGTGAGTGTGTGTGTGTGAGAGAGAGAGAGAGAGAAGCATGAAAAGAAATGAAACTAATATGTTACTATGTTTTGTTTATTAAAGCCTGAGAATTTATTGCTGGATGCTAATGGAACGCTTAAAGTATCAGATTTTGGATTGAGTGCATTGCCTCAACAAGTTCGGGTGAGTATGTTGACTAACTTTCAAACAAGAGAAAACATAATTATGCCCAAATGGTAACTAATTATCTTACTGTTAATAGGAAGATGGGCTACTTCACACAACATGCGGTACGCCAAATTATGTAGCTCCAGAGGTATTTTAGCTTTAGATGCCACTTACACATGTTTTATCTCATATACCTTTTATTTATTTTTATCACTACTTCCTTATCATCTAGGTGATCCACAACAAAGGCTATGATGGAGCAAAGGCAGATCTCTGGTCATGCGGTGTTATTCTCTTTGTTTTAATGGCTGGCTATCTGCCCTTCGAAGAAAACAATCTTATGGCTTTATATAAAAAGGTTATTTTTACTCAAATGTCTATTTTCAAGTTTATGAAGAACATAACATAAATTCTTGAACATTTATTATCTGTGCAATATTTGCATATTAGTATGCACATATATTTAAGCATTTTGGATATGAGAATGACTAAATTTGTTGAATTTTAAAAGTAGATGAACTGAATTAACCCGAAAAAAATTAAGGGATCAAAGTCGCGCATTTCTTTTATGAATTTTATCATTCAGACGGGAGATTTATATATTGCTCTTAAAGTTAGACTAGATTGATTGGTTTGACTGAGTCAATTAGGAACTCGTCCACTGTTCGGTTTTCTTATGTAACCAAATGTTCTCAACACATTTCATTAGCTGGATACACCAGCTGGCTTATAATCAACTGATTGACCTAGTGATTATATATAATCACTTTCCTTACAACACTAACCTGGCCTTATCCCACTCATAATTGTGAATCCTGGATGGTGGCATGGATTGTCTGACTCCAAAGTGCTAATAGCTTGATGGCTTCTATTTACAAAGGGGAAATTTTAATTTACACCATACCCTATAAATTTGGGGTTGTCTAATAGAGGAAGATGTTATGCTAAGCAAAAATTACTTGCACTAGATTGGAGATTTGAATTGAATGGGAGATCTCCATGTGGAGAGGATGTACCTGTGATTGTGAAGTAGTTTGTGCATCTTTCTTTTAATGTCATCCTATATTTTGTCTCAGATGGTTCTTCCTCATTTTTTTCTCTTAATTTTAACGGTGAGTGACAGATTTTCAAGGCTGAGTTCACGTGTCCCCCATGGTTCTCTTCAAGTGCAAAGAAACTAATCAAAAGAATACTGGATCCCAGTCCTGCTACAGTATGTGTTACTTGTAATATTTGTTTAATTCTCTACTAATCTGGTTTTAATAAATATTCTTATTTTCCCCTCCATCTCACCAAATATGTGAAACCAACCTGTATGTCTTTCTCTTTTGATGATGTAAAACAGAGGATTACAATTGCTGAGGTCATTGAGAATGAGTGGTTCAAAAAGGGATATAAGCCTCCGGTATTTGAACAGGCTAATGTTAGTCTTGATGATGTAAATTCAATTTTCAGTGAATCCATGGTAAGTCTTTTGGTTTTTCTGTTCTCTTGAATTTTGTTCATCAAAGCTTGCATTTTAACATGTCAATGTTCTTTGTGGTGAACAGGATTCACAAAATCTTGTTGTTGAGAGGCGTGAAGAGGGGCATGCGGCACCTGTGACCATGAATGCATTTGAGCTAATATCTAAATCTCAAGGCCTCAACCTTAGTAGTCTTTTCGAGAAGCAAATGGTATGCATATCTAATAAGAAAAGTTAGTTGTATGTTTTTCTCTTATTAGTGCTTCACTTCACATCCCAGAAACTTGACATGGAGTTGGTTTTTTACTTGAAAAAATATATTCATGTCTTGTGAGGACCTATCAAATCACATCATATGATCAGGTCATGTGCACTTGAAGTTCTTTTCATTTACCCTTTTTACACTTTATGTTATGCTGTTTATTAGTTACAAGTTGCATGAATCAAGAATGTATAATCTCTTCAAATTTGAAATAATTGAATATGTTCTTAGTAAAGGTTATTTGTATTTGTGGCAACTAGGGACTTGTTAAAAGGGAAACAAGATTCACTTCCAAATGTTCAGCAGATGAGATAATTGCAAAAATTGAGCAAGCTGCAGGACCTCTGGGTTTTGATGTTAAGAAGAACAACTGTAAGGTGAAAAAATCTATCCTTATTCTTGTCTCTAATTTGCCTCACTTTTAATTTTCTGTCCCATCTATCAATATTTTGGATCTTTAAGGTTTCCAGTAATGGATTAAGAAATGAATGATGATAAGACAGCTATAGTCATTGCACTCCATGCCCTTGTTTACACACACCACATGTCCATTCAAAAAAGCAATTATTTTACTTGTCCACTTCTTAGTCAATATGCATATCAGGGCTAATTTGTAAAGTTAAACTCTTTTTGGAGTTTCTATTTCTGATAATAGATCTTATTCTGCATTTCAGTTAAAGCTTCAAGGGGAAAAGACTGGAAGGAAAGGTCATCTTTCTGTAGCCACTGAGGTATGTCTTTTCAAAGTCTGCTATCATGATCTGGAATGTGCTTCATCTTTTTAATGTGTTTGTTATCTATTCAGAACTCAGAGCTATTTATAATGCTTTTGTCATTGCTTTCCAGATCTTGGAGGTGGCTCCTTCACTTCACATGGTTGAGTTGCGCAAGTCTGAAGGAGATACTCTGGAATTTCACAAGGTAATTTTAATGCACAAGTTAATTATGTATTTGTATATCGGAGTGAGTTATCCTAGTTGCGCACACATGAGCTGAATCAATTTAACTATATCGTGATTCGTCTGCTTCAATTATTTATAGATAGAGTAAATTTCTTATATGCTAATGAGTCCAGTCAGCTAAATTTTACACATTTTAAACCTCCATTCAGTTTTGGTGGGCTGGACCAAAAGCTTCTCCCTCCATGTGTTCTTACAAAATAATTTTTCTTTTTGACTAAGTTGTTTTTCTTTGCAGTTCTACAAGAACCTAGCTACTGGGCTTAAAGATATTGTTTGGAAAGCAGACCCTATTGATGAAGAAAAACCTAAACCTAATGGTTAGTTTTTTTTTATTCTAGCAATCCTGATAGTTGAATTAGCTAAGTGATGATTTTAACAATTGTTTTGATCCTGGTCTATCATTTTGTCTATTTCTATATTCTATTAGACGGTTAACTATTTATGGTATGGTTTCCATTATTTCATAGATTTCAAATGATTGGAGGAATTTAATTCTGCTAATTTGTGTTTGTAAGTCTGCTACTATGCAGTATTTGTTAGTTGTTATTTGTTAGTGGTGCCAGAAGGCTAGTATAGAGTTTCTTTGGTATTGGAGTCTCTTATTACTCTTAATAAGTTTCATTTGGTATTAATCACTGGCAAATAATGTTCTTAATGATTTTAATCATACAAGGAACAAAGATACTTTGGAGGATATGTAGATAATGGGTTATGGTTGCCTTAAAAACACATTTTTTATGTTCTCAGCGATGCACTCGCCCCCTTCTCCAAAAAAGAATCTTACTTCATTTGGATCTGTGCACGTTGAGTACAAAGGCCATGGTAAAACTTAAAATAATCCTTGAAAAACTTTCCACAAAGCAGGAAAAATTTTAAACTTGGAAATACTAATATTCAGAGTAAATTACACATTTACACTTAACTATACCTGTGGCGTTTATGCAAAAACCTCTCGAGTTTATGCACAATCAGGCCAACCTCTTACTTGGGTTATACAACTGTTTAAGAGTAGTTCTTTCCAGCATTTTTTTTTCATTAACTTGGACTTCTAATGTAATATCACTTTGAATATCTATGTACAGGTTCCACTGCAGCGAAATGATTATGTTGCCTAAATCTTCATCTTTGTACAAAGTACAATCACATGTGTGTTATTGGGTAAGAGTGGGGATTACTTGAAGGATTCCTTTTTTTTTTTACATTATTGGTATATGAAAGTCTGTCTTTGTTTGATACTGTTTCAAAATACCATTTGTTTTTTGTGATGTGAGAAACGATAGAAATGCTATAGGGAAAACTGGTTCAACAGAAGTAAGAGAATTGTAGAATTTATCTGTATTACCAGTTGACAGTTTAATAGTTGACAGTTTTTTTTTTGTGTGGCTATCATGACATTATGAGTCCCCCTGGCCCTTTTCTATTGAGTAGCATGCATGCATGAACTGTAAAATAATACAATAAATTATTCACAATCAATATGCAGTTTTTGTAGTAGAGATTATCTTTTGAGAACAATCACTGGGAGTTCATATCTAAACATTATCCCAATAGTCGACAACTTGAGCTATTTGAAAATCCTGACATTTTCACAGGATTGTTTAATAAATTGTATTGTATAAATCTTGAGAAACTGAATCTAATAAATTAAATTTGATTTATTTTTATTGTATATGGCAACAGTTAATTCAACTAATTTATTGTTGAAATTACCTTCCTCTTGTGAACAAAAATAAATAAATAAATTATTGTTGAAATTTGATAACATATACTCACTAAGATTTAATTTATATGCACCGACAGTGTAAAGAGTTGTCCACATGCGTTCAATTACGTTTCTCAATTTTTCATTTTAAATAATTTTAAATTCAAATTTAATTATGACATACAAAATTAGTGAATTCTTATTGGATGACTCTATAAATTTTTTTACAAGTGAGTGTATATCAAATAAACTTGTACTCACTAATCACTATTTACAAATTTTTGTTTTCAAAAGCAAATATTAACGTAAATTAGCTCTAAGTTACTCTCACCTACAAGATGTTAATTTAGTAATAAGTAAGATAAACAATCGTAAAATTGATGATACAAGTTTGAATTTAAATTGTGAAAACATGTTTCCAATTTTATTTATATATACGTAGTCCTATACTTTATATATAGTCCTCAAAATGCATTTATTTTCTAAATCTTAATTTTACTAAATTTAATTTATCAAATTTAATTTGACCAGAAACATATAATAATATACATAAATTAAAACAAAGTGATCATATACCAACTGCATGGGACATGGACCGTACTTATTCAATCTCCTTACAATCTCTGAAATCCATTTACAGCCAATCAAGTTTCAAACATATTCCCACGTGGCCAGTCACAATTCCACAACATCTCCATAACAGGACATCCTCTGCATTTTCTCTCTATCTTCCACTTCCACTTCCTCTGTCTCCACTCTCCCTCTCCACCATGTCCCCAGCTGCAGGAGCTGTAGCATTGCACTCTTCCCTGTGCACAATCTCTCCTGATAAACCATCACCTCCTTCCACCTCAACCACCCTGCTGATTACCAAACCCAAAAGCCTCCTTCAAAACCATCCACTTTACACACCAACAACCCATGCAAAACTCTCCCTTCAGTTCAAAGAGAAAATCCTCTGCCTTGAGGTAATGGGTGTTGATGCAGGGAGAGCACTGTCTCAAAACCCTGACCTCCGGACAGCCACCATGGAATCCATTCAATCCATCATCAGCTTCCTTCTCTCCAAAGGCATCCAGCACAAGGACTTGCCAAGAATCTTTGGCATGTGCCCCAAGATTCTCACCTCTGACATCAAAACTGAACTCAACCCTGTTTTTGATTTTCTCCTGCATGACCTCAAAGTCCCAGATTACAATTTCAGGAAGGTTATCAATAAATGTCCAAGATTGCTTACATCTAGTGTGAGAGACCAGCTTAAGCCAGCTTTGTTTTACCTCAAGAGGCTTGGATTCAAGGATTTGACACCCTTGGCTTATCAAGATTCTGTTCTGTTGGTGTCTAATGTAGAAAGGACCCTGATCCCCAAGTTGGAGTATTTGGAGAACTTGGGGTTTTCTAAGGGGGAGGCTAGAAGTTTGGTGTTGAGGTGTCCAGCATTGTTCACTTTCAGCATAGAAAATAATTTTGAGCCTAAGTTTGAGTACTTTGCTGGGGAAATGGGGAGGAAATTGGAGGAGCTGAAGGAATTTCCTCAGTACTTTGCTTTTAGTTTGGAGAACAGGATAAAGCCTAGGCACATGGAGGTTGTGCAATGTGGGATCAATTTACCTTTGTCAGTGATGCTTAAAAGCACTGATGAAGAATTTAGGGAGCTGATAAAGCAGGGGGATGGATGAAATAGATGGAAGCATCATTTTATGTGTATTTATTTTTGTGAATTCATTCTTCTCCAAGAAAGTTTGAATGTTTCACAAGTTTTTTGTATGATATGTAATTTTGAATTCCCTGTACTTACTTACTCCTTAAGCAACATGACTGATATTGTTTTAAGTTGCTATTGTAAATAAATCTTTGGCTGCCCTTTTTTGATGATACTGGGAAGCAAAGAAAGATGAAAATTTGAAAAGCTATCTTAGAGGAGCAAGTTTAAGCAGTTTCCTACTTTTTCAATGGAACTTGGAAATTTCATCATCTAGATTAGCAGTTAGCATCTCTTGCCCTCTTTGGTGTGAGCTTTGTAGCACATGGCCTTTTTATCATAGATAAGAGATCATCAAGAAAGACAATATTATATAGATATAAGAAGTTTCCTTATTTTTCTCTCTATCAGAAATTTTAGTGAAGGTTGCAGCTAGATCAAGGTCTGGTACTTCAAATCAGTAACTGACACTAGATACCTGAAAATTTTTCAACTTAACAATTGGATCATATGTAGACACACCATGAATTCTCTGCCTTGAGGAGAAAAGGTAAGTGATTCAAGTTTGTAAGGGTAAGCTTATCTATCAGAAAGGGCTCAAAATGTAAAAGGGCTGCAGTAGAGCAGATGAGAATGTAATAGGTTCCATAAAATTAGTGTTCACCTAGTAAACCTAAGATACTAACTCAGCTTTACGGTACCGAGATGAGCAAGTGTTCTCCCCTTGTCCGCTTTGCTTCTTATAATGCTAAACATTAATTACATCATAAAAAGGGTTGTAAATCATTCCAATTTTATTCCATTACGTTATTGCCTTTATCAGGACCCCCTGATTTTTAGAGCAATTGGTTATCACACTTATATTAGGTCGGTCGGAATTCAATAGGCGCCAAAAACATTTCTTGATGTATCGCGCACCGCACATATTGCTGGCAAATCGGTCGGGTGGAGTCCATGTCTTAATGTAGGAGTCTCCATGTAGCAACAAATAGCAAAAATGTCATCATATACAAGTAAAATGTTGAAACCAATTAAATAACTTTCTATTAACTACTTCCAAAATAATACTTACAAAAGCATCAAACAAGTTCTGATACAAACAAAACAAAACAGTGGTTCTACTTCTATCAGACAACTATTTATACAAAGAAGTTGCTGTTTTCAAAACTCATTTACTTTATGTGTATTTTTGCTAAGCGGAAACAAACACTTCCATCATTTCAAATGTCTAACTTGGTGTTTGTCCACAAGCTTTAAACCAAAACTGAGTGATCAGGAATTGGAGTCATCCGCAGGTTAGAAGGAAACCTCTTCAGAAATAAATGCAGTCCATGCATCCTGTACAAACGTAGAAGATGTGAACTTAATTTCTGCATTCATCCTTAGTATCATTTATTACATTTTAGAAACTCAAAAGTGTAACTGATCAATAATTCAATATATGTATATATTTCACAAACCTGAAGAATGGAGAAAGCCTTTTCTGCTATGTACTTCTGCAGCTGTGTTGCTCCTCTTTGCTGCAATTTGTCTGGGTGGAGGCATAATCTTGCTCTCTGATAGGCCTTCTTCACTTGTGAGCTTTCTATTAGGCTCATATAAGAAACAGCATACCAGCCACTCTCAGGCCACAGAATCTGTATTGAAAACATGCAATCATGTCAATTATCCGAATAGTGAATACATCAAAAGGGTATGAAATTTCAAAATATTCAACAAATTCTCAATGATAATAGGTCAACAATAAAGAAAACTTTACACTATGTAGTGTTGAAAGCAGTGTCCTGATGTCAGTTTCCTTGCCAGATGACCAATATCTTACATCTCTGTCCAACTTCTCTGTTTCTGTCTGTACCTTCTGCAGAAACAGCAGAACAATCAGTATAAATCTTTGTTCTCAGGTAGTATAAGAAATGGAAACAAAAAGGAATCCTAATAATAGAAGGTTTGTTTGGAACAGCATTCCAAATTCCAATCCCTTTGGACGCGCAAAAGAAAACTAAAAGCAATCCAAATGCATCCTTTGTTACTTAAGCAGATATGCTAACCCTAACCTTGTACAATATATTACCTGGGGAGATTTAACTATTCCGATCCCACCATTATGGTAATCACCTGGACCAGGCCTTCCTGCATTATATGATAAGAAATCAAAATGAGGTGTCTGCCTTTGTCTGTTACTTACTATACCTACTGTGCACTAAATTAGTATGAGTTTTTCTTCAAATTATCTGGTTAAGATAGATCACCTTCCATCCCAGGAGTTTTCTCATTGCCGTCGTTTCGCAAGCTTGATTCTTCATTAGATTTATGTGATTGAAACTTTTCTTTGGCCCACGCAATTGCTTCATCAATGCCTGTTGTTTCACAATACTCCTCTCTGAGGTTGGAGTTGACCTCTATGACATAGGAGCTCATAACTTCATCATCATCACTATCATAATCATCATCCTGCTCTATAACTAGTTCTGGAAGCACATGATCATGAACTGAAGACTTTGATTCAGGTTCTTGACAAAGTCCAGAGACAGCAGAAAATGGGGAGTTGACTTCCCAGTCATCACCGGATACTTTGATGCTTTTATATGAATTGGATTCAAGACTGATTGTTTCTGGGGATGAGACTCTTCTTGTGAATCCTACATGAGGACTTTTGAAGTTCTCCTTATACTCATTATCCTGACTCTGCATGTCAAATGGCTGACCATTGCATGAAAAAAGTGGCCTCTCTGGTTTAATTGGGTGTTCCTCAGGCATCATAGTGGATGAGTTCCATCTACATGGGGTATTAATTGGCCTGTAACAATCATTGAGAATTCCCACAACTAGGTTACCAATTTATTCTAGTTTCCTAAGTTATCAAATCTTCAACAAAGCTCAGGAAAAACAAACACCATGCACATTGTAGTAGCTAGAAAAAAGAAAGCAAAGCAACATAAAAGTTAAAACCTCCAAGGTCCAATGTAACTTGCATCGACAAGTGAATTGTTAATTGCTACTTCCTGGTCAAAGGGGAAGGTGAAAAGCTACCACTAGGATGCCTCAAGGTTATAGACAAGTAAAATATGCTTGTCATACAATATACTCCCAACCAAGATAGTGGATTGTTAAAGTGTTTTTTCTCATTCTACCCCTCAAACTTTAATCATAAAGTCATAAAGCTTTCCAACCAAGATAATGGATTGTTAGTTTTTTTTCCACTCTCTCATATCATTAAACCATCTACAACTCTCACCCAATCATGAAGTCATAAAGCTCTTCATAGTTATTGAGAAAGGAGAATTTTAAGAAAAATGTGATGTAGAGCTATTGAAAAAGTAAGGGTATAATTGACAAATAGAACCTTAAAACATCAAAATGACAGTTAAATAGGAACAAAAAAATTCTTCTAAAACGACACTTAAAAAGGAACGGAGGGAGTAGTTTGTTTCCAAATTAATATTTTTGGTCTTTGATAGGAATGGACAAGTTAATGCCAAATTGTTTGCAATAAGGCATAAGTGGTGAATGTGCATTTCCTTAAGGGATTTCACCTAGGCTTCTGGCCTAGGTTCGATCCCCTCTGAGGTAAAAAATAATATCTTTGTGGTCAGGGACATCACTACCGTATCCCGAGCCAGATTAGTCACGTGGAACCTCTTTCCCCCATGGAGACCGGTGACCAAAGGAAAAAAAAATTGTTTGCAATATAATTAGTCTTCTAACACATAGCATTATTATATTAATATTCTGAGAAAAGCAATACCATTTATTGCCTATAATCTCCCAACTTTAGCAAGCAATTGTGTGCTTAGATACAGGTAAGAAAATTTTCATTCACTTTTTATTTTGAAGGACATACTAACATCCATTAACATCCATTTATAGTGATGTGAAATAATATCCAAACATAACCTAATTCCATATATCGCCGAAGAAATTCAAGCTAGACATCTGTAAGAGTTTGATTGATTTTATTTTTAGCTTTTTATATTTAAAAGTTATTTTTTTAAAACAATTTTTGAAACTTTAATTTCAAGTGAAGAATACAACTTGAGATGTGTTATATAAATCAAACATGCCCTAAGATTTAAAAACAGTTATTGTCTTCCTATAATAACCCTAGCCTAAGCAAGGGGGTGCACATGGGTTGGGTTGGATAGATTTTTAGGCTAATTAAGATCCGAACCGATCAAAATTGTTTGGGTTGGGTTGAGTTGGGTTGGATTTCATGAATTTTTACCTTCGGACCCGATCCAACCCAATCCGACGATCTTTGGGTTGGTTCGGATGGGTTAATTGGATCGACATATTAAAATAATAATAAAATTAGAATATTGAAAAAAATAGAAAAAACTAGTAAATTTGTTATAGTACCATATAGCATAAAAAGGACACAAAACATTGTACTAAATAGCATGAAATAGTATTGCATAAATGACATATAGTCAAATACCATGAAAAACAACCACGACAATGAAATCAAATTAATCAATACGACAATGACATAGATACTTAGAATTTAGATGTCTTTCATTCCCTTATATGCCAAATAAAATTGAAACAAAGAGTGAAGACTGTGTAAAGTGAAACCGTGAAATAAAATTAGGGTATTAAAATTTTGAGGTTGGATAGGTAAAATTATTAAAAATATATATCAAGTAATATATTATTATTGTATGTTTGGATTTCGGGTTGAGTTGGGTGAATTATTATTAAATTTGATATCTGATCCGAAGTTGATTGGATTGTAATAAAATCCGTCCGATTGATCTGTTTACCCAATCCAACCCGCATTTTTTCCATTGAATTAGGTTAGATCGGGCGGGTTCATTAGATCTACCCAACCCATGTGCACCCTTAAGAACACATCTAAAAATATAACTACATGGAGGGTATAAATGTCATCATAGCTGGATAAACAGTTATTTCGTTGGGATTTCATTTCAGCTTCCGTACCTGAGATTTGAAGAAAAGGCGGATAATGCCACGTCATCACGGATCGCCGGCCGGAGAGGGCTCAGCTCCTCTGAACTCACCGCCGACGACGAATTCGACTTCGATTTCGCTATCGATTGCGACCCGGACAGCTCCATCGATCTCCGTTCATCGTCCGACCCGAATATATCGCTGTAAAACGACTCATTCTTCGCCGGAATCCTGAACACCGGCACACTCCGGCAGCTCTTCGGCGGCGGCGGCGGCGGCGGCGAAGAAGTGAAATCCGACGGCCGTAGCATTTCCTCGTAGAATGAATTTGACCTGGAGAACTTGTGCACGAGGAGGCTTTGCGGCGGCCCCCCGAAGACGTCAGAGAAGTCGTCGGCGTCCAAGGTTTCCGGCTCGGAGGCGCCGGCGATGGAGAAGATGGACCTCCTTGTCCGGGAATTTGAATGGTCTTCCATGGATCGCCGGCTAGGGATAGCTGGCGTTAATCCTATCCGCATCCTCCATGACTCGTCCATTTTCCGGCGAGGTTCACCGGTGAGCTTCTCCTCTTCACTGATCGGAAAATTCACTGGAAAGAAAGGAAGTGTAGCTTGTGGTTATATATAGAGTTGAAGAAGATGAAACAAAAGAATAAAAGTAATTAAAAAACAGGAAAAGTGATTTGTGAAAAAAAAGTCATTGATTGACTTTTACTCTTTCTTTATGCTTCACTTGTTTAAATATTTTTTCAGTAAATATATAAATAACTTATCAATATTCATACTTTTTGGTGTGTATATTTTTGTTTTTCGGATGTATTCCTGTTAGTATACCGTGCATTCAGGCATTCAGAAGATCTGAATTGTTTGATTAACATCAATCGATTTATATATTTTATCAAGATTAGATAGTAGATATAAGTTTAAAATCAGAGTCAACCTCTTAGATTGCACGACTGTCTGAATTTAGGAAATCTCTTACGGCAAGGAATCCAAATTCTTGTATGTGATTTACAAATTCCAACATGGATTAGTAGTGGTTAAGTTTAATGTAGATCGTCTTAACGGTCAACGGAAATTTAAACATACATTGTGAAGTTGTTATTATTCTTGTGCCTCACCATTTTATAAAAATAATGTTATGATCCACTAAAATACTTAAACTTAGATAAAGGGTTTGATCAGAAATGTGAGTCAAATGAGTAAGCAAAGAATGGTTGCTTAATTTCTGGGTCTTGCCATTATTGCTGTTTTTGTTTGTTGAGTGATCAATTTTTGCTTTATGTGAATGATTAGTGATATGTGATGGGAATGCATAGTGGGATAATTTGTATCAATTTGATTACCTGGAAAGATACATAGGCTGGAAATTGGAGTTGAAGTCCCCACAGACACCATCATAATTCATTCAATGTTTCATTTTCCCTACTTTGCATTATTCTTTTCAATTGCTTTATGGGGGTGGGGCAACTGATTCTGTTTTGTGATCCTGTTTAGCTTTTTGGTTTTTCTCAAGCTCTGTGAGTTTGTAGAGGCATGAAACTGGAATGCATTATTTTAACCTTGAGAAAGAGATTAATGTTTGGTTTTCAGTTACAGCCACATTTGGGTGTCTCATATCTCATGTTCTCAATTTTCAATGAACCTCAATGTGAAAGGAAGAAATTTTTAGATTGAGTAAACCAACTTCCATATTCAGAAAGCAACACACTAAGAGGACAAAATCAATATATAGAAAGTAATGTGTGTCCATACCCTGAGATGCTGTCACTCTCTAATAGTTGTTACTTTTAATTGAGGGAATTAAAGGAAAATGTAGGAACTATGGATTTATGTGTATGGCAGAAGATGAAGTTGCCAAAAGGGGCAGGTGAAGGAACGGATGATTGATACCTGAGAATGAGACACTGCATTAAAGGCTTAAATATATTTTCAGATTTTCTCAGAAGCTTTATGGCTTACCCTTTACTTTAAATTTCTATTTAAGAGGTCATAATCAATACATTGCTGGTGAGACCATCATCGACTAACAGAGAGGCCTAATGATTTTTGAGGTTTTCCATTTTTAAAATTTCCTTTTTTCTTGTTCTAGTTGTACTAATTTTTGTTATCTGGTTGTGTTAGGCTGTTTTCAATGAGTTCTGGTATTGGGTCAGCCGAGCTCCATGAGCCGATCTAATCTTCTTAAGGCATTGTCTAAGAGACCAGGGTGGTGCGAAGACCCAATCTGGCGAACAAGCATTTCCAAATCGAGATGAGGTTGATCATTAATAAGCCATAAAGACATGAATGCGTTGGGAGTGATTCTCACCTCAATGATTGGTCAAGACATGAATGTCATCATAAGCTATTTACGCAAAGATCAATTACATGCATGATGTAATGTGTCGATAGGTTTAACCGATTAGATAATGAGTCCCTCTGCTATGACTAAGATATTCTCATTATGTGGATTTTAGGGCTGAGTTAGGACTCTCTTGACCTAGCTTATACCTTAGGTTCATAAATAATTTTGAATTTCAGAAACTACTCACATAAGTGTCTTCTCATAAGTGATTCTGTTTAGAAGAGTTTCCAAACATACAATACATCTACTGCCTTGTGTGCTAGGTAAAGGGAACATGTTGAATTAAAAACTGGTGATTTTAGATCATCACAGATAAATACAATTAAGTCCCATGTGACTGGCCCCTCAGATACTGTTGATTTGCTGTTATGCTGCTGCCAGTTTGGCCTCAAATGAATTCCATCGTTAACATGAACAAGCAATTTAGGTGATGATTTCAGCATTATACATTCATATTTGTCAATAAGTTAGGTGTAATTGCACGTCAATTTTCGTGGATCACTTTATCCCCCCACTTTCGAATACTTACATAAGATTAATTACAAATTAAGGTGACCCCTCAGCAAGTATAATAATGTTAAAGATGATATGACACAAAGGAAGCCATATATGGAACAACATTTATTCTTCCCTAAAGTGTGATTGACGGCTTATTTGTACCTTTTGATTCTTCTCAAATTTGGAACTATGTGTTTCTCTGTATATTTTGTTGTACAATTTGTAATTATCCTACTTGTTGCCTATAAACAATCTCTTTAGCTTTTCACATTAATTAATCCATTTCGGCTGAAATTTAATAAGACTGCAGAAAATCGTTCTTCACTATATTGATCTCTAAATATATCAGGTAGATATAGAGATTGTAGCCTTAAATTTGTTCAGAATGAAATTAACTCTTAAGGAAAAAATTCACCTGAGAATATTTTTACCATTAAAAATGACTGATTAAGCAAATGGAATAACTGGAAAAGCCAAGAATGACAGTGAAAAATATTCTGACTGAAACAAACGCACTCTAAAATTCTGGTTTTCTCATTTTTAATATTGCATCTCTGGTAACTATTATATATTGTACATTATATAACAAATGCTATGTGTATTCACATTGAAGAGGACTAGTGCTGCACAATTTTATCACATCAAGTTTCATAGTGACACATGTAAGGGGGACAAGCACAATTCATAATCAGGTTACTCCAAGAAAAGAAAAGGCACAATTCCAGGAGAGGAAAAACAAAATTTTGTCGGAATGTAATTTCGTTGTGATCAAATATCTTTGTTGTTTCATCGTAAAAAGAAAAAATCTTAACGTTTACTCATTTTCAAGCATGTTTTGATTGAGGCTGTGAAAGTATCAAATACCACTACTAACCAGATTCCTTTGTTTCTTGTGCTTGGAAAATGCTAGTAGTAATCATACAGTCAATTAATAGCATGTTAATGTGAAAAAATGATAACAGTTCACTAGTGTATTCGGATATACAAACTTGATTTATAAGAAATTGGAATATTAGTTAATCACAGTTAATTAATAGCTATACAAATTTAGGACTACACATTTGATTGGCTTTAAGTAGTAGCCTAATGATGAAGTTAATTGTATCAATTTTAAATGCTAATTTTTAAATGAAGTGATTTTCTCTATAGGTTCCAATAGATGGTATGATATCAGTTGATGCCACAGTTGTGTCCTTAAAAAAAGTCATGGAGGGGATCTTCATTTTATAAACCTCATACTACCTCAACTTTATTTATGTTGCTATAAAAGTTCCCTAAGGCAGTGTTTGGACAGTTTATTAATGGCTGAATTCAATAATGCCACTTTTGAAACCTTGGTAAATAAGTTTGATGTTTTTTTTCTTTTCCATTTTGGCTGAATTACTTGTTAGTGCTATGAAACATGAACTAATTTAAAACACATGCAAATTACTCATAATTAACTAAGCTATTCTAATCATTGACAGTTTAGATTAACCATAAACAAACAAGTTAGCAAGTCCTTATTGCTACCTTTATCTAGTGTCCTACAGAAAAGCAAAAGCAGGAAAAAGCTTGTTTTCTAATGCACCATACATTCATTCTCATTCTTAACCATTTATTCTTTTCTGGTGATACGATTGAGCGAAAAGTGAAGAAAATAAATGAGCAATATAGTGACCGGTGAGTAAGAGGTTATTTGAATGCGGATCAAAGAATACAGTATATAAGGGCTTATGTAGTGCATTTTTAGTAGAGAAACTCCAATAAGTACACTTTGATCCATATCCAAACGGACTCTTAGACTGGGATATTTGGTGTCGCGTACACAAACACACGATATCATGTGGTGACAATCAGCTCCAACAACTCAGCTGTACACTATCAGAATTAAAGCTAACACACCAGTTAATAACAAGTATAACAGAGTTAAAAAATCACAAACAATTATACATGTTCAGTTATAGAAACTAGAAAGATGAAATTTCAACTGTATCTAACAAGGTATAGCAGCTAAATGACCAAAACCAAACAAAACTCAGGGGTAGTAGGCAGCACAACACAATAGTGATTCTCTTCAAAACTGTCCATACCAATTTTCAAAGTTCCTGTATAAGCTCTTGTGCCTTACTGTCACCAAAAGCAATAAAAGTTTAATTTGTTGATGTCAATATTTTCTGTTAGTTACTCAGAGCTCTATAAATTCAGCACCTTATCAAAGAAGTAAACAAATACTGAAAACAAGAACAACGATTTTGGGGCAAGAGGCCTGTAAAAATGAAACTTCATTTCATTGAAGAAAAAAAATCATTCCATAGGCAAATCTATTATATATAAATAGTTTAGCCTCAAATTCTAATAGTTGCAGGCCAAACTATGTGCATCAAAACTATGACAAGGAATATTTTTTGGCAATAGAAAAAGATTATTTAGGTGAGGGAAGCTCTCCCACTCTAAGGTCAGGGAAAACCACTAACTGCAATGATAATTTACAATGTCAATCCAAGTCATGTAAAAAAAATTCATGACCGGAAGGGTAGGGCCTAGGTCAGCTAACCCCTGGTGATGGAAATAACAATGAATATAATTAAAAAGCTCTGTAGCCAGAATTCTTGGTCAGGCTTTTGACAAAATGAATTGAAATTGCTTATTGACTCTTTGATGGATGAGTAGTCCCTATTATTTCATCTTATAAAAACCCCACCCATAAATTTAGCTGAATTCTGACAAAACTTTACCTATTTCTTTTATGCATATGCAGCACTTCTCCATGAAGTAATTCAAGGTAGAATTCTCAATGCAGAAAGTCTTCAGCATCCAGATATTGCAAAGGCCTGAAGGGTACTATATAAACCACAGTTACGCTGGTCATGACATAGCAATTCTCTCTCCCAACATGGTGGGAAATGTATATACCCATACAGTGCTACATCTAGAAACAATGTCTTATTACCTTTCAGATGAACGAAATCATCTCGGCCTCCTACCATAGCTTGACAGACGCCGTCTAGTTTCTTCAACATCCTGCCTGAGGTGGGTAACATAGATTACATGAGTCAGTTTACAAACAAAGTAATGAGATTGATAATATCACCTTTACAGTTATGTAAGGCAACTCATTTAGCTGTATTATGAGCACGAAGATTTGGGGTACCTTATAACTTGTTTTGTTTCCCAGTGCTCAAAACTTCCAACATTTTAAGTGGACATCAGACAACATCATCAGTAAACCTATCCATACATGCCTCCAAACCGTTGAAATCTGTAATGAACACTTCACAGTTCCCCTCATTCCATCAGGAGAAAAACTCCATGCACTTTCCTTGATCACTTGAACAAAAACAATTATGAAGCACATCCAGTTTCATTAACAAAGAGAGTGAACCCTAGAACTTTCAATATGGTGCTTGTGGATGAACAGCAGGAGCATGTGGCCATTACCTACCTACAAATCATTCACATGAAGAAATGATTGATGCATCAGAACATGGATGCAGTTGTGCTGTAATTGAGTCTTGAGCCAACTGTTCAACTTTGCACTCGGCATGTATCATGCAGAATTTAGTTAAAATCTGCCATAGTAACTTAATCCAAAACCTCAAAGTGTCTTCCCAAATGACCACTGATCAAGGCAGTTTGTGATTTGAAGAAATCCCTTCTGCTTTCATCTTGTCTCTCAATTCAGAGGCTTTATCAAGATCACCAATTCTACAGAAACCACTGATTAGTATATTATAGGTAACAACATTAGGAACCAAGCCCTTTTGATGAAGTTTGTCGAAAAGTCTCTGTGCTCGATCCATATTTCCTAATTTGCACAAACCATTTATTAATGCATTATATGTAGTAATATTCGGAATAAGACCTCTCTCCACCATCTCATCCCTTAAGTTGAAAGAACCATCTATGTTGCCAGCAACTGAGCAGGCATGAATTAAGGTACAATATGTGAAATTATCAGGAAGAAATCCTCTAGACAACAAAACTGACAGAAAACTTCTAGCTTCGTCAACCTTCCCAGACTTGCAAAGTCCAGCTATAGCTATGTTGTACAGAATATTACTGGGAAGAGAATTACACATAGCACTTTTATCAAGAGAATCAGCAATCTTCTGAGCTTCTAGACTTATAATATCATTTTTCACAAGCTTATCAGAACATTTATGAACTGTAAGAAGATCAAAATCCACCATCTTGTCTAGGATGACAGTTGCTTCATTGATTCTAGCATCCTTATAAAGGCGGCTAACAATTTTGCTACAGACCACCGAATTGGGAGTGAACCCTTTTCCAATCATCTCAAAATATAAATTACAAGCTTTGTCTAGCTTCTCTTCATCACACCAACCAGAAATAAGGGTTCCATAGGTAACAACATTTGGAGATAATCCTCTAGTTTTCATCTCAACAAGGAGATCAGGGACATCTTTTGACTTCCTAAACTTAAAAAGTCCATTAATAAGGGAATTGTACATTTCAATGGAAGGAGAAATCGCTTGTCTTTCCATCACATCTTTAATTCTAAAAGCTTCATGAAGATTGCCAATTTTACAATATCCATCACTCAAAGTCCTATACGTTATTTCGTTGGATGAGCATCCAAGTTCTCTCATCCTTTCAAAAACAGCCTCTGCTTCCACCACTTTCCCCACCTTACACAACCCACTGATCATCGTATTGTATGCAATTGTGCTCTTAGTAAATCCCTTGCCTAAAATTTCTTTCCAGAGCATCCCTGCCCTTTCAGAATCTCCCATCTTGAAAAGGCAATCAAGTAGAGTACAATAGCTGACCTCATTTGGAGCCACGCCTCCATCCACCATTAAATGCCAAATGCGCAAAGCATCACCATACGAGCCGGCCTGAACTAACCCCTTGAGAACAGTATTATAGGTCACAACCGATGGTTGAATTCCTTCCCTTATCATCTCCTCACAAAGTATAAAAGCCTTGCTCATTTGCCCTTCTCTGCAGTATCCATCCAACAGTGTGTTATAGCCATAACAATCTGGCCTTAAATTCCAATCCCTCATTCCCCTAAAGACTTGCTCAGCTTTGGAAACCTGACCATTCTTACAATACCCATTAACCAACGAGTTACAAATAACCATATTCATCTTCAATCCCGCCCTCAACATGTCATCTTGAATCCTAACAGCATCATCCATTCTCCCTATCTTACAATAGCCATCCACCAGCACACCATAAACATGGTCATCCATAACCAGCGACCCATCTCCCACCACGCCAAGAAGCAACCTCTCAGCCTCATCCACCCTGCCCTGCTTGCAGTAACCCCTCATCAACAAGGTGCAAGTAACCACATTCCTCGAAACCCCTCTTTCAGACATCAAACCCAACACCCTCTGAGCTCCCTCCACATCCCCTTTGCAAACATACCCATTGATCAGCGCATTGTAAGTCACAACATTAGGCTCCAACCCCATCTTCACCATCTCCTCCAAAACCCCCTCAGCAGTATCCACCCTCCCAACCCGACAATGCGCGTTCACAACAATGCTAAACATATAAACATCAGGCTCAATCCCAATCCTCAAAATCTGCTCATAAACCATGACAGCGGTCCTCGCTTCACCCTTGCCAACCAACTTAGCCAACAAGCAATTGCAGGACCTCAAGCTCGGGGCTCGACCCAACTTTCCCATTTCATCGAACACGCGGAGTGCATGCTTGGTCAGCCCTTTCTCCGCAAAGGCCTTGAGTAGCATGTCCAATACAACCGGGGCAAAACCGAGTTCATTGTAGGCGGAGAAGACATCGTTAAGGACCGCGTAGGCGCGGAAGTTGTTGGTGCAGTGGAGGGAGAGGAGGTCACGGAGGAGGGAGGTGGTTTGAGGGAACATTTTGGCGCGGGCGAGGATGTGGAGAAGGAGGGAGTATGAGCGGGGGTTGGGGCGGTAGTGGGGGTGGTCAGAGGCGAGGCGGAAGAAGGAGAGTGCGGCGGAGGGGTGGAGGCGGAGACGGAGGAGGAGGGCGTCGGTGAGGTGGTCGGAGAAATGAAAGGTGAGGCGGCGGAGGGCGTGGGGGCGGTCGAGGATGAGGAGGCGGGAGATACGGTCGAGGAGTTGAGGCTCCGGTGGGTTGGTGGTTTCTTCTCGGAGGAGGGGAGGAGAGAGATGGAAGGATTTACGGAGGAGAAGAAGAAGAGGGGTGGTGGTGGGTTTGTGGAGGGAACATGACAGCATTTTGGAACAGCATCACTTGTGGAGTGTTCAATACAATGAATGGTTTGGTTTCTGAACAAGTGAAGAACACACACTACACCAAGGACAACCGTTGCAAATTCTAATAGAAAGGCGCCATTAATCAGCTTAAGTCTAGTGCTGCATTTGCTTCACGGATGAAAATAATTACTAAACATGACAATTTTATCATGTGTTTTTATAACGACTGTCGGGGGAGTAGTGTTTTAGGGTTGCTCAGGCAAGTTGTTGGTCAACAATCGATGATGGTTTTGTGGACGACCAATAAAAGGAGTTAGGATAGCAAATAAATGTGTTTGGTCCGTCATAGTCGGCGAGTGACATGTGGTCTATATGGTAAGTGAATGACAATGTATCCGAATAAGTATGTTTAGTTGGCCATGGTCGGCAAACGACATGTGTTCGATATGTTTGGAGGATGACCACGTACCTGAATAAGCATGTTTGGTAGGCATGACTCGCGGGCAACGTGTGGCCGGTACCCGGTATGGTTAGCGGATGACCATGTACCCGAAGAAGTATGTTTGGCTGGTCATAGTCAGTGATTGACATGTGGTTGGTATGGTCAATGACTACCATATGGTCGAGAGCGGATGTTATATATTTAGTCAAATATGGTCAACGAGCGACAACGACATAATGTCGACCGCCAAAACAAGAGTCTCTCGACTCTGGCCTTCACCATAAGTGATGGTCTACAAATATTTTGCAGACAATTTTTCCCAGTTGATCTTCTGAACAAGATTAAAATCTAAAATATCTATATTAAAATTCCATATTAGTTTTCAACTTCTTGATTGATGAGTTTTTCTATAAAAAAATAATAATAAAGTTTTCTTCACATATAAAATTCATTTCCACCCACCTTGAGATATAATAAGGAAAATAGAGAAATATGAGATATGATGAGCGATGTGATGTGATAGAAATAGATGTAAGAGATAGGAAGAAGAAAAAAAAGTGGAAATGAAATAGTAAAAAAAATGAGGTGTAAATGAATCAAAGGTTCATGAATCAATACCCAGAAAGAAAAAGAAAGGAAAGCGGCAGCAGTGTTCCAGTTTAGAGACACCTGAAATTATTACAATAAGATAAATATTAAAGCATGGAGACAAGGTAATTAACTAGAGAATTCTCACAAAAGGAATCGTGATTCCTAAGTATTCCAAAGGAAGTATTTATTCAAACCAAAAGAATTCAGCTTGTATTGCTACGTGTAGGGGTAGAAGCATAGAACAAAAAGACAGCATTCTTCATTACAAACCGTGAAAGGCAACCTAGTACAAAACCATAGTGTAGTTATCACCTTTAACTTTTGGTTCAGTCCCATGAAACAGTGGAAAAGATGTGCAAAAGAACAAAGATATTGCTGAGATATCACCATTCGATTAATTAATAATTTTAAGATATATTTCAGCTCTTAAGAGGCAGATTTAATACTAACCAGATCACCCTTTTAACCTTTACCATCATGCAACCTTTTCTCTCTGTTTGAACCTTCTCTTGCTTGCTAATTCCACCTCCAATGCCTCTTTTCTCAAGTTTTCTTATATTCTTCCTTCTCTGTTTGATCCAAGAATGCTATGATTCTCAAGCTTTACATGTATAAATATAAAAGATGCAAGCTAAAAAGAAAAAGTTTTCCTTCACAGGAGCAGCGTACGTGACTAGGTGCCTTCTCTTGTTTAACAAATCTCTGCTTCTCATACATTGCTTATAACCCAGGAAGAAAATCAGAAGCCAAGCATATAAGCCAGAACCTGCCGACATGGGAGCAAGAAGTTGGCGATTAGTGTTATTTTCGTTGAGTCTTTTGTTCAGCTCAGGTGATTCAATTTTTTTTAACTTTGTTCATATATGCATGTATTCTTAGTTATACATATATATATATATATGTGTGTGTATAATTTCTTGAGAACCAAAAACAAGAATGCTAGAAACCATTAATCTGGAGTAGCAGCATTTAATTAGGAGGAGTCAATCAATAGCCAAAATGATCAAAATGACGAAATCTGGATTCAGTAGGTCGCATGTTTGAAAATCTTTCCTGAGTTGATTCTAATTTCTAAAACCAAAATCAATTTTGGAGAGAAGCTTGAGTAGCTTCTAAGGGCGAGAATTGATTATGAGGAAAGAAAAACTGATCCAAACATGTTACATTCCTGAAGCACCGATAATATTTCCATTCCATGATCATAGCACATAAACTTCAAATATTCAATTGCAATCAACCAGATTAGGTTGAATTTGGATGAACCTAATATGGTAGGTTCAGGAAGGCATGTCTATCAGTATATGCATATAGCTCATGAAACATGCATAAAAAGGTATTCATTGAATCACACACAGAAAAGTTTTGAGTCAATTTATTCAGGCTCTCTGGTTCATCAATTTCAGCAAGTTCTTTTCATTTGTCCTGCTGAAGAGTTAAAAGATCATGAGTTTCTTTTACAGGTCTAGCTACAGCAATGATGATATCAAGGGATGAAGAAAATCAGGAAATCCCATCATATGATTTTGGTACTCAATTTGATTCAGTTCCTATTGTTAACCCTACAACTCCAGGCTCAGCATATCCATCTCCTATTCCCACATTAAACCCAACTTCTCCACAAGCATCTGATACAACAGGCCAAACCCCAGCAACCCCCACAAACCCATACACAAACCCTACATCCCCTACAACCCCAGACATGAGTCCTTCCACCCCAACAAACCCATTCACAAACCCTACAACCCCTACAAACCCATACACAAACCCAACAACCCCCACAAGCCCAGACACAAACCCAACAACCCCCACAAGCCCAGACACAAACCCAACAAGCCCCACAAACCCATACACAAACCCAACAACACCTACTACAACTCCTACAAGCCCAACCACTTCAGGAGGTGGTCAATGGTGTGTTGCAAGCCCATCAGCTGCAGAGAACACTCTGAAGGTAGCTCTTGACTATGCTTGTGGGTATGGTGCAGACTGTTCAGCAATTCAACAAGGAGGAAGTTGTTATAACCCAAATACTCTGAAAGACCATGCTTCTTATGCATTCAATGACTACTACCAAAAGAATCCAGCACCTACAAGCTGTGCATTTGGTGGAGCAGCAACACTTACAAACAAAGATCCAAGTAAGACTTTCATCAAACATAAAATCCTCAGTAGCTCCTCATAAAAATTGAGCACAATAAAAACTTCAAAAAAACATTTATATGCAGAATATGGGTTTGATTTACTAATGTGAGTTTTTAATAGGGATTATACAGACAACAAAATCCTATTATATCATGTGTTACTTACATGTGCTTATCTACATTGTTTCAGGTAATGGGAACTGCCACTACACATCAGGCAAAACACCAAGGTGAGAATGTGTAGCACACTAGCACCAACATCATATTCACCTCCTATTATGAATAAAACATGAACATTGAAAATCTTGAACATGTTGTCTATGCAGAGTGAGTCCACCAACAACTATGAGCTCACCGAATCCACCAAGTCCACCAAGCACTATGACTCCAACTATGACCCCACCTACACCAAGCTTTATGACCCCATCCTCACCGAGCACGATGATTCCCGGTGGAACATCATCAGTCTATGGTTCAGCACCAGCAGGAAGCCCCAATAAAGCCACATCTGCTTCTCATTCAGTGCTGCTTTTATTTGCCTTATTTGGCCTCTGGGCTTCAATTCATGCAGAAAACAACATCTAGACGAGAAGCAAGGGTCATTCCTTCTGCATGTGATATGCTGGAACCGGCTCAGAACCCATTTGGATGCAAACCAAAGAGCACTTATTTGAGCTTATATAGATAGATAAGCTCCAATAAGCTTCAATAAGTCCGTATCCAAAAGGGCTATTAGCTTTCCAGCAGCTTTTGCAAGAGTTCTAAGCAGAGCCAAAAATGCCATACTTTACTTGTTATTACTAATCTGAATTCTTGCTAGTTGCTAGTACTCCCTTACATCAATGTATTCCCTTAGTAGTAGCAGATTTAGAGATTACTGTAGACATTTCTTCTACAGAGTTAGCAGAGCACAATAAATTGTTAGATTATCTTACTTCCAGTTAGATCTGCTCTTCCACAGATAAATCAGATGCATTTAGAAGGTTGCTTCAGATAAATCTAACTAATCCACAATAGTTGTATATAAACATGTGATATTTTCAGTATGTTAGACAAGCTTTGGTGGTAGTAGTTACACTAAAATTGAATGCTTATGCAACAGATAAGATTAGGCTGCATTCACATGTTTACACTTTGATGTGTTCAGTCAATACATGTGAATGCTTAACATTCCACAGTTTAAATGTAATACTCATTTGTTTTATCATATTTTTCAAAACGATTCCAACAAAAACCTGATTAAGCCTAACCAACTAACAGTACTGATTAATGTGCAAAGGATAGTCATGCTTTTGCTAAGAAGTACAAATACAATGTGCATAAGATAGTCATATAGAAAAGGACAGGCAAGTGGGGGACAAGATTTTTCAAGAAAGATAATCACATAATGTTGATTTGATCAACCTAACTTACAATTTAGCTATCTATAATTTACAATTTTGAGGTCAACTTAGATGAGAAGCTAAAGTGCTACAAAATGAGAAATGCCAAGATAAACACCACACACAAACGACAATCAACATTGAAATTATTGCACCTTCTTTTTATCCTTAACAAAAAAGCATCATAACCAAAACCATACTTTTATCTTTTACCTTTTTTCTTCTTTTGATCTAGGTGGAGAGTTGGGGGAGGGAGAGAGGCCTTTAAAATACCTATTCTCTTAAGAAAAAACTAAAAACTGATTTTTGTTTTTGAAAATTTGGAAACCCAACAGTCAAAACTAGCAACCATCCCTAGACTTAACATTTTTTTTTAAGTTAGACTTAACATTTGACTTAATTAATAAATTATTTTTTGGGAAAAAAATGTTTATTTAATTAAGAAATAAAATTACCAATCATTACAGACAAATCTTGTCATCCAATGAAATAATGATATTTGAGTGTGACCACTATGTCCAACAAATCTCCTGATCAAATATTTTAAGGGTTTTAATTTATTCACATTTTTATTTATCTTTCACATCATTTTTCACTCATTTTTTTCTTTTACTTACTATCACTTGGTGGGATAAAATCTTATTAAATATTTGACAATTACCTTTACAGAAACGTTTTTTAGAGATTCAAAAAAGTATAGGCTAATTTGTGGCGCTGTTGTGTCGATCGGCATGCTTGATGGTGATCCTTTGGTTGCGGAGCTCACTACTCTTCGTATGGGTCTTCATCTCCTTTGAAGGAGGAACATTCACAGGGCTTATTGTGAATAAGATTATAAGAAGGTTGTGGATTTGCCTACTCATGGGGGTTCTGATTACATGAGTTTGCTAGTATGTTTATGAATGTTCATCTTTTGCTTACTCGCAGTTGGAATATCCGGCTTCGTCATATTCCCTAGGAGACTCACGTCCCGGCAGATTACTTGGTGGGTTTTGGAGTTGCTCAACAGTGTTATTTTGTATGTTTTGATATTTTCCCGAACATAGTTATTCCTTTGCTGTGATGTTTTAGCTTTTGCTTATTTTTTCCATTACAAAAAATAATTAAAATCCTTTTTTTTATCTATTTTTCTGATATGCTAGTCCTAGTAACTTTATCAAATAATGTCTTTTTAAAAGCTGAAACAATCACACTTTAAAACAAAACACGCTAATTAATTTACTTAGTGATAATCATATTTTACCCTAATAAGAGCAATATCCATCCGGCCACTAACGACACCCAAAGTAAGTAAGTAACTCGTCCCAATCCAACCAATTTTTGTCTATATAGATAAAATCACTTTAAATTAGGTAGTCCAATAAGATTTTAATATATCTCCTATAAAATTATAGCTTGTAAAATACATTAAAATATTATTAGATCACCCGCTGATCTTACCCAATTGTACTATTGGATTATTTATATAACCCCATATAATTGGTTTCATGCAAATCAATCATTTGGATTGAATTCCCACGTAATGTATACTGAGTTCAAACGTAACCAACGCAAGGTCAAATTGTTCACATTAATGTGTGTCCTGGTTCCTTTATTTATACATTATCCTTTAGTTTAGTTGCGTACTACAACTACAACGAATTCGATCTGTATGCCAATTTTCAGAATTTCACGTCATCTCATCAATCATCATGGTCTTGTGGAGGAGGATGCCATTATGCCAACTCGAATATTCCTGCCTCACTTTATAATCTTCCATACTCCCTTTCCATATACTTTTTTTTTTCTACTTTTGTATAATAATGTTTTAATGATATGTATACTATTATTGCAGTAGGAATTAAATCGTGATGTGCAATATTGTTAACTAATATATATTAAAAAAATATGATTTCTTCCTTATATTATTCGAGTCATGAATATATAAAGTACTCCTACATGAACTCTGCTATTTTGCAAGGTAGTTTCAACATACGCGCGTATTTAGTGGCAGATGAAAAAAGCTTCTATGAAAGTGCTATTCGAGGTAAAAAAAAAAGTGTGTGATGATCTAAAATCTAAAGAAGTGAAGGGTTCATACAAGCCTTGATTTGAAGTCGAATTACTTTCGAGGAAGAAGAGAAAGTATGTGTCATGATTGGTAACCAACAATCACAAAGTTGTGTAGCAACAAGACAATTTGGAGGACTCGTGTTGAATTCTCGAGCTAAACTGTCAAGTAAAAAGTTATAAGGATATGTGTTAGATTCTTGAGATAAGCTATTAAGAAACAAGATATTTAGAAGAATTTGTGTGAGATCCTCAGGGTAAGCTATCAAGCAGCAAAACAATTAGGATGATTTCTGCTAGATTCCTCAAAATGTATGATTGTGGTCAAAGACCTTGTATTATGGACTAATGATTGTGAGAGGGGAGACTACTAATTAATTGTCGTAGGTCGAAAACCTTAAGCCTAGTTTTAGCCAAAAAATGACCAAGTTATAAAGAAAAAAGAGGCAAACATTTCCTCTTGGAAATGGGTTGAAGGTAATTAAATTCAAAATTCAAAAACATTTCAAGGCAACTTGAAAACAAGTTACCGAGGAGAAACGTTGCTAATGCACGTGAAGAATAGAAGATTAGGGGTCTATTTGATTGCATTTTTAGTTTTAAGTTTTTAAAACAATTTTCAGAAAGAAAGAAAAATTTAAAACTGTTTCAGTAGAAGAAAACAGTCTGAATGACATGTTTTTCAACATTTAGAAAATTGATATTTGAAAATTAAAAACAAAAACTGAAAACATCTAACTGTTTTGGTTATTTTGTTTTAAAAACTGAAAATGAAAATTGTTTTCAAAACCAGTTTTTGAATCAAAAACAACTTTTGAATCAAATACAGTTTTTGAAAACATGTCATATCAAATAAGTTTTCGATTTTTAAATTAAAAAAAAAAACAAACATGCCCTAGGTTGTAGGGCACATAGAAGCTTTAAAAGATAATGAAGGCTAGTCGAAAGCATGTATTGTAGTATATTTATTACATGTTGTATTGCTAGTTAAAGCACTTGGTTGATAAATAAGATTTTATTTGTACTTTGTAAGTGTTTTGTTTTCAATCATGTACTTGTAAAATCTAACCTCACATGTCCCGATGTCCATCCAAATAACAAAAGTTGCAGAGCACTAGAGTATGACATTGGAAAAACCACTTTTTCTTTACAATGCAGTTCATAATTTATGTTTGTTAATCTTCACTTACTTTTTCTATTGAAAAAAGAGGGGAAAGGCAAAACTTGTGTGGGTGAGAGGAAATATATGAAAAAGAATAGCGCAGAGTGAGGTGAGTATGGCAGCAAGTGTGGGTGCGGTGGTGGTGGTGGAAGGAGAAGGAAAAGGAAGAGGAAGAGAGGATGAAGGGGAAGAGAAGGGTGGCAGCCAAAAAAAACATGCGGGACTATTTTTTTTGGTGCATCGGAAAGTAAAACATGCGGGACTATGAAATGATACATAGAAATGTGGCACTTGTAAAAAAAAACATAGAAATGTGGTACATCAAAATTCATAACATACATGTAAATTAACATCACTTGGACTAATTTCAAATGTTTTTTAAGGAACTAAAAGCTATGAATTTTTTAATACGAACCAATTTTTTTTTAATCAATATGAGCCAATTTATATTTTCTTTTATTTGTCTGTGACTAAAAATATATTTAAACCAATAATAAATAATTGCATGCTAATTTTATTTATCTAAACAGGTTGCTCTATACTAGTGGATATTGATCCCAATGGTAAAAAATTGATGTTCAACCTGTTGTCGGTAATTTAATTCAAACGAAACATTCTAATAAAAAAACATAGAATGCTCTATTGAGTTTCAAAAGTTTTTTTTTTGGTACATTGGAAAGATAAATTGCACCCGCCAAGATTCGATCCCTGGACCTCTCCCTACCCAACGCATATGTCCCCCAACTCCTACCACTTGAGCTATCATACAGGGACTGAACTACAAAAACTTTATGTATAAATGAGTCGGACATTTTTAACAAAGTAGATTTTTGAAAAAATATTAACTTTTATTTATTTATGAGGTTAACTTGGCCCAAACCTAGCAGGGTTGACGAGTCGGAATGAGCTGACTCAGCCTAATATTATAATATTGAGCATGTCTTTGTCATTACTACCCGTTCTTATTATAAAATCATTCTCTCCTTGTCTCAATATAGTTAATTCCTACAATGCGCCTTTTATAATAAAAGTTATTTCTTCCAACAAATGATTTTTCGGTGACTCAAATGCTTGTCAGCATCTTTACCGAGCCTATAATATCAACAATTTTTTAAAATAAATAATTTTGCAGTGATTCAAACTTGTGTCATCATTCTTACCGAGAATTAATACACCAAAAGGCCAATAGCTGTCGTGGTTCAACCATTTTGGGGGCTTTTGTACCCTACTGGTATAATTTATTTTGGAAATTACAGCTTTGGGGTACTTTTTATTTTATTTACCAAACTAGTATAAATCGCCACTGTCAGTGGCGATTCTATTTTTTTTTTTTTTACTTTTTTAAAGAATCGCCAATGCTATTGGCGTTTTTGTTTTTTTTTTCGTTTTTTACATAAATCGCCAACCATGTTGGCGTTTTCTCTTCTTTTCTTTTTAAATTTTTTTTTTACTTAAAATTGCCAACATAGTTGGCGTTTTCTTATTTTCTTTTTTTTCTTAAATCGCCAACACATTTGGCTTTTTCTACTTGTTGTTTTTTTAATTTTTTTTAAAAATAGTAATTAGAAATTTAGAATGATATTTAATCAATTGATACTCACACACAATTTTGTGTCATTACTCACTTTTGTAACACTTTGATCATAAATATTTGAACTGATATTTAAAAATAAACATATGCATTACATAATTTAGTTCAAGAGAAAATTATTTTTTATTGGGGAGTCGAGCACCAATGGATTTTTTTCCGCACACGTTGGGGTTGTTGCCTTCGAGGTCGAGCAATGGATAAGTAATATATTTTTATTTTTTTAATAATAGATAAGATCATTCATTCTAATACGCACGCACCTGTTTTGATTGTAGTGTAGGGCCTTTTTTATCAATTGTTGGCTTTGCAAGTTGCAACAATAATATATTTTTCCCACAAATAAATAAACTATCTCATCTTCTTATCTATCTCTGTAATCCTAATTCAAATGATTGTTTTGTTTAATTTTATCCTCTTATTCAAATGTTTGTTTGATTTGTTTTAGGAAAGTTTGTTTATTAAGGAAAATTCAATTCAAAGAAACAAACAAAAAAATTGGACACCAAATAACCTTTAAATACAGTTGAATCCTCCACATTCACATTCATTTTAGCCTATGTTTTTGTTCTTGTTTTTCTATCTCTCTCTCTTTGTCTCTCACAATCATTCTCCTCTCTCTCTTTCACTCTCTTCTGGGGTCAGAACCAATCATCATCACGCTCTTGCTCTGCTTCTTCTTCCTTCTCACCAACGATTCGATTCCTGTTTCTTCTCCAATCACAAACACTGCCACAACACACACACACACACACACACTCCATTCTCCTATTCACACTTTCGATTGTAACAGTTTCTTTTCTCTGCAATTTGTTGCATACTCAT